>NC_056524.1:264910865-265032380 GCF_019175285.1 Sceloporus undulatus | reverse complement strand
GATGATGATGATGATGATGATGATGATGATGATGATGATGATGATGATGACCTTTGTAATTTTGCTAGTAGTGGATGATGATAAAAGATGATAAAAGTAGTGGATAATGATAAAAGAGAAAAGAGAAGAACATTTTTGTGCATACTAAATGCATGTTAAGCATACCGGCTAGAAAAATGCACCAAATCCAATAGCCTGAAAAAGCAGTCTGGAAATAGGGCTCTGTAGATGATGGAGCAGACAAGAGCACCTGACCTGCTGAAACACATGCGGGTTGGATTATGTTGGATTCGTACATCACTAAATGTCATCTACTGAAAGGGGCCCAAGAGCCATCCACATAAGATATACAACAGGTCTTTAATGGACCTTTGCAAATGTTCACATGGTTATGATCCCTTGGCTGGAAGGCAATGCACATCTCATTCTTAAGTGAAGGGGTTTCTGCTCAGGGCCATGATCCCAAAGGCTTGATGGACTGTTCCTCTCCTTTCCCTATAGGCCCCCCCTTGTATGTTCGGTCCTTTGGAAACTCCTTGGTTCTCTCTGTTGCTTGACAAATATCATAGACAAGTGGGAGAGGTTTATGTTTAAATCTCCCATCCGTTGCTCGGGGGCACGGGTGAGGTAATTAGAAACAGACTGGATCATAAATACATTGAAAATACTATAAGTAATAATAAATTAGGCTTACCCATTCATCACTGACACCAGATACTTGCTCCCATTCTGACTCAACTCCTCTGGCAATACCAAGAAAGGAAGAAAGGAAAGAAGCAGCAGCAATCTACACTAGGGAATAAAAATAAAAATAAAGTTTGAATGCAGCAGCCATGGCAGCCTGTGTGAAAAAGCCCATCTCTGCCTTTCTCCACCTTTCCCAGCACAGAGCTCATCTGTATGATCATTCCTGCTTGTGACAATCTATGATGACAATCTATGCTATGAGACTTAAATAGATGCTAGGATACTTGGTAGGGTGTCAGTGTGGCATGCTTTAGTGTTGGACTAGAACTCTGGGAGACCAAGGTTCATATCCCCACTTGACCATGGAAACCCAGTGACAAACCTTGGGTGGGGCACACTGTCTCAGCTTCAGAAGAAGGCAATGGCAAAACCCCTCTGAAAAATACTTGCCAAGAAAACCCTGTGACAGGACCACCTTAGGGTTGCCATAAATCATAAATGACTTGAACAATACATCAACAACAATGAGACATGGTGTTGCTACAGCACCCAGGGGCACGGTGGTATGATGAATCTACTGCAGGTTTTAGTCTCAACCTTAAAAGAGCTAGCCAAGATATGTTGGAGCTAGGGGTCATGAATGGAAGAATCCCTTTGAGGTTCAAACTAAAACCCAGAGCAGATCACCCTGGAACTAACAAGGAAACCACCAGCAGCCATGTATAACAGTTCCTCATTCTTTTTTTTCCCTTCATGGTATCATCATGCACCATGTCATCTACATGGAAGAAATAATGCAGTTTCACATGGGTTTAATACTATGGAATTGTGGGATTGATAGTTTTGTGAGATATTTAGCCTTCTCTGTTTGAAAGGAAGGCGTTTGAAAAACATATTTAAAGCACAGTAAAATAGAAACACAACAGTATTATTCATTCATTCATTCATTTATGGGATTTATAACCTGCTTTTCTCCCAAAATTGGAATCGAGGCAGCTCAGTAGTACCTCATTAACTGCTCCATCTGCTGCTATATATTAAAAACTGATTGCTGTTGTTGTGTGCCTTCAGGTCATTTCCAAATTATTGAAGCGACCCTATCATGGAAGATTTCTTGGCAAGATTTGTTCAGAGGAGGTTTGCCATTGTCTTCCCCTGAGGCTGAGAGCATGTGACTTGCCCAAGGTCACCCAATGGGTTTCATAGCTGAGTGAGGAATTGAATCCTGGTTTCCAGACTTGAAGTCCCACACTCAAACCATTACACTGGCTCAAAATAACTAAATAACTAAATAGATTTTTACCTGCTGGTGGAAAGAGCAGGAAAGGGGCAATCAATCTTCCCAGGGAAGGGAGTTCCATAACTTGGGAGCAACCACTGAGAAGGCTCTCTTCTATGTCACCAGATGAGACTGTGGTGGTAGTGGGACTGAGAAAAAGCCCCCCAACCCCACTCCTGCAGCAACATAAGCACCTGACTCCCAGTCTCAAGTTTTGGCCCTGAATTATCAAGAATGATAGGCTTGCCACATTGAAAACTGGAGAGGGTTCCTGTACTTTTAATGGTCGTGCAGAAGAGGGAATTTCAGTAGGCATTGCTGGTCATGCAACCAGTTAACACAATACTTGCAGAATTGCATTCGTCTGCACATCCATCGAAGGTACAGGAGCACTCCCCAGCTTTCATTCTGGCAAAACTATATGCTGTTGACTTGCTTCCTTGGTGGTAGCACCCTGTCTCCTGAATGGCCTGCTCAGTGAGGTCCATCTGGCACTTATCCTGAATTGCCAGGTTAATATTTAAATCTAATTTGCAGTGCAGAAATAATGCTGGCTGACATTGCTTTAACTGCCATGGTGCATGCTATGGAATTCTGAAATTTGTAATCTGTTATGTCACCAGAGCTCTCTGACAGGGAAGACTAAATATCTCACAAAACTTCAGATCCTAGAATTTTTATGGCATTGTGACATTGGAGGTAAAAGCAGATTTGTTATTGTTGTGTGCCTTCCTCTTTCAAATTTATGGCGACCCTAAGACAGAGGGTTTTCTTGACAAGTTTCTTCAGAGGAGGTTTGGCATTGCCATCCTCTGGGGCTGAGAAAAAGTGTGACTTGCCCAAGGTCACCCAGTAGGTTTACACAGCCCAGCCAGAATTTGAACCTTGGACTCCAGAATCATAGTCAAACATTCAAACCACTACACCAAGCAGATTCCTTTTAATTATTTGGGTAGACATTTTAAGATGGGATGCTGGTTTGAGAGTCTGTCTTTGTTTATTCCTTTTGTAATTTAGAATGAAGAAGGATGGGTTAAAAGATATTAGTGGAAAATTAACAAATAACCCCATTACTTTCCTGGGCTTCCAGTGTTTTAGCAGCTGGAGTCCTGTGCTGTGCTAAACACTCCACCTTCATAGAAACCAAATGTAGGGAATTTGCTGACCTAACTGGAAAGACCAGGAACCCCACCTCTAGATCAGAGTTCTTTCTGTCTGCTTGGAGTGATTCAGGTTGGAAAAAACAGGGCAACCACATTCTCTGCTGTAGTCTGTGTTTACATACCAGTGCCAGCGGAATTCTCCAGTTGACTCCCGCTGTGCATTCCGACAGCAGCTCCATCTGGTTGGAATATTCTTTAATCGCCAACAAATGTCAGTGACATGTCACCCAGAGAAAGTTTCCAATCAAAGAGGAAGACATCACTTTGGGCAACAAGAAAAGATGCGTTATTATCCAGCCAAGGGGATATCCTAGGATTGGCATTCAGTCTGTCGCTTTGTCAACACTATGGCCTTTCTCCTTTGCCTCCTGTTTCGTGGCTGAAGCCACCCAGAACTTAGAAAATTCAGCTCCAGGGATCTTTCTGTTACAAAAATCTCTGACTTTCTTTTGTACCTTGGTGATTGGTTCCATCCTTTACATTTGTCCTGCCATTACTAGTGGTGGTCTATAGTTTGAATCTTGGGGGATTCACGGGAGGTGTAATTCTTCACCAGTTTTCTTCTTGGAGGAAACAACAAGTAATTTTAGCAATTTCCTTCCCAATGCAAAAGAAAATTCTTTCGAAGACTATTGACAATTCAGGAATTATTCTCTGTTTTAAAAAAAAATCTGAACAAGAACAAGCCTTTTCGGTGCAGAAAATAACATTTCAGTGTAAATATTTTGCACAGGATAGGCTGTTTCTTGTGCAAAAAAAAGAGGGGGTTTTCTTCTGCTCAAAACATCCACTTACAAATTTTGTGCTGAATAAGTCCTCAGTTATAGCATTTTGTGTGCAGAAAAGAGCCTTTTCTTTGCAGAAAATAATATTTCTGTGAAGAAAACAATGTTCTTATGCAGAAACATTCCTGCACAGAAAACAGCATTATTATTATTATTATTATTATTATTATTATTATTATTATTATTGTTGTTGTTGTTGTTGTTGTTGTTGTAAACACAATAACCATGTGCAAATTTTGTACAGAATATGTTCTGAACTGTGAAGATTTTTATCAGCCGGGATGCTTCTTTTCAAGGTTTGCTGACACTTGACAAACATGTTTTCCATCTATTTTTCCAAATATTCTTTCCGTCCCTATACCTAATCCCCACATTTTAGTTTACAGTGGTTGCATCACCACTCAGAACTTGAGCTTTCAATGATCCTTAAAGTCTTTTTGGTTTTGGGACTGTAGATTCTTCTGTAGGTCAAGTTTAGCTTTCTCATAATGCTAAATATTTACACACAGATACGTGTAAAAGAAAAGAAGAGGGACTTTGAGATATCTCTGTGGGACAGCAAAGTAAACATAGCTCAGTGAGTCTCTAAATCCAGCAGGGAGGGAAAGGAAGAAAATCAGGGCTGGCAGGTTTGTCAAGCTAAAAAAATGCAAGTCAAATAATAAAAGCAAATATGATTCTATGGATGAAGCTACAAGAATAAGTGGATTGGTTCTGATAGTGGAGAAATGTGGAAATGGTCAAGATGAGATGTTTGTCTAAGAAATCCTAAGGGATGTAATACAAAGGCCAAGGCCTGTTTTGGAAGGTACTAACTTCCATACAAAGAAACCCAGATGTGGGAATACTTAGGGGAACAGAATGCTGAGTAAGATGTTAAGAATGTTTAAGGAATTTCTCCTTTTCCTTATTTTAGTGACATGCACTAACAACAATGAAGGACAAAAGTCAAGTGACAATAAGGTCTAAAGGAGATAGAGCCAGATGGAAGAAAACAGTTTGATCAGATATAGAACTTGGTGCAAGCTTCTAGTAATTTCAAGTTAAATTAAGCAAAACATTCTGAGATGCATTCCATAAGATCTTGACATGTTCTGCTGATAGGACAACAGGTAGAACACTAGAATAACATATTAAGAAGTGGGGTGTACAAAGTTTGGAACGAGTGCTTGCTCCTTATTCATGAGTTTGTACAGATGTCATAACCCTTTGTTGATCAATTGTTGCCGCTGCACATTTTTGCATGAACTCTATATTAAGTTTAATTGCTTGTTTGGGTGGAACCCTGGGCTACCAAGCTAGAGTTCACTTGGCACCATCTCATTAAATAAACTGCTGAGTTCAGTATACTATCTGACTCCATTCATGAACTTTAATTATTTTTTAAAATCTCTTTCATTGTCTGTCTCTTCTGGACCAACGGGTGAACATCATGCAGTTATCCTTTTAGGTTTTGCACATTTTAATTGAACTATATCTAGAAATGCATATTCTAAGAAGAAATACTTCAGATTATTTAGTTCAATGTATATTTACTTGTAAATAATTTTGCAAAAGAAAAATCACAAAAGACAGAACTAGACTGATCTGTCCATCTCTAAGAGGAGAACACTGGGCAGGGTTTTTGTTGCTGTTTATGGATCACTGCAAAGGTTTTTGGTGTAGGTACACAACTTCTGAAAGGCTACAATACCAGACATAGCCTGATTCACTATATGTGTATGCAGACTTAATCTTTTCAAGACTGATTCAGCATTTGGCAAAATCTGCATACAAACCAACAGCCTACTCTAAATATCAAACAACCAAATAAAAAGAAAACAAAGCCCAGGTTGCTTCTATTGTGTGCCAAAGATTAGAGTGACTCTCTCATGTGCCAAATTACTCATAGCTAAGAATGGGAAAGCAAGATATAGTTACCTCTCCAAAGACATTTGTTCAATAAGATCTGAGGGTCACAAATAACAGAGAAAGGTGTCCCATTTCAGTGGTTAATAAATCTGTAAGGGAAAGGACCAGAAAGCAACATGCCAGCTTCACCTTTCTTCATCAACTGGCTCATCTTCAACATATTGAGAAGTATCTTGTACAATGAAGTCTTTCTGGAACCACACAGGCTCCTTGCTAGAGATGAAACTTTGCTTATTTCACTTCTGCATGCCAGGATGAAACATTTCAAATGTTTTCTCTTTTGGGAGGGCAAAGTTATGAAACTTTGTACATTTTTGAGTACTTTGCTTTGCTTTCTGTTTCTCTTTCTTTCTTTCTTTCTTTCTTTCCTTATGGCAATATAATGAATGCATTTCTTGCCCAAAAATGTTTTCCTCTTGTAGCAAAGAAAATTTTCAGTGCATGGAAAAAAGGAAAGGGGGAAAAACACCAAAAATAAAAATAAAATAACCAACACCCTGATAATTTCTGGATGAGAAAAAAAATTGAGGATGAGAAAATGTGTTAATATTTGTACATTGCTATTTCCTAGAAGGGATAGAAGAATTATTTGAAAATATTTTTTTTAAAAAAATGTTTTAAAAAACCATTTTTGAGTGCTGTAAAACGCTGATAAAAAGTATGCTGAACTGATGAGAATTTTCACAGTTCAGGACTTATTCTGTGCAAAATTCACTCATATTTGCTTTGTGCAAACCCCAGCATTTTCTGCCTTTGCTGTATACCTTCAAATCATTTCTAACCTATGGCAGCCCTAAGACAAACCTATCACAGGGTTTTCTTGGCAATATTTTTCAGAGAGGATTGGCATAAGAATTTAAACAGAAAATTCTGTAATTTGACAGTTATTATGTGCAAAATTTACACATGGGTGATCTGCAGGGGGAAAAAACCCAGTATTTTCTGCACAAGAACAGCATTTTCTCTGCAGGAATACTCTTTCAGCACAGACATGGCTGTTTTCTGTTCAAAACAACTGTGTCCAAATTTGCATGGAATAGGCTGCAAATTATGAATGATCTTTGAACACTGTGTGGTTCCAAAAGCTTTCTCTCACTGGGAATAACATTGTCTAAATTATTTATTGTATCCTTTGAGAAAAAATAGTGAAGAACTGCATTCCTTCCTCCTGCTTTATTTGAAAATCTGGAAAACAAGAGTTCTAAATCTAGGGTTGCAAAGAAATCTTACTAAGTTACATGTAAATACTGGCTAGCAAGAGTTTGTTAACCCCCAGAGAATTCCTTGCTCCCAGCATGAAAATGAAGCGAGAAGCATTTTACTACATGTCCAAGATTTGCATTTTGTGCAAAATGGTATTTTTTGCAGAATGTGAGTGAAGCAAGGCATACATTTGCTCAGCGAGTGCAGAAGGACTGACTAATGGGTCAAAAAGATGCAATAAAGTAATCTGATTATTCTGAGTTTTAAAAATTTATGCAGCAAGATCAGGAGTGTAGCTCTGGGGGAGGCAATACAGGCATTGTTTCCCCTGATAAGAATTCTGCACCCCCAAATGAAATTTTCCATTTCATTTCATTCCATTTCCCATTTGCTGTGTTTGTCGACTCTTGGTCACCTTGCCCGTCCCTTTTCTTTGGATGCCTGAACTCAATTTCTAAATGCTCAGCTGAAGTTTTAAATTACTGCAATGATAGAAATTTGGAGAGCCAAGGAAAATTTCAATTCTTATTTTGAGGGGTAATTGCCTCATTTTGCCTCTCACCAATAGTTACATCCCTTAGCAAGGCAGAAACTATCATGGTAGCCATGCAACATTCTCCTTTAGTCAATATTTGCCAAGAGGTGTTCTCACAAATGTGCAAACTGTCACTGTGTCCAACAAGAAATACCTTGTGATTTCATAGGAGATGAGAATGAATGAATACTTTGGTGAAAGACCAGAAAAGCCAATTTTAAAAAAAGGAGACTAATTTTGTGTTTTCTTGTTCTTGAGCATGAGAGTGAATGAAGCTGGGACATATCTATAAAATTAGATCAAACTTCATGGAAAGCTTATCCCAAATTTCTTTGCTGCAGATGTTTAACATATGGAGGGTGACAAGATTGGCATCTAAGAAGAATGACACTAGCTCATCCTTGTTCCTTCCCCATTAACTGCATCCACAGAATGACATCAACAAAAGACATCTGACACTCTGAAATGCTGTTTCAAAGTAGGCAGATGGCAACGGTCCCCTAGAAAGGAAAACATCCATATAAAAAACAATATGTTCAAAAATATGTTGTGGAACACCTGCAATGTATATGTTGAGTCTGGTAAAGATTTCTCATACTGTAATTTTTTCCATGGCTTCTTGAACCTCTGTTCCACATCGCCACATAGTTCCTCTCCCCCCATTTCTCTGCTCATAACGCACATCGGGGTGTATCTGCAAAAGTTACAAGACTCTGACCCTGCCTCCTCTTTAAATTTTTATTCACTCTCCAAGTTTGTAGCATTTCACTAACTCAAAATTTGGACTGAACATTTAGAAATAGAGTTGAGGCATCCAAAGGAAATGGGGAGGCACAACAACCAAGGGAATGAAAACACAGCAAATTGAAAAGTATTCGATTATTATTTTCAGTGCCTCACTCTCTGCAATGCTAGAAAATGGGTGACTGAAGGAAAAATTCATTTGAAGGTGCAGCATTCTTATCTGGGGGGCAATGCTCTCATTCCTTTATCCCTGTAGTGACATATCTGCATGCTGTATACATCTGTGATTTTGACAGAAGATGTATGGACATGGAAGCTGGAAAACAGGGAGGTCAACTGGAAGTGGATAGGTACTTGGATCATGTGTGGGTTTTTGGTGCTGTTTCTCTCACAATTAAATACAAATTCAATTTTTAAAGAACACAACAAATAATATCATAAGAGTAATAAACAGAAGTTATACCTAAAGCATGTGACAATATAGTGGTTTGAGTGCTGCACTAGGACTCTAGGCACTTTGGGTTCAATACTTGCTCAGTCATGGAAACCCATTGGGTAACCTTGGGAAACTCACATTCTCTCAGCCTTAGAGGAAGACAATGGCAAATCACCTTTGAATAAATCTTGTCAAGAAAATTGTATGACAGAGCCACAATGAGTCAGAATCAACAAAGGGATATAGAATAACAACACAATATCTGGAAATAATGTACACAGGTAACAGAACACCATATTTAATTGTCATAGAAGTCCTAATGGCTAGTCTATTCCTCAAAACTGAACAGTCATGGCTAGTGGTTTCCATGTCAGTTGGCCAGCAAATCCACTCCAGATTTTAGCTGGGACTATAAATGAGCAATCTTAGGGTCCTATTTTTGAAGAAAGGGTCTAGTACCTTAAGTAGCTCTATTAAAGTTTGGATTAAAATCAGGAAGAGGTTCACTGTTTCACTGATACTGAAGCCACTGATTGCCACTGGCTACTAAGCCAGTGAAGAACACAGATGGGCTTCCACAGAAGAGAAGATAGACCACTTGCAATTACACAGAAAATTGTGGCTAGAATTCTGTTGATGTCCTGATGCACATGTAAGTTCCTCTAATGGAAATAGTTAAGATGGGTTTTTACATGTGCAGACATTGCATATGAGGACACACATTGCTCATGGATGTGCACATCCATCACACACCAGTATGGATTGGAAGTGCATTGTTTGTGCATTCAGTTGTGCATTTGTTTGGACATTTGTTGTCCTTCTGCAGCTGCCCGACACACTAAACACAAGGTTTTTAAAGCACATTTAATGTGTAGATGTGTATGTGGAGATTTGGGATACCCTGTAATGTAAAATGTCAACCAATAAATGTAAAAGTCAGGTTTAAAAACCGAACAGGGAAATATTTCTGCCCAGCACTTTCCTCTCCTGTCCTCTCTCCTCTCCCTGAAATCCTCCAAATTGAGTTAATATTTCTTCCACCTCCTACCAACTGAAAATCAAAACTGGAGATCTGGATTGCAAACATGATCACTTTGTGTAATACCTATGGATGGTCCATTGAGCAGTGATGTACCATCTGCTTCCAATCAGGCCACCTTAAGAAAGCCTAGAGAGACCTTAGGCTCAGGTTTCTGCTCATCAGGATTTCACCCAAAGAAACACTTGAATCAGAGAGGGGATGAAAAGCAATCTCCAGTGGTGGGGGACCAGGTGGGTTTCAGGAGATTCAGAAGCAAACAGAAGCAAAATGCATCGCCAAGAGCTTGAAGAGTGTGATTTCTGAACGACAACTTCCACAATGAGCACTGGGATTGTGGGAGTTATAATAATTTTAAAAATGAGTTTGTCATGCTGTGTTACAAAGCAGCATGCAGTGCAATTTCCACATCTCTGTCGTTCTTTGTGTTTTCTAACCCTTCCTCAATTTCAAAAAGAGATCTTTCTAGCTTCACCTTAACTACTTCTCTGTTTCAGTGGTAGCCGCTGGCTTTCATGTCAATGAAGCAATGACTCCAATCTGGGCTTTTGCAATATGGGTTTAGATGTTCTCCTGGTGTCTGAATTCCCACTATTTCATTTTGTCTTTTCAAAACTACCCTAAATGGTAAGGTGTATGTTTTCTTCAATGCCACATTGCTTAAATGGAATGCTGACATCTGGACCTGGGGTATGTCATTAAATAAACTGCTATCTTCAATTAATTGTGCCTCTATTCTTGAACCCCAAACTGGGCATGTTTTTCCTTCAATTGCCTCTCCCTGCATATCAAGCCACATAGCCTCTCCTCTGCAGAGCTGGCCTCACCACTAAGCAAAGGAAGGCAAGCATCTCAAGGAGCAAGCTCCTGGACTCCTAGCTATTCTTTCTAAGCGTCTAGCAGTGTCCCTGTATTACAGGACATTGCACTGAACATCAGTGTCCACATTTAATCAAACCTGAATAATAAGTGATTTGATAAACATGTTGAATTTGTGTGTGGTCCCCAACATTTTTATTGTGTTTTTCAATTTGTGTTTTCAAATTGAGGATGGAACAAGCTTGTTTTCTGTTGCTCCAGAGACTTGGGCTGATACAAACGGGCAGAAAGGAGCCCCAAGATGCCACCCCTTTCTGCCCTACATGCAGGCTGCAGCAACCAAACGCTGCGGCCTCTGGGAGTCCTAAAAAGAACCCGCTCCCAGCGAGTTCCTCTTAGGGTGCACACATGGTGACATTGGCGCCATCGCATACAACGATAATATCTGCATGGCACCATGCTGTTTGTAGGTGGTGCCACACATATGTCATCATGATGACAAATCAGGTGAATGCGACGGTCAGGAGCGCCTGTTATCAGCTTCGGCTGATAAGCCAGCTGCGCCCTTTTCTGGAGGTAAGGGATCTCAAGACTGTTGTGCACGCGCTGGTAACCTCACGCCTTGACTTCTGTAATGCGCTCTACATGGGGCTACCCTTGTGCCTGGTTCGGAAACTACAGCTGGTTCAAAACATGGCAGCCAGGCTTGTGTCAGGAACATCTAGAAGGGACCACATCACTCCGGCTCTGAGGTCCCTCCACTGACTGCCTATTGGTTTCCGGGACCAGTACAAGGTGTTGGTTATTACCTTTAAAGCCCTAAATGGCTTGGGTCCAAGCTATCTCAGAGACCGCCTCTTCCCATACAATCCTCCCCGCGCTCTCCGGTCCTCTGAGAGGAACTTGTTGCAGCCTCAAAAATCGAGGCTTGCAGCAACCTCCCAGAGGGCTTTTTCTGCTGTCGCCCCCAGGCTCTGGAACGACCTGCTGGACGAGATCCATCAATTAACATCTTTGGACAGCTTTAAAAAGGCTGTCAAGACGGATCTCTTCAGGCAGGCCTTCCCAGACTAAAATATCCCGATCTCAGGATCTCCCCCCTCCTCAGCAATGTCTCCAAAGCCCCCTTTTCTTTTCTTTAGAACTGAAGTTGCAGTGGTTTATTGGTTGGTATTATTTTGTTTAATTTATTGTTGTTCTAACTAGTTATTGTGGTTTTAATTTAGATATGCAGTTTAATAACTTTTTAAGTGGGGAGGGAAATATATTGTTTTTATGCTGTATGTTATTTTAATGTTGTAAACCACCTGGATTGGTTTGCCACAGGGCGATATATAAATAAAATATTAAACAGCCTCAGCTGTTGCCTTGATGGAAAAAGGCACAAGCATCCCCCCAGTTTGGCTTGGAGCTGGCTGGTGGTGTTGAGGGTGAAGCAGAAGAAGGCTCAGAGCCTTTGTCCCATCCCCTGTCCAAGTCCTTCACCTCAGCTGTTGCCTAATGGAAGGTGTTTTTTGCCTATCTCTATTGGGCCTAGGACACAGAGCAATGGATTCCAAGTACAGAGAAACAGATCCCACCTTAGGAAGAACTTTCTGATGGTAAGAGCTATTTAACAGTAGAATGCACTGCCTTGGAAAGTGGTGGAGTCTCTTTCTTTGGATGTCTTTAAACAGAGGCTGGATGGTCCTCTGTCAGGAGTGCTTTGATTGTGAATTCCTGCATGGCAGGGAACTGGATGGCTCTGGGGTATCTTCCAACTCT
This sequence comes from Sceloporus undulatus, assembly GCF_019175285.1. NCBI lineage: Eukaryota > Metazoa > Chordata > Lepidosauria > Squamata > Phrynosomatidae > Sceloporus > Sceloporus undulatus. Next base: position 265,020,015 of record NC_056524.1, on the reverse strand, counting down.
ATGAGTCTATGAATTAAGAGCCCCAAAATACCTTTAAAATAGCTACAATATTGAAAAAGATTTTTTTTCACTGCAAGCCTGTGCAATAAATCATCATCATCAATATCACTGGCGTCATTATCATTATCATGGGTGATATGTCCATCCTTGTTTGTGTACTGGAAACAGGGCTGCTGAAACAGCCATTATAACTGCCTCTCTCTGGAAATGCCCTTAGCTGCTTAGTTTTTGTTGTTCCACAGGAAAAACCATTCTCTGTCCAATCGGCAAATAATGAAATGCCTTTCCTTAGTTGAGTTGGCAAAGCTGCTGAGTATGTCTCGAGCTGGGACTTTGTGAGGGCAGTGAAAATGTGGACAAAATGCACTTTGCTGAGTACTGAAGGCATTAGGGAAGCAAAAAAAGGGGGGAGGGGGTACTTTGGCCAGGGAAAATGCTGCTTCAGCACAACCCAGCCCTGCTTATTCATCTTTCTCCAATTGTGACACAGGAAACAATTTCTGTGCATCAAACAGAAAAGCACAGAACCATTCGGGAAGCTTCTGGGAAGGCTTTGCATTTGCTAGGGAGTATGTGCCCTGCCAGCAGAATCGTACATCGATGCAGAGAGAAAGTGCCAGCCCTTTCTCTCTCACCCTGGGGCTGCTGTCAAGATCAGAGCCGGCTCTCCTGCTGAGTCTTGCTCACATCCCAGAAGGAAGCTCTTTACCTGCAATCTGGGCTTGTTGCTTGTGCAACTGTTTCACTGAGAAAAATGTTTGCAAACAGCTCTGCTCTCAAATGCAACTGTTTAGGGAGATGTAAAATGGTTCCAAGTTCTGCTATCAAACCATTTGGGCCTGGGCTTTTTGTGTGCATTTCTGTCTTCCCCTCAACTGAAGCTCTGCAGAAGATGGTGAAGAGTTCCAGAAGGACAGAGGGGAGAAGCACTTATATGGGTACCAGAAATGGGAGAAGCTGTCTGTTTTTATTTTTCCCATGTTTCAGTTGTTTAAACCTCAGCTGAGATCACACAAAGAAGACATGATCTTGCCTCCCTTCCAACTGTGCCTGTGAAAGTGGTGGGGCTGAAAGAAGGGCCTCTTCTGAGGATCTCGAGGCCTGAACAGACTCATAGAGGAAGATATAGTTTGACAGGCAGCCTGGACCTAAGCATATCCTCCAACATCTCATCCAAAACAGATGAAAACCAGAGCATGTGTGGCCAAGCAATATTAGAGTGTGGTCCATGTGCAAAAGTTTTGAGGAAGGACAAGCTTGGAGAGGCTGCAGCAGTTTGCTTTTATCCAAGACTACTGGGAAGGGCAAAGTTCCACAAATTTTTCTTCTCTCCCTGCTTCTTTTGCATTTTGAACGCCATTTGCAGTAACTGAAGTAAGCTGAGGCCAAAGCAGGGAAGGGGGGTGGTGGAGAAAGAAACTGGGACATTTACAAAGCAGCCAAAAAGGTGGGGTGACAGAAGATTAATTGGGACTGTCTCTCCCAAACTGTGACAGTTGAAGGTTATGCATAAGCCATATAGAGTCATAACAGCCTAATTTACATTCTCCTGGAGATGTGGAGGCAATTTCAATACATCCCTCTGAGACATTTTAGATCCAGGAGAGGCCTTTTTCAAATTAAAAAGTAAGCATTCCACTCCCAGTTAAGAATAGGCCACTCTTAGGCCTAAAAGCAGCTCAGGGGACACGAAAACATGAGTTGGCATCCTTTTTGGCATCTTTGGAAGATGTTGGATATTTTTGTCCTAGTTGGAAGTGCCATATTTGCTTCAGGGTTGTGGAAGAAGAGATGTACATGGGATGCTATTGCACATGGATGGGTATTTTGCATGGATTTACCTTGTGCCTTGTGCACAAATTTACCATGAAAGCACATGAAAATAATCTCAATGCCCACAAGCACCCCAGAACCCCATACTCCAATTTTCACTGCAGTCTCTCTTAAAATGATGACAGGGTGACACAGACCACTTCCAGTCACCATTTTGAAAAGGACTTCAGAGTAAAGCAAAAATATTTGGGCTTGCAGTGTTCATGGGTGGGGTGTAGCTTGTAGGTGGATCTGAGAAAAAAATTGGTGCCTGGATCCATGCAGTTAGTTATCCTGTACGACTGTTTTGATTCAGCATTCATTGCTGAAGGCAGAATAGAACTTTTTAAGGGTTTAAAGGTTCTCCTCTCCCCATGTACTTCTTAAGTTCTCTAGAAATTTGGAACAAGGCCCTTCTATAATGTAGTGAGCCAGAGGATAGCTTCAGCACCTCACCTGATTCCTTATCTGTTCGTTTCCTTTTTCTCCATTAGCTGGCCCTTTTGATGCTGATTTAATTAATTAATTCCCATGTTTGCTTTCTGCCTCATTAAAGCACATTTATTAAAACTTCTGTCCCAAAGTAGAAATCATCACATTTTGCAAGTCTGTGCACCTCCAATGCTGAAGCACAATATAGATAATTAAATGCCTGTCAGAAGAGCCAGACATTCTGGGGTATATTTGTTGTTGCTGTGTGCCTTCAAGTTGTTTCTGACTTATGGGGTTTTCTTGGTAAGATCGGCTCAAAGGAGGTTTGCCGTTTCCTGCCCCTGAAGCTGAGAGCATATGACTTGTCCAAGGTCACCCAGTGGGTTCACACTCCCTCTAAAAACATAGGTTGGGAAATTCTGAATGGCTCCGAAAGAAAAGAAAAGAAAAAGAAAGAAAGAAAGAAAGAAAGAAAGGGCAAAAATGGTGTAACAGGACAAATATCAGCTGTTCATGGTCTCCTGGTATGAACCTCATAGAGTCCATATTTTTTTATTTCCTGGGATCTTTATTCTACACAAGCAGCCATCAAGTGCTAATATGCTTATCCTGCCTGTTGAACAGCAGTGTTGATGGGTGGTGGTTAGAGTGAAGTGGCAACATTCATCACTGTCTCATTTTGTAGATTCACGTGGTGCAGATCCAGACATGAAGCCTTCCCTCTGATTGAGATGGAGAAGAAATTCAGATGAAATTTTTTAGTCAAGTAATCATTTTGTGTTTTGCAAAAAACCCATTCTTGAAAGTATGTGTATATACTTCAGATTTCTGTCCTGGGGCAAAAATGCTGAAGGGTAGATGCTGATTGGAATCCAGTTAAGACCATAGAAACATATAGTTGGAAGGTACCTCCAGAGCCATCTAGTGCAGCTGCCATGCAGGAATCCATTGCTAAAGCACTCCCAAGAGATGACTCTCAAATATGTTTAAAAACCAGCAATGAAAAGTCCATCACCTTCTGAGGGAGTCCATTCCACTACAGAACATCTCTTAGCATCAAGATGTTCCTCCTAATGTTTAGATGGAATCTCATTTCTTGAAGTCTGAACCAATTGCTCTGTGTCCTTCCACCTGGAGCAAGAGAAAACAAGCTCGCTCCATTATTTAGATCAGCGGTTCCCAGCCTGTGTTCCATGGAGCACTTAGGGCTCTGCGAATAAAAAAAGGTTGGGAACTAGATGACAGCCTTTCATGCCTTAAGTCTATACTATCTGAAAGCTCTTATCTCTCCGTATGATCCTGCTCAAATCTTAGGATCTTCAGGGGTGGGGTTTCTCTCTATTCGAACATATTGAAACAGGCCTTCAGTCTTAACTTAAAGGGATATGCAAGCTCTTGACATCAAGCAGCCTTTTCTTGATTGATAGGGGAATGGACCTCCATCGATTCCACAAGCTGCTTACTAGTAAGCAGAGGTGGTTTTGTGGGGGAGAGGTCTAGCTAGAATCCACTGTGTCGCACCACCGTTATGATGCTATATAGTACGTAATGGCCATACAGGATTTTGTTGGCTGTTTCCTGCATAAAGAGTGCTGTTTTCTCTGCAAACATGCCATGTATGAATTTTGTGCAGATTAAGCTGCAGTTAAAACTGCCCATTTTCAAAGACTTTCTCAACGTGGGAAGAAAATTACTAAAATTACTAATCGCTTCCATTGAGAATGAAGTTAGAAAAGAATTGTGGCCCTGCACATCGGTGGGTAGTCAATCCATGCTCAAATTTGGCTGGTAATAAAGGAGCACTCCAAAGTGTTGAAGTATTTAGGAGAGTTAGCTTGGTGTAGTGGTTTGAGCATTTGACTATGACTCTGGAGAACAGGGTTGAAATCCTCACTCGACCATCAAACCCTCTGGGTTACCCTGGGCAAGGGACACTCTCTCAGCCTCAGAGCATGGCAATGGCAACCTGCCATGAAAACCCTGTGATATAGTCACTATAGGGTCTCTATAAGTCAGAAAGTACAGTGGTACCCCGGGTTACGAAATTAATTCGTTCCGCGGTTAATTTCGTAACCCGAAATACCTTCGTAAGCCGAATTCCCATAGGCGCTAATGGAAAAATAGCTCTCTGCTGCCCTCCGGTGGCGGAAAATAGCGCCGCGGTTTTTTCGTAACCCGAAGAAACCTTCGTAAGCCGAAGCAATAAATCCCTATGGGATTTTTTCGTATCCCGAAAAATTCGTAACCCGGCGCATTCGTATCCCGGGGTACCACTGTACTTGAAGGCACACAACAACAAAAACAAGGGTTGAACTAGGACCTATTTAGGAACAATATCTAGCACTATGAAGCCTGGATTAAAACCTGAAATGCCTAGCCCCTTTATGGTTTGGCTCAGATATTGCTGGGCAGCATAATCTGAACCTGCTTGCAAGTTCAAATATTGACTTTCAATCTTTCCCTTTCTTCCTCTTTTTCCTCTTTAATAAAAGCAATTACGTCTTATGAACCATGGTCTAGAATTGTTCTGCAGTCCTTAAGAGTTTGCAGATACATCAAATTAAAAGTTAAATAGCTGGCCCACTTCATCAATCTCGTTTGTTTTAATGTTTTGGTAAATATCAAATAATGGCCATTTATTCTAGAAAGAGCTCTCAATTGATCTCCCTTCCCCAATGTAGATGAAGTAGGTTAATTTTAACCTTCTTTTGTAACCAGCTCCAGGTCTTGTTAACAATCTTTCAATTGCAGGAGGTTTATTGCTTTGCAAAACACTTAGCTATTGATATGCTCACTGTATACTAATTATCTCAATTTCCTTCTTTCCTTTGGCCAAAAAGGGGGAAAAATACAATATAATTGGCCAGTGATTCTGGAGCTAAAGCTTTGGTGCTAGAGGCACTGGACGTTACCACCTTTTGAAGAGAAAGCTCATAGGATGAAGGATTTACATATCCTAGATATGTATATCATAGATGCTTCCTGTACCTGTTTTCTACCTCTGCCTTGGAAGAGAAAGGACATTTTTCTTTTGAGAGGAATGCATTAAACTGGCATCCTTTTTGGCTTGGGATTGTTGTTAAGAGCTGTTCCACAGTGGAATAGACTACCTTGGAAGGTGAAGGATTCTCCTTCTTTGGAGGTCTTTAAACAGAGGTTGGGTGACTATCTCCTGCAAGTACTTGTCTGTACAGTAGAAACTGGACTGGATGATCCTTATGGTCCCTTCTAACTCTATGATTATATGATTGCATCTACACTACAGAATTAATGCACTTTGACACAACTTTATCTGCCATGGCTCCATGCAATGGAATTCTGGGATTTGTAGTTTTGTGATGCATTTATCTTTATCTGTCAGAGAGCTCTGGTGCCACAGCAAACTATACATCCTAGGACTGCATAGCATCTAGTCATGACAGTTAAAGCAGGGTTGAATTGCATTAATTCTGCAATGTGACAGCAGCCTATTATTACTTCAGAATAAATTTGGCTGCTATCTGTCCCAGAGCTTTCTACCAAACATCATTCCAGCAGCCATAGGAACTTTTGTGCTGTGTTTCAGCTGTATGCCAATGCAGGAGCTGTAAAGACCCTGGCATCCAGGAACAGCAGCAGCACTAAAGTGGCAATGCTCAAGGGAAACTTGGTTTCCCAAAGCTGGTAAGCATCAACATTAGGAGGCACTTCCTGACAGTAAGGGCTGTTCGACAGTGGAACAAACTCCCTCGGAGTGTAGTGGAGTCTCCCTCCTTGGAGGTCTTCAAACGGAGGCTGGATGGCCATCTGTCGGGGATGCTTTGATTGTGTTTTCCTGCATGGCAGGGGGTTGGACTGGATGGCCCTTGTGGTCTCTTCCAATTCTACGATTCTATGGTTCTATGATTCTAGGAATAGAGCTGACTGCTAGTTCCCTACACAGATAGTTTGGCCTCGGACTGTAGATTTTAGAAGACAACCTGTTTACTGTAAATATATCTGATAGATTTGCACTGACATAATGGAAGAGCATGATTTCATTCTCTGTGGCATTTCATTGACTGTTTCCATGGTGATTAGCATTAGGATTTGAAGTGCTTTCTGGGATTATTAGATTCCACCAATGAATACTCCTACCCATTAGATACAGGAATGTATGCTACTCTACAAAACTCCCAAGGCAACTAGGGTGGCCACTTAATGCATCCCTCAAAAGAGAGAGAGAGAAATCCGGGGGGGGGGGGGGGAAGAAAAAGGGAAAGGGGTATGAGCTAAGCATATACATGCTAAGCAACTTTCCAAAAATATAAGATAAGCTGATTTCCAAAAAAGGATCTTCTTGAAGCTGACATCTCTTAAGTACATGTTCATGCTTAACTAAAACAGTACAATCTTCTCACTCTGGAATGATGGAAGGTGAATGTATATCTTTCAAGAGCAGGAGCAGAAGTCTTTTAGCAACAGCAAAAGCATACATGACCCAACCACTCAGAGGTTTTCCTCTTTTTATTCCCTTTGACAAACACCTTATTTAAAAACCCAATTACTCATGAAAAAAGTTTTGTATTTCTGTTTAAACTCTAGGAGTTATTTCTAAACTTGTATCTAGATGTAGACATTGCCAAAAAAAAAAAAGAGGCCACGGGTTTGTATAAAGATCGCATCTACTAATTTGAGCATCTGGATACAAGTTTAAAAAATAATACAGTATGTTGTTGTGTCCCTTCAAGTCATTTCAAACATACAGCAACCCTAAGGTGAAACTAGCATGGGGCTTTCTTGGCAAGATTTGTTCAGAAGGGGCTCTTCTTTTGATTACCTCTGAGGCCGAGAGTGTGTGACTTGCCCAAGTTCGCCTAGTTCAGGGGTAGGCAAACCTTTTGAGTCGGGGGCTGGGTTGCTGTCCCTCAGACAACTGGGGGGCCGAAGCCAAAAAATAAATAATTAAATAATTTTTTAAAAATTAATTAAATAAATAAACCGGGACAAATGTAGGACAAAATATTCAAATGGAGGACACTTTTTAAATAAAAAATGGAGGACACGTGAAAAAAATTGCTGATTTTTAAAAAAATGTTAAGATAAATGCATGTTTCTGAGGCTTCTATAGACAATTGCCCCACCATGCCCCTCGCGCAAGACGCCAAAGGCCCCGGTGGCAATTGGCGGCAGAACCGGGCTGGGGCTGGTCCCAAGGCCTCGCCGGGCCGCATCCGGCCCGCGGGCCGCAGGTTGCCTACCCCTGGCCTAGTTGCTATGATGGCGAACCTTTTAGAGACCGAGTGCCCAAAGTGCAATCCAGAACCCACTTATTTATGGCAAAGTGCCACATTCCTCTGGCTTTTTAGTAACAAACTCCGGTGAACGCAATGGCAAGCGTGCCCAGAGACAGGGCTCTGAGTGCTCTCTCTGGCACACATGCCATAGGTTCGCCACCACTGACCTAGTGGGTTTAAAACCCTCACTACCCCCCAAAATAACATGTTACACTTAATCTTGTCCTCTGTAGCATGCACATTTGGTGTACATATTCAGTTGCATATTTGGTGTTTTGGTTCAAGTAGCACAACATTTCGGTTCAACAATCAATCCATAACTCCATATGCAGAGACTTGTTGTTGCTATGTGCCTTCAAGTCATTTCTGAAACTTATGACAGCCCTAAAGTGAAATTATCATGGGATTTTCTTGCCAAGGTTTTGTCAGAGGGGTTTACCATCGCCTTCTTCTGAGTCTGAGAGAGTGACTTGCCCAAACTTACCCAGCGAGTTTCCATGGCTAAGTGAGGAATTGAATCCTGGTCTGTAGAGTGATAGTCTAACATCCAAACCACCATAATGTGCTAGTTCTTTATTTATGCTATGCAAACAAAAAGTAGGTTATTGAGTACTGTTTAATATGATGGCCAAGCTCACCATCACATCTGAAAATGTACACACTGCATCAGGGTCATAATTTAACGAAGGCTTATATATGACACAATGAAGAATGAAAGCAGCACTGTCAAATGACAGATTTGTAGGGATGTCTTTATATGTCTGGAATCACAGCCACTTCCACGGTGTCTCTAGTTATTTTCGGAAGTATTTTGATCTGGCAACCAGTTTTTATGGATCGAGTACAAAGAAGCCTGTGGTGTTGGATAGGAGGAACTGCAAGAGCAACCTGTCATTTTACAGACAAGGGAAATGGAAACTAGGAATCAAAGGAAAGAGTCACCTCACAACCAAAGTTTAGAGAAGGGAGGGGGAAAGAGGGCTCACACCACACATGCAAAGCAGTCAATGACATGAGAGGGTCTCCCCACCTGTCCTGGCAATCAATCTTTGCTTCAAAAGTAGCTTGAAAGATACCATCGGCAGTGGCGAGATTGAATTGTGAGCTGAAGCTCAAACAGGAATAAAGATCGCCACCGATAAGTGAATATATGAACTCTCAAGGTTTGAATTAGCTAATCACGTCTGATGAGGCCCATAGATTGCAGGGGATGAGGAGGGTGCAAAGGAAGAAAGATTAAGCAAGCAGGTTGGCTGTCTTTCTAGTGGGAGAGCTTTAGGAACTGGCAAAGACTAGGGAACAGAGCTGGAGGATATGCAGTCATGGAAAATTCACATTCATGGTGTGTGTGGAAGGAGGGAAATGACTGTTGCAGTTGTGTCCCTGCCTTCTTTCTGTGCAGGTTAGGATGCAAAAATCTCACGTTTGCACATAAAACATGAGAAGGGTTTAAATAGGATTAAAGAAATAACTTATACATCCAGATATGTACAAGAAATATTTTTTCTTCTTATTTTGCGCTTTCAAATCTACTTAACATGTGGCAGCTTTATCACAGGGCTTTCTTGAGAGGAGGTATTCAAAGGAAGTATGCCATTGCCTCCCTCTAAGGCTGCTAGAGTATAATTTGCCCAAGATCATCCAGTGGGGTTCCATCTATGAGGGTATTCGAATCCTGACCTTCCAAAGTCCTAATCCAGCATTCAAACCACTTCACTATGTTGACTCCTTAGAAATAATTACTAGCGTTTAAATAGAAATACAAGATTACAGTGCACCACAGGAATGCAAACTGTGTGCCTCCTCAGTAAGTGGGACTATATCAGTCTAAAACAGCTACCCCAGTGGGATTTCTTGTACTACAAGTCCTATCATCCCTGGTCAACAGAGAGTGTGGCATCAGGGGTAAAAAAGTAAAATTATGTCACAAGTTGTTATGTTATCTTATAAAAATAATGTCATAATGCCTTTACTACTCCCCAACCCCAAATAACATGCTACATATAATGTTATTCCTTGGCTGCATCCACACTGTAAAAATAATCCAGGTTGATACCATTTTAACTGCCATGGCTCAGTGCTATGGAATTCTAGGAATTGTTTGGTGGGGCACCAGAGCTCTCTGATACAGATGGCTAAATGTTTCACAAAACTACAGAATTCCATATCTTTGTGAAGTCGAAGGCTTTTATGGCCGACATCCATAGTTTTTTGTGGGTTTTTCAGGCTATGTGGCCATGTTCTAGAAGAGTTTCTTCCTGATTTTTCGCCAGCATCTGTGGCTGGCATCTTCAGAGAATGTTTGCCTGGAAAAAGTGTGTGTGTGTATGTGTGTGTGTGTATACACACACACACTGTGTGAGCCTGCAAATGCAGGAGTGATTTGCATGTGTATTGTTCTGTTGCTGATGGCAGGCCTCAGGCTGGGAGGCTAATGCAAAAGAGGATTAATGTCTGCTAATTGGAGATCATTATCTGCTGGGAAAGCCCCTGACTCTAAGTGGTTTCCCATTTGCATTTGCTGAGTCCGCATTTTGCTATTCTTCAGGACTGGTAGCCAAATTTTGTTCACTTTAAGGTTTTCTTCTTTCCTGATCCCCTTTTATAGTGAGAATGAGGGATCTTTTGAAATCAGGTACAGACACAGAGCAGAGCTGAATCACAACCTGCGTTATTCTGCCAGTGGGAATGACCCCAACGTGGTGTCAACCTGCATTATTTCTGCAGTGCCAATGCAGTCCCAGTTAACATGAGACTTTAAAACTCAGTTTATCACACTGGGGCTAATTTTGGCATTAAAGAGAGATTATTGTGCATTTAAAGCATCCTGCAAATAAAGCAAAAATGGCAAAATTGCACAAATGATTATCACACACAATTGCACAAATAAAGTGATATCAGGAATGCATTGTCGCTGAAATCCCAAAAGTAAAAAGATGTGCAGTAATGCTTCTTTGTGACCACTTTAATGGCAGGTTTTGTGTGACATTGTGTAAAATTATTTCACATAATTACATGATTTTTCCAGGATATTCATGGGATAAACTCCTGATCTCCTTCGTGTCATAAACAGTTTTCCCCTCCTTCTCTTGTGTTGTCTCTAGGGCTTTACCATCACTATACTTTTGTTTTCAAGATATGCTACCCCAAATCTTGGGAAAGCTTTGTTTTGGACTCTAGGTCCCAGAATCTCACATTCTGGTAGCTGAAAAGAATCTTTCTAAATCATGCCCTATGAGGAGGTGCTTAGGGAGCTTGGTACGTTTAGCCTGGAGAATAGAAGGTTAAGAGGTGAAAAGATAGACATGTTTAAATATTTTAAATGGTGTCATTTTAAGGACTGAGCAATTTTCTACTGCTCCAGAGGACCCAGAGCAATGGATTCCAACTACAGAAAAAGAGCTTCCACCTAAACATTGGCAAGAACTTCCAGATGGTAAGAGCTGTTCTGTAGTGGAATAGACTGCTGCCTTGGAGGGAGGTGGAGTATCCTCTTTTGGAGACTTTCTAACAGAGGTTGGGTGGCCATCTGTTGGAGGGGCTTTGATTGTGAGTTCTTGCATGTCAAGAGTTGGATTGGAGGGACCTTGAAGTCTCTTCCAACTCTAGGATTCTTTGAATCTCTGAGTCTAAGCTCTGTGGAAAAGGTGATAGCAGTACACTCTGCTGGCAGAGTAGTTTTGTCTGTGATGAATGCAGCTTTGATCAGCTAAAATGGGATATAGGCCTGGGTGAGATATGGCCAACATAGGATGGAAAGCACTGAACAGCTCCATTGATGATATGACTTTCTCCCAGCTCCAAAACTAAGTCAAAAGAAGTCCCATGCACTTGAGTGGGAAGCGGGGTATCACCACCAGAGGACAAACCCTTATAGAAGATGGAGGAAGAGGATTTGCCTAAGGAACAGATCTTCTCCCCACCAACCAATCCTACAAACTGTATGATGCCAGGCCTGGTTATATCCCCTTGGCATTCTTTCCAGAGAGGTTGCTGAAGTTAGCAACCTTGGCATGCCCCTGCTCACTAACTGGGAGCCACCATGGTGTAGTGGTCTGAGCATTGGACTCAAGACCAGGGTTAGAATCTCAGCTTGGTCATGTAAAACCACTGGGTAAAACCACTTCAGCAGGTCACACCCTTTCAACCTCAGAGGATAGGAATGGTAAACCCTGTCTGTATAAACCTATCAAGAAAACCCCATGAAGGGTTCATCTTAGGCTCACTACATATCAGAAACAAGTTAAAGGCACACAACAACAAACTCACTAATTAGATACCCTCCAACATTTCACAGATGAGAAACAGAACACATGTGATCCAAAAACACCAGAGTATTATCAACATGACAAAAGTTATTAAAGATAAAGAATAAACAAGCTAGCCAATGCTACAGCTGTTTGCTTTTGCCTGAGTCAAAAGGGAACAGCAAGATTCCATTTTAAATGAGTAACTATTTAAATGGAAGGAATGAAGGAAGGAGATGTGCCTCCTTCCTTTTAAATCCAGACCACACTTCTTTTGTCTAGCTTCATTGTAAGGCTTCCCTTGATTTGTCAATCTGTCACATTCTCCTTTCTGGATGTTATCTATGTTATGTTCTTCCCCCATGGGAATATGCAGTGCCAGTCCTGCACCAGGCAGCAGACAAAAAGGCCAACACCTGCAGGGCTGCGACTTAATTATGTGGAGTTTCCTAACATAAAAAAGATGTCCCTCTTTGTTTTGTGCTCTGGATCTCTTTACAGCTCCCTGAAGCTCAGGACGTCTTGTCTCTTCCCTTGTCACAAGAAGAATATGCTCACTGTTCTAAGAAGGGGGGGGGGGACATAGGGTACTGTCATCTTGTTAATGCAGAATATGTTCTATACAATTGATAGTCTTAGAAAAAAGTCCAAGTCCAAGTGAAAGGAGACAGAGCCAAAAGTAGAGAGAGTATGAAATTGTGTGTGTGTGTTTGGGTCTGAGTATCCCCATATTTGTTTCTGGCAAATTAGGATGCACAGCAGAGCTGTGTGGTATGAAATAGACCCCAGATTTTTGGAATAGCCACTAAATTTTTGGAATAGACCCTTAAATTTTTTAGTTTTTCTCGAACTGAGTAGAAATATGGCGGTGTTGACAAGCAATTCCCATTTTCAAAGATATATTGGTTGGATCCTATTGATAGTGCCCAATAGAGTATACCCATTGAATTAATGACTGAATGGGGGCTAACCAACAGGATTGCAGTAGCATTCCATGAATATTAGTTGATTTACATTCCTCTCTCTCTCAATTACTCTCACTTGCCAATTATAATATCATATATACCAGTCTGGTAGGCAGTATAGCATTGTGAATAATTCATATTTTAGCCAAAAAATCCCCAACCAACCAAAACAAAAACCAACCATCAAACAGGATGGAGGCAGGAACTATTTCAAAGAAGCAACAGCCAGAAGAGGAAATCTATATTCACAAAAGCCAAAGTGAAGTTCTGGTTCTGTGGAATTGCTACATTTTTTGCTTTCAAGTTGAAAGTAAAGAATATTTGTCATAGCATTTTATTTTGTCTTGTTAACATTGGTTGGCTACATCTTGTAAAGAAAAAACTAGGGGCCCTTGCTTCAGCTGCTAGGAAATTAAGAGCCAAGCACCTAGAAATAAATAAACAAACAGTTGAATAAATTTTTGCAGGATAAAGAGAATAGATTCTTGTCCTTTAAAGCTTTGCATACCTATGTTTCCATATGGGTGGGAGGGAGGGTGGGATAGTGTACCTTTTATACTAGGAGATAAAAATTTATTATACATTTTCCAGGGTTTAGTAATTTTAATTGTTTAGCTATAGGCATTGATGGACAAACATAAATGACATGCTAATCTTTCATTCTGTATTTTTATCTGTCTTCTATATTTTGTTTGTGTTAAGTTATGTATGATAACCCATGGCTATAAACAATAAAGTTGCTTTTTCAATTTTTTAAAAAATCTAGGTGCCTGTCTACTTGCCACATCAGTATATTCTTTAACTCTCACAATTTCTCCTCCTTCTTGTTTCTCTCTTGAAGCTCACAGCTTTCCCTCACAAAGTCATAAAAGTGGAACAGTGGAGGCATAAAAGTATCATGTCAGAGGATAGGTGGAAGAGATTTGATAATGTCACTATGCTCGAAGAAGAGACACTCTCTTTGTAACTATGTTCAAACTGTGGCTGCATCTGCACTGCTGAAATAATGCATTTTGGCACCATTATTAGTGTACCCTGCATACCCTGCATTATATTTGGGGTCCCTATATTTTCATATATGGAGCCAGGTATCTTCTTGTCCCAACAACCTTTCAAACACCAGCTGAATTTCCCATGAGATTGACACAGAGACCAAAAGACATGTGAAATGATAGATGTAATCCTCCAATAAAAGCTGAATCGATGTGCTGATCACTCTTTCCTCCCCCAGATTCTCTGCATATCCTCCAACACTAAGAGACAAAGGAGGTCTCATTGCACTGAAGGCTGTAAGCCAACAACGCTTCCTACTTGCCCCTTGGCATGTTCTCAACCAACTTCCCTATCTATTCATTCTGGGGCTGTCCTAATCCAATCACTGTTTTTGTAACCCTAAAGTTAAAGCCATCAGCTAGTCCAGAATCCCATTGTTAATTCCTGGGAATACCATCAGGTCTTTATGTTGCAAGATAGCACATTCTTTGAGGCTAGGATCTCAGAAATAAATATCAGTCCCAAACCTCTTTTGTGCACAGAGAGATTCTTGTATGCCCTGTGTCTCCCTCAGACCCCAGTCCGAGCCACATCCTGCTTTCCATGGTCACCTCTTCAGGACAGGTAAGTATCACCGACTTACACTCCTAAAACTCCACTATCCCATTTCCAAACGTCAGTTTCAGTTAGCTCTGAATGCTGTATCTGTCTGAAATTCAATTGTGTGTTTGGTTGCACTCTTCATATTTCTAAATAAAACCTTATTTAATTCATCCAAACTTGGTGTTCTCCTCAGTGAGTACTGGTATACACAGGTGAAAATGGTCCTCAAGTTACCCAGCCTCTCCATAAGTTTCCTTGAGCTAAATAAATTCCCCAGCTTTTATGAGAAGCTGACAAAAGCCCGTGACAGACAGGCCAAAAGTGGCGTGCCATTGCCAATACTAGGGTTCCAGAGCATGCAGCATCTGCATGCTCTGGAACCCTAGCAAGTGACCGCGGCAGCATCATGGCAGCGTCCCATCCACATGGGCGCTGCCATGATGACGTAAGCAATGCGCACCATACAGATGTTGCTGCACGTCGCTTACATCACGAGTGCACCAATGGCACACTCATGATGTCCGCGCAGCATCAGAAAAAGAACCCGGTTTCTCTGGATTCTTTTTGGGGTGGAGGGATGCCATGCAGTTTGGCTGCTGCAGTATCCCTGCAGGGGAAAACTGGACATTTCCAGCCCACCCCGACAGGGAGGTATGTACCGGGCCAAAGTTGGTGTTGACTTCCCAGTCCCCCTACCTTTCTACGGGTAACACTGCTTTAACTGCCATGGCTCAATGCTGTGGAATTCTGGGATTTGTAGTTTTGTGAGATAATTAGCCTTCTCTGTCAGTGAGCTCTGGTGCCATGACAAACTACTAATTCCAAGATTCCATAGCATGGAGCCATGGAAGTTAAAGCAGTATCAAACTTCATTATTTCTGCAGTGCAGATGCAGCCTGGGTTTCTGTGTGTGAGAAAGAAAGAGAGATAAAGAAACTGTGCAGATTCTGAACAAAGTTCAGATTGCATCAGATGAAAACTTGACACACTGGGTATTATTGCTAGTTGCTGTGTCATCAGCAGTAGTCACACTCATTATTCCTGGAGAAGTTTTATAACATTGTGCTTATTTCAGGATGTAATTCTTCATTAATATCATTCTCCAAAAAAAAGCAATGAGCATTTTTAGTAATTTTCTACCTGCTGCAGGTAAGTCTTCAAAAATAGCACTTTTTGAAGACTATTTGCAGTTTGAGACATGTTCTGTGGAAAATTTGCACATTTTTTTTTGGCCAGAAAATATTAAATATTTTTTAAAATGTGGTTTAGCAATGAAAAGCACATTTCACTTTCTCATCTCATTTTTGTATGGATGCTCAGATATATTTAGGGATGCAAAGGAGTGATAAATTTCCTCACTGAGAAAGCCAAAGTGCACTCACCCCCCTTCACTTCATACCATCTCTGTTATTTTCTAAGGCTGTACTTATTTGCCTTGCTGGTTTTCCCCAAGTCCTTTCTTTGCCTTCCTCACCTCATCCTAAAAACCTGCATACATTTGCTGCCTGGCTGGCACATTCATGCCTCTTTCTTCTGTTACAAGGAGGGGCTGAGTGACCGGCTGTCTGTTCATTACTGTGACAGTTTTATTGAGATTGTAAATTATGAGCCAGCATTGTGCAGGAGTTTAAATGCCTCTTGTTTTGGGGATGCCTTTCCTATTAGCAGATTTTTTTTTATTGTTCTCAGACAATGGTCTATTGTCCTTAGGATGTAAATCCTGAGAACATGCTGTGCTTTGTCCTGTCTCTCCTCACCCACCCCATTGCTTCTGTGTCCTCCTTTTGAAAGACAGTCCCTTTCATGATCCTGTGGCTGCTGTGTTGCTCCATTTTCACCAAGGAGGTCAAACGAATGCACCTAGACACAGCACCATGTTCCAGACAAATTTCACTGCCTTTCACAAGGTCTGTACATGATCCATTATTCTCCCTCTTCCAACCCCACCCTGAGGGTTTGGGATTTCTCCTCATCACTCTGTACTAGTCAAAGACTTTATTAGAAGATGGAAGATGCTGGCCTAGGATGAGAAGACAATCCAAGCTGTTGCATTTAAGTTTGGCACATGAAAGATTCAGTTCTGGCTACAGAGGGTGCGGGTGGACTTGGTTCAAGGATGCTTCCAGCTCTCAAAAGTTGATCAAAGAAGAAAACACACAGAGAGAGTTACACTCAAGAAGTATAGTGCATGTGCATGTATGCACATACAAGGTCATTTATCCTGTTTTGGAGAATGTATTTGCAGAATTCTTCTATGAAAGCCCAGGGAGTAACTAGCACTTCTTTTGAGAGCTAGGTTTCATTCACTTTGGAGGCCTTACATACAACTTGGAAATGTGATTTTATTAGACTATAACTCTCAGAATCCTTTAGACAGGACAGCCAGCTGTAGTCCAAAAATAACTTTTCCAAGTTTTGGGGTAGACATTAATCTCCAGCTAGAAATCTTGAAAAGTATGGGACGAAACAGACAGGCCAAAATAAAGCTGCTTCAGGTCACTTTGGAGGTATGCTATTTAAATGACACATGCATCTTAAGAGAACAGAAGCTACACCAAAGCTGTGCTCCTGTCCTTAGGACTGGATGGTGGCTTTGGCATCATTTAAAAGGCATAACTCCAAAGTAAACAGAAGCAGCTTTATTTTGGCCTGTCTGTTCAGGCCCAATGTTTCTTCTATTGCTTCAGCTCCAGAACTGCACCTGGATGTTACTGAAGCACCCTTAGCTTCTAAATCAGTGAGAAGCTGCCATGCATAAGGTGATATTGAAGGACTTCTTATACAGTATCACCGAGATGAAATATTTGAATTAAGTCTGCAACAGCTGAAGCAAGCTGAGGACAAAGGGGGAAAGTAGGAGGAGGAGAGAGAGGCAGTGACATTTTAAATGCAGGTGAAAAATGGGAGCACAGAGGATTAATTGGGACTCTTCCTGATAAATCAGGACAGTTGGAAGGTGCATATCTCATTTCAGCCCTTGTTATTTTCTAATAGCTTCTCCCCAAAGTACTGCTTGGCCTTCCATCTTCTTGGGTTGTGAGGCTCACATCAGATGAATTGTCCTTGGCTTGCTGGCACTGCATATAGTAAGCCATAACAGTTGAGTCCTGGGCCATGGGGATGAGTGGGGGTGGGATCTTTTTTCCAGATCTGATGAGAGAATACACTGGTGGGTTTTGTCTTCTCTGTGAGCCTTCGAGTTAGCCAGTGTGTCTCTTGGAGGGCTTCAAAGGAAAGAAGAAGATATTTGGTGGCTTGTCGGGGGTCAGGAACAAAGCTCTATTGACTGATGACCAGCAGTTGTTGTCTCTGTCCCTTGAAGTGCGTCAGGCATTTGATTCCCTTGTGCACAAAAGGATTGTGAAGACCAGGCCCAGTCTGCAGACAGGCGCAAGCGGCTTTTCTCATAAGGGACTCTCCCTCCTTCTCTTTGCCCTCATGTTGCCCCTCTCCAAATAGGAAGGAAACAAGACCCTCCAGCTTCTGTCTCTGCAGCCTGGCACAGAGTCTGAGTCGCTGGTTTCTTCTGCACCTGGCTTCTCTCAATGCTCTTGAGAGGTGTCTTTTGGATGGGAGCCAGTTTCGATGGGGGCCGAGAGGGAAAGGCAGTGCCCTTCCATAAATGGATGGGAATGTGCCAAACTGAGAGGAATAACAGCCTGTTGGCCAAGGTCAGGCTAGGAGGCTCTGGGATGTTTGCTTTTCACAAAGGCCTGAAGGGGGTCACTTTTGTTGCTGTTGATGTTGTTCTGGCAATTGCTGCTGTGTTACCTGCTACCCAATGGCCTGGTACAGCAGTTGAGTAATGCGATTTTCAGCAGGGATTGAAGGCATGACTGTAAAAATAACACAGTGAGAGTCACCATGAAACCAGCTGTTTTCATGTTTAAATGAAAACCTAATTTTGTAACAATCTGGGGGTTAGAGAGGGTGTCTGGGGGAGGGAGGAGATAAGGTGAAGTAGTAGGGAAACAGCAGCTGCTGTGCTCCCACTATTTCCAAAGCACCTCATTGGGGCAGAATTTCATTTTGAAAGTGGCTTTAACAACAGAAATGAATCCTGTGCAATTTACAGTCCCTAGAAGTAGAGGATGGCTAGGTTATAGTCTGTTTCTGCCCTGTGTCATTTTCCCTTGTGCTCATTCACAACTCCATTCATTACATTTTTGTATCAGCCTGAAATTAAAGATCACACTTGCACAGAAACATCTGTATGACTTTTGCATACATTTCCTCCACAAGATGCTTGGTGTGTGAAAGTAGATGTGACAAATGTACAAGTATGTCTCTAGTTTCAATTGTGCCACACTGGTGGGACTATAACTGGAACCTAGGTTGCAGAGCTGTAGATAAAAGCAAGATGGATCTGGATGACTGAACATGCCTGCAAAGAATTTTTGAGAAACTGGATGTTAATGGGGAAAAAATACCCCACAGCAGGCAGGGGGTAGATGCCCATCTTCACCCCATCAATCCTGCCTCTGTTTTGGTGCTGCCTCCCAGAGAATGCCTTCCTGGAAGAAAGTCTGCTGACAAGCTTGTTTCATTGAAGGGTAACTGTGTTGGAAGCATCTTTTCTTTGATCATATAAAAGGGGGATTAGTATTGAAAGCACCTGTCCATGTGTGGAAATGTTAGTTGGGATCTGCGGGGCTTCTTGAATGAAAGCAAAGCTCTGGATTCCTCTTTCTTTGTGATTTCCCATTGCATAGTGACATGGGGTTGCAGAGCTGAGGGCTTCATGTTCCTTGTCATAGCCAGAGGTGTGTGTGTGTGTGTGTGTGTGTGTGTGTGTGTGTGTGTGTGTGTGTTTCTGATGGGGTAGTCATCTCCAAAGCCTATTCTGGGCATTACTTGGAAAGATTTCTTTTTTGACTGGAGCAGCTAGTAGCTTTCATGTCAGCGAATGTTGTGACTTGTGAATCTGTTCATGGTTTGTGCCAGGTGCTGAAGACATTTTGAGGATAAGATTGAGAACCATGGAAAGCTCGGGAATAAAACCGAGAGAGGAATCACCACACCCCAAAGCCACCAGCAATACCTTGTCTGGGACTATAAACATCATGACCATTGGGAAATTATAATTAAAACTATAATTTAATGGCTGAGGGATTTGGGAAGATGTACAGTCAGCCCTCTGTACCAACTGATTCTGCATCTATAGAATCAACCATCGACAGCTTAATAATATTATTTTAAATCCCAAAATCAAACCTTGGTTTTGTCATTTTATAAAAGAGACACCATTTTACTACACCATTGTATATAACTGGACATGAGCATCCACCAATTTTGGTATCCATTAAAGAGGGGGGGGGGGTGTCTTGGAACCAAACCACAGTGGATACCATGGCCACATTGCAGAAAAAAACTGGATTGAAGGAGAAAGCAAAACTTACAGATTTGTCCATTCACAGAGAAATATGTATTTATATATACACACACACACATACACACACACACACACACACACACACACACTTAAAGTTGGGAGGTACTTTAAAGGCCATGTACTCCAACCTTCTGCCATGCAAGAATACACAACTAAAACACTCCTGAAAGATCTCCATGCAGACCCTCTTTACAAACCTCCAAAGAAGAAGAGCCTACCACCCTCTGAGGTAGTCAATTCCACTCTCAAGCAGCTCTTACAGTAAAAAAAATTCTTAATGTTTAGGTAGAATCACATTGCTTGCGATTTGAATCCATTCATTCTTGTTCTAGTCTCTGGAACAGCAGAAAACAAGCTCACACCATCTTCTGCATGACTTTACCTCTGATATTTATAGGTAGCCATCATGTCACCTCCCAGTTTTCTCATCTCCAAGATAAAGATACACAGTTCCCTATAAAACTTGGTTTCCAGACCTTTGATCATTTTCATCATTCTCCTCTGGATGTGTTCCTCTTTGTTGATATCCAATTGTGGTGTCCAAAAATGTGCACAGTATTCCAGATGATGTCTGACCAAAGCAGAATCTTGAAGTGCTTATCTTTAAAAGTTGGACTGTGAATACTCATTTGTTCAACTATTTTACTGGTGCTGAATCAGAGCTGTCAACTCTTTTTTTCCCTGACAAATTCCTGTCTTTAACAGCTGAATGGCAAGTAGGTACAACATAATTCTTTTTGTATTCTATGCGACATAATCCTACTCGTGCCATTGAACTTGGTCAGTGCAGTCGATAGAAGTATAAAGTCTTTGCTTATTTCATGTTCACATAAAAGGAGAAATACTTTTAAAATGTTTTCTCCCTGCTGGGCAAGTTTATTTGCACTTTTCCTCCCTCCTCCTCCTCCTCTCCTTTTGCACTTTATTGGTATCATGTTGAGTTTTGGACTATGACTCTAGAAATCATGGTTAAATTCCTGTTCATCCATGGAAAATCACTGGGTCACACATTCTCAGTCCCAAAAGCCACATACTCTTAGCCCCAGAAAAGCCCATGATAGGTTTGCCTTAGGTTTGTAATAAGTCAGAACTGACTTGTGGGCACACAACAACCACAAATGACTTCTTTTTTCAAAACAAAATAAAATAATTTTTCTCCTAAAAATATCATGAAAATACAATGAGTTTTGCACCAAAAGGTATTTTGCCTGAAAGTAATCTATTTTGCACATTTTTGATGCAAAATGTTTCAGACGGAAATAACAATGTTTTTGCACAACATTCCTCTATAAACAGCAAAACTCTTTGATTTGGTTGTCCCTAACAATAGAGTCTACAAACACTTCTGAGGAGGCATCTGAGAAGAAAATTCTCCCATGAAGAAAAAGAAGCTTCTGGTCCTGGGGCCTCCATGTTAAAATACCTTCTTTGCCAAGCAGGCACCAGACATTGGAGAGTCTTTAGAGTAATCTGTTTGGGGATTCCTTTTTTGGAGCACTATTTTCCACTTCCGTGGCAGAAAGGGTGTTGCAGACCTTGTAAAGAGAAAACAATGCAGGCATACAGTAGTTTTGCCATTTCTAGTTATTTACCAACAAATTGAGGAGGAAGGAGCTGGCAGGTATCTAGTAGATCAGACACTGCAAGCCTTTAAAGCATTGTCAGTTCCCACAAAAAGAAATAGAATGCCCTTGGTTGCTACCATCCTCCAGCTCCTTCTAGTCAGCCAGATGCAGCAGTTCACACTTCTATCTCCTTTTGTAAGGTACATTTCAAGTGCCCATACTCTTTTTTCTTTCAGCCCCCATCTGAGGAAGTGTCATACATTCAGTAACAGGAGCAGCCTGCTTGTAGCTCAATAGATCCTAACATCTTCCAAGCCAGAGGTGGACAAATGTTACCTTTCAGATTTCCCTCCGCTGCTTACCTGGTAGTTACAGATGATGGGATTTGCAGTGTAAAAACATGTGGAGGGCCACAAATGTTCTAAGCCAGGCTGAGATTCTCTGGAAAGCTGGTAAAGCATAAAGCCTTGCCAGGGAAGCTATGCAACACAACCAGGAGGCAGGTCCAGGAGGAATGATAACAGCATAGCAGACCTCTCCCAGAACTCACCTGGCCAATGAGTGCCAAAGAAAGATAGAACCTAGAGAAAATGTTGTGCAAGTGAATGCTGGATACCTCCTCCTGCAACATTCCCAAAGTGATCACAATGGCATAGATGGGGCTTTGTTGTTGTTGTTGTTGTTGTTGTTGTTGTTGTTGTTGTTGTGTGTCTTCAACTCATCTCCAACTTACAGTGACCCTATGGCAAACCTATCATGTGGTTTTCTGGGCAATATTTGTTCAGAGAGGGTTTGCCTTTGCCTTCCTCTGAGGTTGAAAGAGTGTGAGGTGCCCAAGGTTACCCAGTGAGTTTCCATGGCTGAGCAGAGATTTGAACCCCAGTCTCCAGCCATAGTCCAACACCATTGTACAACAGCTTAAAGAAAAGGTAATCTCAATTTACAGAAACATTACAGTATGGTTCATTTTCTCTATGCCTCCTACCCTTCAGGCTATATTCCCAGAACTGTTGTGATTAGTATAGCACCAGTAACCACAGCACACTCAACGGAACCAAGACTAAAATATATCTTGGTCAAGTCATACCCCCTACCAGTGCTCCAGCAGACCAAGTGAGTAAGGAAGAAAAAGCCAAAATAAACCTGAGTCAGAAAACCATACTTATTAGTTCAATGCACTACGTACCAAATCTCTTTGGTTAGGTTCACATAACAAAATGTTATCCTAAAGGTCCTAAAACTATTTGGTCTGCACCAATTTTACTGCAGTTATTTGTTAAATACTAAAACTAACACTAATAACTCTTTTTTTTCTTCCTTCTCTCTCATTGTACCTAAAAAAAAAACAAAAAAACATAAAAGGAACATTGGAGGAAAGGGACAGCCGTCAAAGAGGCATGCCAGCCTCAGATATGGTGGAATACTGCAGAAGTAAAAGCAAAAGCACAGCCTCTTTCTTGAATCAGACTAATCCTCTCTCCACAACAACATGTGAGAATTTCCAGCTAAATCAATGGAGCAGCAGGAAAAGAAATGACAATAATAAATACATCCAGAGGGCAAAAGGCACAGGAGCTAATGTCTGCTTGATTGAGTGCATGAAGAAGTTAACACAAGTACTCAGAAGGCACCCTTAATCTTATTCAATAAACTAACTTGCCAGATGTACTTGGCCTTCCTATAATAACAATGATTCCCTACACAAAGCAAGTGAGATTGGCATGTCCTCAGGGACAGTCTTGTTAAGAAAATTGCAGGTTGGACCAATTATGGTTTCACTGCTAGATGAGGGTTAGCACTGCAGTTCCAAGAGGCCTGGATGGCTTTATCATCCAAGGTCTACCTGCCTTTGGTTGCAGATATGTGCTGTGCATTATGAAACCTTGAGACACACAGCTTTGACCTAGAACATCACACTGTATTTTCCCCTGTCTATTGTTGATAAGAAAATGCCATTCAGTAACTCTCTACTGTTATTTTTGAACATTTTCAATAGTAACTTACCATGTCAGCCATTTTGTACTTCTTTGGCATTTCTTTTCCTTTCTTTCTTTTTTAGAAAAAAATATGTCTAAAGGGTAAGAAAGTAGCCCTGGATCTGAGAAAACACCCTCAAAATGCCCCTAAGCATTGTTTGTCCAAGTAATGAGGAAAAGAAATGTATTCATTATGCTCAAAAATAATAATGTACCCAGTTGATCCTAGCTGTAAAATTGTCAAAACTACTATTGGTAAAGCTTCATTGCCCCTAAATGTAGGATATTCGGGGGTAGCATTGATTCTTGTTACTGTCATATGTTGTGATTTACAAGGCATTATCTTCCTAAGATGTCTTTATCTTTCATGTTTTCTCCTTTGTAATATTTGTAGTCTTATTATTGTTTTAGAGTTGGCATATAACTTTAGATGATGAACATCAAGCAGAATAAAACAAGAAAAGGACAGGATAGTCTTAGTAAAATAAATGAATAAAAATTACAAGAAGTTGCAAGAGGGGAGAGAAACAAAATAGTAACAGGACTGTGGCTTTTGGTTACAGACACATGGGCTGCCACTCTGGTAAACAATATAAGTCTACTAGTAGGGATGGTGGCAGAGGAGCAGAGGAAAACTGGCTGTGGATATAACAGTGATGGGAAGATGATTATTTTTCCAGGGCATGTCCTACTCCAGGAGAAATTCCAAAAATGTCCTCCATTCTGAGCACGATTAAGTAGCATATTAGTGTTTTTAACTTTTATTTTTGTAATCATAGATAGAATCATACCGTTGGAAGAGACGACAAGGGCCAGTCAGTGCAACCCCCTGTTATGCAAGAACTCACAATCAAACCAAGAGATAGTCATCCAGCCTCTGCTTAAAGACCTCCAAAGAAGGAGACTCCACCGCTCTCCGAGGGAACGTGTTCCACTGTTGAACAGCTGTTACTGTCAAGAAGTTCCTCCTAATATTGAGGTGGAATCTCTTTTCTTGTAGCTTGCATCCATTGTTCCTGGTCCTATTCTCCGGTGCAGCAGAAAACAAGCTTGCTTCATCTTCAATATGACACCGCTTCAAATATTTAAGCAAGGCTATCATATCCCCTCTTAACTTTCTCTTCTCCAGGCTAAACATACCCAGTTCCCTAAATCTCTCTTCATAGGGCATAGTTTCCAGAACCTTCAGCATTTTGGTTGCCCTCCTCTGGACACGTTCCAGATTGTCAACATCCTTTTTTAATTGTGGTGCCCACAACTGAACACAGTATTCCAGCGGAGTCATGCCCAAAGCAGAGTAGAATGTCACTATTATTCCTCTTGATCTGGACATTATATGTCTATTGATGCCACCTAAAATCACCTTGGCCTTTTTAGCTGCCGTATCACACTGCATTTTGGTTGGCCAATAAAGGTATCGGTGGCGTGTTACATACATGCACAAAGTACGTCCCCAGGACGTACTCGAGTTAGGAAGGGACATCACTTCCTGACGCCCCTAACCCTAGTACGGACTGGGTCCGTACAAAATGGTGGAGCCCGTTCCCCACGGGGGCCACCATTGCTACATCATGACCGCGCTGCCTCCAAATGGAGTGGCGCAGAAGTGACGTACTGGGGCCGTTCGAGGGTGTCTGGGGTGCCCTTTCTGTCGCCTTTACATGGCTGCACCAGCGACGCAGAGCAGAAAGGGGCCAATCGGACCCTTTCTCCTCCTTTCCGCTGCTGCCGGGTGTCCTTGGGGCTTGAAGCCCCAAGGACACCCCTTTCCAGGCTGCGGGGAGGCAGCCTTTTGCCGCTTCCTTGCAGCCTGGAAAGTGGCGGATCGGGGCCTCAGAGGCTGCCATTGTGGCAGCTGAGGCCCCGATCTGGCAGGGAAAGAGCTGGATACAGGCCGCCCCAAACGGGCGGTCTGTAACGCACCATTGTTTGGTGGATTTTTGATTGAATTTGCATTTTATGGTATCTTGTCCTCTTTCGCATTTAGGGCATCTGGTCACCCTAAGTGATGGGGGGCACAGATGGGAGCATAGGAAAATGTCTTTGTCAAGGAATAAATGTGTCCTGCTCATAGCCATCACTTTGTCTTGTGACAGGGATGGCTATGCCTTTCACCTCCCTGTGCTGCTATGTCCCCCCCCCCCTCAGAAAAAGTGGCTTATGCTTGTTTATTGGCATAATTTACTCATGTAGGTCAGTGAGAGGATTTCAACTGCAATCTCTTAACATCTCAATTCAACTTTAGATTGTGAGGGAAATTCAGCTACCCTGCTGCATTTACCATAGGATTTAAGACCATATCCATCTGAGATGAGATAGTTAGTTAGTTATCTGCTTTGGTCGAAACTCACCTGGAATACTGTGTCCATTTCTGAATGCTGTTGTTATGTGCCTTCAAGTCATTTTTGACTGATGGTGATTCTAATACAAACCTATCATGGGTTTTCTGAACCCTGATTACCAGAGTCATAATTCAATGCTCACACCACAACATCATGCTGTCCCTCCCATTTCTGGACAGCACCAGTCAAGAATGATATTAACACACTGGAACTTTTCCAGAAGAGGGTGACAAACTTGGTAAGAATTCTGGAAACCAGGCTGTATGTGGAACTGCTAAGAGAACTGAGTATGTTTCATCTGGAGAAGATAAGGTTGAGAGGAAATCTGATTGCTGTCCTTAAATATTTGAAGGGTTGTCAAGGGGTGGAGGCAATGGGTTTGTTTTTTGTTGCCCCAGATACTAGAACTCAAGCCAATGGATTCAACATGAGACAGAAGAAAGGAGACTCCATCCAAATATTAAGAAAAACTTTCTATGGTAAGACCTGTTCAACAGTAGACTTCTTTGGAAATCTTTAAACAGAGATAGAATGATCATCTCTTAGGAGTGCTTTAGCTATATATTCTTGCATGGCAGAGGGTTTCACTAGATGGCCCGTGGGGTCCCTTCCAATGCTAAAATTCTATGATTTTGTATTGTGGTTTCTATATTAAAGAACTGATTAGAATCCTATCTTTGAAGGTGGTTTAGAAGGAGCAGGGGGGTCAAATATAGAAAGGAGGAAGCTTGGGGATCAGGTTTAGCTTTCTCTCCTACAAGATTCATTCAGGAAAGAAAAACTCTTAACCTTTGTCCTGAAGAGCCAGTCATATCATGGTGCCTTGTAACCTACCATTCTTTTGTCCATTGACATAAGGATCCTTTCTGGTTTCCTCTAAATCTACAGTATATATATGGGTCATGGAAAGAGGATGATTGTGTCTCACACCCTTTCACACAACAATCAGGTGTTTGCAGTTCATTTGGGGACCCATGGGGTGCAAAATTCAAGGATTAAGGAATACAAAAATTGAAATTTCTTATATGGTGCATGCACATAAGTATGAACATTTCTTGTTAACTGTTGTTACCTCTTCTCGCCTCATAGAAGAGGTGAGATAGAAACTGAAATAACAAACTATTTAGCATTGGATGTCCACTTTAGGGTCTCACTCTTATGTTAACTCCAACTGGAGCAGACCCAGCAAATCAACTGTTGAATGGGCAGTCAACACTTTCGCAAACTCATTGATTCAAAGAGTCTACTCTGCTTGGACCTAACATAGGATATTGACTTAGTCCATTTCTTAAGTTGCTGGAGAATGCCCATCCCTTGATTAGTCCCAACTGCATTAAACCCACTGAATCAATTGTAGAACAGTGAGTCAACACATAGGAAAATTCCACTGATTCAATGGCTCTCTTCTGGTTGGGTGTAGCAATACGATTCAGATCTATATTGACTTACACAGGTCAATAAGATAGTTTAGTATAATGGAGTTTTCTGTATCCCAAATAACCTGATGGGGTTCCTGTTTATGTATTCTGCTGATCTATGTAGCAGCTCCACATAAGATTGTTGAAATCACACTTTCATAAGTGTCACCTCTTTGCTTCACACCAATTGTCTAAGTGACTATATTTCTCAATCCCTGTCAAACAGGTCACTCAGACACTCAGATGACAGACTCAATATTCACAGACTCAGTACTCACCAACCTGTTTTATATTACTGTGGTATAAAATATTTTCTAGATTAGTCTTGGATAGGAATTAGGAATTTTAGTCAAAGCGACTTGTCTTACATAAATGTGGTGATTGTGACTTTCATTATCTTGTTTGCCACCATTATTTTTCCTAAGTATAGTTGAACTTCCTCTTTTCTCTGTTTCTTACCCATCTTTCCTGGATTCTTGCAGTTTATTCTCTACCTGTATGCCCACAATTAGGATATAGCCCTAAACTGAATGACACTGTAGTGCCACATAGCCAATCTTGTTTGT
Organism: Sceloporus undulatus; assembly: GCF_019175285.1. Classification (NCBI taxonomy): domain Eukaryota; kingdom Metazoa; phylum Chordata; class Lepidosauria; order Squamata; family Phrynosomatidae; genus Sceloporus; species Sceloporus undulatus. The sequence continues at coordinate 264,992,449 of NC_056524.1, read as the reverse complement.
TTAAATTATTATATCACTATAGGAACAGGTGAAGAAAATGGAAAGTAATGGCAAGTGATTGCAAGTGGAGAAGAATCAACAGTGAAAAGCTATTTCAGCACTGCTGAAAATATTTACAAAAAATGAGTGTCGTTTTGCCTCAGCTCTATGATACTATGCTGAAGATCTCACCCCATTTCCTAAAACATGGGACCATCCAAGCATCTAACTGGCCATATGATTGAAGACAGGCAAATTCAGCTCAGGTTCTATTACTGTACCTGGAAAAGTCGAGCAAAGTTAAAAACCAGTGATTAAAAAAACAACAACTAAAGGTGAGCACCGGGCCTGTATTTCCAACAGAGAGCATCTGGAGGTATTCCTTGATATATTTCCTTCAACTTTATGAGGAAACATGATCCATAAGTCTCCCTTTTTTGTTTGACTCATTGCCTTGAGTCCCTGTCCAGTCATAACCCACTGCTTGCTCCCTGTGTACAGAACAAATCAGCTTATGACCACATCAGACTCCGACCACCAGGATACGTCCATCTTTTCCCATAGTTATAAGCCACAAGCAGGGATGTTCTGAGCCTCCGTGAGAATCCGAGAGCTGCATATCTCATACCGACGGCATGTAGCCCACTGCTGACTTGCCCGCAGGAAACATATGTCACCATTTAAACAGATCATGAAAGCTTCAATCGCTTCCTTATGCCGAGGCCTGGGCAGTCTCTCTCTTTCACCCTCAATATTGGCAGACACTTGTGTTGCTTCTAGCAGTGGGCCGGGGCTGAGATAAGCCTTGGGAAAATTCACCCAGGAACAAAAAGATATGCAAACACACATGAACACACCTGCACATTCAGTTGTTTCTGGAGCTGAGGATAATATGGGATGTAAACCTTGGCAACATTACTCTTTGGACTAGAACTCCCAGAATCCCTCAGCCCACATGGTCAATGAAAAGTTACTTTCTGGATTGAAGGTCCCAGAATCTGATCCCAACTGGGTGGATTTTGGGATTTCTACTTCACACAACTAATGTTCCCATATTTGGGGAGTATTGTCTCTAATTCTACTTCATTTCTTTCTACATTTCCTAGCATGCTGGTCTTGCTGCCTTGAGAAGAGCTGAGCATTGAAACAGCATCCAGCAAGAAAAACAACCTGCTGTCAATACCTCTTTAGCTCCTTGGCTTCTCCCAGCATTGCAGCCCATAATATCTGTCTCCCCACCAGCCACACACTGTCTGTACTACTTATACCAGAGACATAATGAAGAGGAAATATCCACCAGGCCCAACCAACTCTGTCCCAAAAGCTCATTGCCTCAGCTTGTTCCACAAGAATTCAAGGAGTGAGGTCCTATCTGCTACTGGCAGACAGTAAAACTGCAGCCAGAGCTTCCCTGCCTTTCCAAGGTCATTCTGGGCCATTCCAGTCATAAAGTGGGGGAGATATGCTGTGCCCATCTGCTTGGCTATGAATGGGGGAAATAAATTGCATAATGTTGACAGGTTGGAGCATGTCCAGAGGAGGGCGACCAAAATTGTGAAGGGTCTAGAAACCATGCCTTATGAGGAAAGACTTAGGGAGCTGGGGATATTTAACCTTGAGAAGAGATGGTTAAGAGGTAATATGATAGCCCTGTTTAAGTGTTTGAAGAGGTGTCACATTGAGGAGGGAGCAAGCTTGTTTTTTGCTGCTCCAGAGAACAGGACCCGAAACAATGGATGCAAGCTGCAGGAAAAAAGATTCCACCCGAACGTTAGGAGGAACTTCATGACAGTAAGGGCTCTTTGACAGTGGAACACACTCTACTGGAGTGTGGTGGAGTCTCCTTTCTTGAAGGTCTTTAAACAGAGGCTGGATGGTCATCTGTCAGGGGTGCTTTAATTGTGATTTCCTGCATGGCAGGGGGTTGGACTGGATGGCCCTAGCGGTCTCTTCCAACTCTATGATTCTATGATTCTATAAAGAGTGTGTGGAATACCTTTTTACATAATTGTCTATGCTGTATAACCATGGATGGAACCAGACATTTAGCTGGCATACTATGGTCAGAATCACGTTAGTGACTTACACCTGCAGAAAGTGTTTTGGCATTTTTGTCCAATGAGGAACACTCGCATTCAGTTCAAGAGTGCAGAAGTGGAGTTTGGCATGTAGGAATACAATGTGCATTCAGCTGCGCATTGTAAATTTGGTTATGCATTCAGTTATATCTTCAACTAAATAAAATTCAACACAAGGGTTCCATCACATCATCAATACGTATGCAGCCTCACATGCAAATATTTAAGCTATACAATCCTGATCTGGAATCTCAACTAATAGCTCTCTTCTCCAGCAAGTAAAATGTTTTCATGGGGCCACCTTGGGATGATACATTTCTCACTGAAAGCCAAAGAAATTATAATGTTTGCTTCCTCATTTGAAAGGCAGGCATGAGCAAATCCGATGGGTTCTGGTCTCTGTCATTTTCACATATGTTCCTTTCTAACTCTGTTCCTTCCTGTTTCCCCACTAATCTGCTGTTTTCATTAATACTTTCAGCTCCACTCAAATGTAACCCTTTTAATGTATATTTAAATACTATTTTCGCACACGTTTTTTCTCAACTTACACACATTACAACATATTTTGATGTGGGTTTCCTGAGCCAAGAATTGCACTGGGGCATTCAGAAGGTGTAAAAGGCACTGGATAATTAACTTCCAATCCACACATTAGTCTGGAAGGTGCTGATTAGATGAATTTGTATTGGCATTCAGAAAGATCATTCCTCAAGCAGTCCAACTCTACAAGCAGGGGATGACTGCTTTCAAATGAAGGGGGGGGGGGGTTACTTACTCTGTGGTGTCTTCCTCTCTAAAGAGACTTCATCAATCCATCCACCCTTTCCTTTATTTATAAGCTAGAAAATTAGAAAAGTATTAAATGAACAACAAGATTAATATTATTCTAATATAAAAAGCAGTACAGCACCATTCTCTCATAAAGCCCTTCTCTTGTAAATCAATAAATTCTTAAAGGCTGGTTGGAATAAAAAGGTTTTTACCTGCTGCTGAAAAGACAGGAAGGAAGGAGCTATCCTTATCTTCCAAGAAAAGGAGTTCCAAAGTCTGGAAGCAGCCAGGAAGAAAGTCCTCTCCACATTCCCAGTAAAAGAGCCTGCCAAGGTGGTGGGATTGAGAGACGTGTCTCCTCCAAAGATCTTACAGGTCATGCAGTCTCATATGGGAAGATACAGACTTTCAGTTAACCTGGATTCCATTAAGCTCTTCCAAGATTACTACTTTGAATAAAGAAGAATCAGTGATACAAACCTGGAGAACCAGTTGACAGTTACAGTGGTATGTTCCAACAAACATAGCAAAGTTCATCCTGAAGTGACCACCATTATCCTGTCAAGTTTGCTTCTTGAGGTATATTTTATTCAGGAAAGTCCAAAGTTACATATAGAAAATTGTTTTATTTGCCTCCTCCTTTTTTTTTTTTAACCAAGGTAGAATATTATGCATGGGCACTGAACACCGAAACATTGACCCAACAAACCTGGGTCAACTTATCCATGGGTCAACTCAAGTCCTATACTTTAACTCTTACCAAAAAAAGGAACTATTGCCTTTCCCCAGTAGAGTGGTGAAAGGCAAGAGTTTAGTCCATCCTGGAAGAGCCTACAAGAAGCACCAACCCCCTCTAATCTCTCTGCTGCAGCTTCACTTTTGGCCTTTTTGGATGTCTGGGCAGGAAAATGGTGATGGCAGCTGCTCTTTGGTGCTTCCCCTCGAAGGAGCACTGAGATTAATTGGGTTCTGATGAATCTGAATAAGATCTTCTACCTTGGTTAAAAAAAAAAAGGGGGGGGGGTAACAAATAAAACAAATTTCTATAATATCTAACTTTGGACTTTCCTAAATGTATGTTTGTCAAGTTTTTTGGGGTTAAAATCAGGCAAAGTTATAAAGTTAAAGGCTATAATTACAGCAAATGTAATTACCATTTGCTTTGGTTTGCTTTCTCATCCTTTTTGATACATGTGCATTTTTTAGCAACACATACCTGATCACATTGTCCAGCCATAATTTACCACATTTTCTTCCTCATCTGTCCAGCTTTTAGCGAGAACATAAACACTTATGCCTCTCAGAATTTTGTATGTACCTTGGCATGGTTTTCCTTTGATTCATTCTTTACATCCTTTGTTACATGCCCCTAGGTTTTACCCACAACCTATTTACAGGTCATATCAAAATCCATTATTTTTACCCCCAAACCCACCCTCCATTTGTACACGAGATCAACTTATATGGTAGATGCTCTAAATCCGTCAAAAATGTTCATATTCTTCTATAGGTGAATTTGTGTATACATAATAAACCAACAGAATTCCAGATGTTGTTTTAAATTTTAAATTATTTTGAGCTGTTTAAATTGATTTTACTTGTACAGCATCCTGAGATCCCATGATACTGAATGGGATATAAATATTTGAATGGACCAATGAATGCATTGCTGAACTGTGTCAACACTCGGGTAAACCTCATTGATTCAGTGGGTGTATTCCTGTTGGGATTAGCAAGTAGATTTACCCCTCGGTCTAAAGTTTGCATGCTTTTCAGGGCCTCAGTACTGTAGTCAAGACATGACAGGACTTTGATTCTTTTACCAGATCAGTAAAATACTGGCTGGAACCAGTTAGCAACTTTACATTTCAACAAGGTTTGTATTAGAAAATCCTGTTCAATGAAGCATTCCCTACACAGCCTTCTCCCATTTGCTACTACAGCAATGAAACTTTAGATAGTAAGGGTTTCTTGTATGCCACTACCCTCAATGGAGTTTATCACACAAAGGCATTGGGAATTTATCCCATGAATATCCCAGAAAAATCACGCAATTACGTGAAACAATTTCACACAACGTCTCACAAAACCCACCATTAAAGTGGTCACAAAGTCACACATCCTTTTATTTTCAGGATTTCAGCAAGAATTTCCAATATCACTTTATTTGCACAATTGCATATGATAATCATTCATGCAATTACTCGCCATTTTCGCTTTATTTACAGGATGCTTTAAATGTGCTTTAATCTCTCTTTAATGCTGAAATAACCTCAATGTGATAAACTTTTATGTACTGTCTCTAGAACTTTCTCCATTTGCTCAGTCACTCAGTTGTAATGCTTGGTGATCAATATATCCATGTTTACAAATAGCCAACCGTGTGCTTAAAGAACCTTCCTGGTGTTTCTGCAACCACATAAAAGACTCCTCTATCTCTTCCCCTCTCCCCCTTTTCTTTCTCCTCAAGATGGTGAGCTGATTTACTTGAAACTCTTCTCTAGGTTGTCAGAGTCTAGGCAATGTATGCATATATGTTTTGCATGTACTTTTCAATGGAACTGTTGCTTTGTTCTTGTGTACCTTCAAGTAATTTCCGACTTATGGTGACCCTCATGTGAACCTGTCATGGGGTTTTCTTGGCAAGTTTCTTCAGATGGGGCTTGTCATGGCCATCCTCTGAGGCTGTGAGAGTGTAATACACCAAGGGTCACCCTGTGGGTTGCCATGGCCAAGCTGGGATTTGAACCCTGGCCAACACCCAAACCACTACACTACACTGGCTCTCTCAATATAACCAGTAAAGTTTTAGTTAAGTAATTTGCATACTGCTGCCTGTTTGCCTTACTTCGGTAAAACTGAGCCAGCATGGTGTAGGGGCTTGAGTGTTGGACTGCAAGTCTGGAGATCAGGGTTCGATTCCCGCTTGGCCATGAAACCTACTGGATGATCTTGGGCAAATCTTATTCTCTCAGCCTCAGGAGAATGCAATGGCAAACCTTCTCTGAACAAATCTTGCCAAGAAAACCCCCTGATAGGTTTGCCTTAGGATCGCCATAGGTTGGAAATGACTTGAAGGCACACAAGACACACACACAGTCTCAGAGAAACCCAAGAGATTCCATGCTTTCCCTTGTAAACTCTGTTGAAGGAGACGGAGTCTTAATTGAACCAGTCTTCATCTTTTCCCAGTGGGTCTAACTCCCCAGGAATCTGCCCTTAATCCAACAGTTAAAAAAAACTGCTTAGTTTCTCAGTGTTCATTTGTTTGTTTAATTAAGGATAAATAGGGCTGCCAACTTTGGAACCAGCCTTTGTATCCTTTGTTTTAAGAGCTGTTTGGTTGCCTGGACAGTCACATTTAGAGCTTGGCCACAAAAATTTTCATTTGTGAATTTCTGTAATTCGAACCACTGCTAAAAATCCAGGAGGTAGCTGGGCTGGCTATTCTTCCTGCAGTTGGCAATTGTATAAAAACACAAAAATGGAGGTTGCAGGCCAGAGGAATGATACTTTCCCATAAAGCTACTGCCAGGGACAAATGTTTTACATTACTTCCTGGGAGGGATGCCCCCAGGTCCCATTTTGATCAAAGCTGAGAGAAGGTATTTTGGGTTTCCAGTTCCCAGAATTCCATCCTCAGTGTGGCATCCATTTTGGACACCTCCAACCATGTTGCCCCATCCACAGCATATTCTTCCTGTGCCATTTTAGGTGGTGGTTTGATATTTCATTTCACATCTGAAATGGTCTCAGGAGCCACTGTGACATGATATGTAAGTAGCAAGCAGAAAGGACTAAAGTACTTAATAAACATGCTGACTTAAGATGGTATGCTTATCTTACAGTGGAGCCCTGTCTGGCAATTCCTTAACCTACTCAGGAGGTTCCAGATGTAAACAAACCAGTTCTATACTGGAAAAGCAAGCAATCTCACCTCCTCCGCTCCATCCATGCCACATTCTCCCCATACTGCTGAGACCAGCATTCTCTATTTTGTAACTGATTTGCTGCAGAAATGAGCCTTCTCTTTGCTGACAGTTCTGCTATTTGGCTTGCACAGCGTTTTAGGGTGGTTGGTCCATCTGCATTACTTTGTTCCCCTTGAAATTTTGATGATATCACATGTTCCTTTGTGATTTTTCAAAGTACATTTTGATACTGGTGTGAGTGATGGAGTACAGCATCACTATTTGAGAACATGCTTAAATTGGATATCTTACACAGACATATTAAGGAGCCAGTTTGTTGCAGTACAACTCAACTTTCTATTTCACAAATAAGAGAAATCCCTTCCTTTCCCATGAGTTTTTTGGGCACAAAGAGGCATATTAGAAGCAAGCCTTATGAGTCAGAGATATGTGCATTCTGAACTATGGGATTATGCATTTTGTTGACATCTCTATTCAGAAAGATGACTTACTGTGCTGCCATCAGCACAGAGCATGAGTTTCCCTGAAATCATTTCTTTTCAAGTTCAACATTAAAGCACACTAGCTCCATCCCAGCCTGAACACACCCTTTTTCACCTGGTTTAAAAAACTAAGCAGGATCAAGCTTGCTTAGTTCTTATACAGAAGACCACAGGGACTTCCGGGTAGGGTTGAGAAATACTCCCAATTGAAATGCAAGAGAGCAATGGCTGCCAGCCGAGGTTGACAATACTAAGCTATACAGACCAATGACCTGATTCAGTATAAGGCAAATTCCTATATTTCTACAATTCTGAAAACAAAACAAAACAAAAAAAAACCCACATACAGCAGTGGTTAAATGCCTGTACTGCAGCCACTCACTCAAAACCACAAGGCTGTGAGTTCAAGACCAGCAAAAGGGCTCAAGCTCGACTCAGGCTTGCATCCTTCTGAGGAGGTTGCTAAAATGAGTACCCAGATTGTTGGGGGCAAATTAGCTTACAATTGTAAACCGCTTAGACACTGCTTAGGCTGTATGAAGCAGTATATAAATGAATCTTGTTTGTTTGTTTGTTTGACACATGCTAGCATAACCAAGATTTACACTAGCATAAGGATTTTTCCCAGTTCCTTATCCAGCTCCTCCTTGTACAATTTTTTTCCCGGCTGCATAACATCTAACACACAGGACATCGCCATTCCAATCCAAACAGCCAATGACTGGATGGCAGTATGTTCCAGAAGAACTCCTTTTTAATATTGTCTGGCTAGTATCAGTGTGGTGTAGTGGTTTGAGTGTTGGACTAGGACTCTAGAGACCAGGATTCAATTCCCATCTTGGCCATGGAAACTCACTGGGTTACCCTGGGCAAGTCTACTCTTTCAGTCTCAGAGAGGGTTGCTGTACCCGTCTTCCACCAAACCGTGATGGGGTGGATGTTCTGCCCCTTCCCACAAACAATCAGAGAGGCTTCCCAGGGACGAGACTTCTGGTTGCAAAGGCCACTGGTGCTTGTAGTCACCAGTAGGAACCTACTGTGACTACAAGTCCCAGTGGCCTTAGCAGCCGGAAGTCCCACCTCTCTGATTGGTTGTGAGGTTGGGAAGGGGCAGTTCCTCCTGCAACTACAGGCCCCAGCAGCCTTTGCAACCAGCCTTTGCAACCTCCAGGCAGAAGCCTCTCTGATTGATTGCAAAGTTAGGAATGGGCAGGATGTCCGGCCGTGCTTCCTAGGGCCAGAGGAGGAGGACTGAAGAAGGAGGAGGACAGTGGACTGGAGGACAAGGGTGGCAGGCTGGAGGACGGGAGGACGAAACCCATGAATGTCCCGCCTAAATTTGGGACATGGCAACCCTAGCCTCAGAGGATGGCAATGGCAAATTCCCTCTGAAAAATCTTGCCACAAAACCCCTGTACACTGCTACCTCGGGTTACGAAATTAATTCGTTCCGCCATTCCTTTCGTAACCCGAAAATTTCGTAACCCGAAACACTTTTTCCATTGAAAATAACTAATGCGTTCTATGACCTCAGACTGAACCTGCAAGTCAAAACAAAGTTAGAATAGAGGCCTATTAAGCTAAGTACCCTACAATACAATGTAATGCAAAGTTGCCTGAGACACTAAAGAGCTTAAGAATGACTTGCAGGTCCATTCTAAAGGTTTGTAAAGGATAAAGAAAAAAGTTTTTGACTTATCTTTGCTGGTCCTGGCATCTCAGAGTGAGGCAGGAGGAGGAGGAGGAGGAGAGGGGCAGCCAAAACACCCAAATTTAAACCCAGACAACCAATTCAACCAATTTAACCAATTCAACCAATTTAAAAAAATTCAACCAATTTAACAAAGTTAACCATTTTAACAACAATTTTTTTTTTAAATTTGGTGTTTTTTTTTTAAGGGTCATCAGCACCTTTGCCCTTCTTGGATGACGGTTCTCCCTCTTTTGTGAAGAACTGGTCCAAGGATGTCTGCTTTTGCCGGGCCTTAAGCAGGTTCCTAAAATGGCTAAGGCAGACATTATCAAAATGTGTAATGGCATGGCTGGTGAGCACCTTCTCAGGGTGATGCTTCTCAACATAAGAAGACACATTGTGGAATTGCCGCAAAATGTCTTTAATTTCTGCCGTTGGCAAAAATGCCCCCGCCGCCTCCTCCTCCTGGCCCCTGTCAAAATGGAGCACGTCCTCATCCACGGCCGAGTGTTGCATGGCCACCAAGGCCTTCAGGTCCTCTGTTGTCAGGTCCTCACTGTGCTCCTCAATGAGTTCCTCCACGTCCTCGTTGTCCACGTCAAGTCCCAGGGACCTTGCGATGGAGACAATCTCAGCCACCTCTTCTTCACCTGGCTCAGCACCCTCGGTCTGTGACCCTTTCAAGGAAGAAGCATCAGGCCACAGCTTCCTCCACGCAGCAATCAGGTTGCGCCTGGTGATCTCCTGCCAGGCCAAGTCCACCATCTTCAAGCACACGACGATATCAAAATGCTGCTTCCAGAACTCTCGCAGGGTCAGCTGTGTGCTCTCCGTTACATCAAAACACCGCTTGAAGAGGTGCTTGGTGTAGATCTTTTTGAAGTTGGCAATGACCTGCTGGTCCATGGGTTGCAAGAGGGAGGTCGTGTTGGGCGGCAGAAACTGGACCTTGATGAAGGAGAACTCTGCAAGGATGTCCTTTTCCAGGCCAGGCGGGTGCGCAGGAGCATTGTCCAAGAGGAGGAGGCACTTCAAGGGCAAATCCTCTTCCTCCAGGTACCGCTTCACAGTCGGGGCGAAGACACTGTTGATCCACTCCACGAAAAGGAGGCGTGTGACCCATGCGGGGCCATTGGAACGCCACATCACTGGCAACCTGTCCTTTTGAATGTTGTGTGCCTTGAAGGCCCTTGGATTTTCTGAGTGGTACACCAACAGGGGCTTGATCTTACAGTCCCCGCTGGCATTCGCACACAACGCAAGTGTGAAGCGGTCCTTCATAGGCTTGTGGCCTGGCAATCTCCTCTCCTCCTGGGTGATGTAGGTGCGGCGAGGCATCTTCTTCCAGAAGAGGCCCGTCTCGTCGCAATTGAACACTTGCTGCGGGACGTAGCCTTCCTCCTCCATCATGGCCTTGAACTTGATGACAAATGCTTCGGTGGCCTGGTGGTCTGCGCTGGACGCCTCGCCGTGACGGACGACAGAGTGGATCCCGGTCCTCCTTTTGAACCTTTCAAACCAGCCACGTGAGGCTTTGAATTCCGGGGTGGCTGGCTCCTCCTGGGAAGAAGCTCCTTCGCCTGCCTCCTTGCTGGCCAGGTCTTCAAAAATGGTGGTGGCCTTCTCACAGATGACTGAGGTGGTCACAGTGTCCCCGACTCGCTCCTTTTCTTTAATCCAGAGGAGGAGCAGGCGCTCCATCTCCTCGTGCTTTGGTGTCCTCTGCTTGGCAATCATAGTCACGCCTTTCGCAGGAGCCACAACACTTCTGATGGCCTCCTTCTGCTTGAGGACAGTGCCAATTGTCGAAGGGTTTCTTCCATACTCCTTGGCAATGTCCACCAAGCGCATGCCCCTCTCATGCTTGGCGATGATTTCCTTCTTGTCCTCCAAGGACAAGGGAGCCCTCTTCTTTTTGTCACCGCCGCTTTTATCTGTGGCTTTCTTGGGAGCCATAGCTCAAGCCTAAAAAGGACAAAAGGCACAGGCACTGAGCAAAAGCCACAATTGGAAACCACCCCCACCCCCAAGGTCACACTCTCTGGCCCACATGGAGCCAAGGCCAAACATGCAAAACTCTCACCCCACACTTTGAAAACATCACAGCCATGAGCAAAGCACCCCACCACCTGAAGCCCAGAATCCCCAAATCTGAAAATGCAAACCCAAGGTGACACTGTCTGGCCCACATCAAATCAAGGCCAAACATGCAAAACTCACACCCCACACTTTGAAAACATGAGCAAAGCACCCCACCACCCCACAGCAAAAGCATGGTCACACTGTCTCACCCCACAAGAAGAAGGTAGAAATCCATCCACCTACCTGTAGAGAAATTCCTGATGGCAGGTCTTGATCTGAAGTGTACACCTGGCACTGTACAGTACACGTACTGTACAGTACAAAGCCAGAACAAGTCCAAAGGCAGAAAGCCAGAAAAAGTCCAAACCTCCACTGGAACCACGAGTTAGAGCTCAGAAGAAACTCTTCCTCACCAGTCCACAAGGCCAGACAAAGGGGGCAGATCAATGGAAGCCGGCTTTTGTTTCTGAAGCCAGGCCACCCCCCCCCCCCCCCAATTTCGTTAGCCAATCCAGATGATCAGCTTGATTTCTCAAGCCAATCACTACTGCTAACGAAATTCAAAATTCGCGCCAAAGCTAACCCCTAACCCAGCCCCCTTTCCGTTAGCACTGCAAAGCCTATAGCTGCACTTTGCAGCGTTTGAATTTCGCGCCGAAATGAATTTCGTAACCCGAAAAATATTTCGTAACCCGAAACAGTTTTTCCCAATCCAACTTTTTCGTATCTCGGAAATTTCGTAACCCGATCATTTCGTATCCCGAGGCACCAGTGTAATAAGGTCATCTTAGGCTCTCCATAAGTCAGAAATGACTCAAAGGCACACAATAATAACAACTAGCTGCCACCCTCCTAGATCTCTTCCCTAAGTGTGTTGGTAGAACTTTATGCTTTGCCAGTGTCAGATGGGATCTTGGCCAGTGTTATTACAGAGGACTTCCCAGGGAGAGCAGATAAGGGTGGATGCCCCAAAGTGCCCATGACTTTATGTACTTCATTACAAGTTATATGACTAGCTATAAGTCTCGGGATGATTGTGTTACAAACTGAAATGAGAAATTTATTTTTGCTTTTCTGCTTCTATTCCACTGACTGATCTTAGCTCCACATTTATGATCTTGGTCATGAAAAAGACTTTCATGCCCTCCCCCTTAGCCACACATCACCTTCCCTGATGTCCATTCCTTCATATATATGCACAGTGCTTGCTTTCTTAAAATTTAGAAACAGTTAAAAATATTTTATGCTCCCTGGTGAAACTGCACACATTTAAGGCCATTTAGGCTGTGAATTATGTTTTAAAAATGTTCTGCAATTTGTAAGCATCATAAAAAAAATATCCAAAGTAACTTATCTTGGAAATAACTGCAGGAAAATGACAGTCCCGACTTCCAGCTGAAGAGGCCACGACCCGAGAGGTTCCAGCTCTGGAGTGTGGTTTTGTGACTAATGCAAACAACTAGTTATGGAGCTACAGGGCCTTCTTGGAAGTAATAGGAAGTCATCTCACTGGTTGTCACCTAGAGCAGTTTCAAAAGAGATGTTTAGTTAGTCAGCCTCCTACTTGTGATTTTTGTAGTGGTTCTAAAAGAGGAATGGAATGAATGTGAGAGAGACACAGGGGAGAGATACAGTGGTTGAGACAGAGATAGGTGTAAGGAAGGGACAGTGAACAGCGACAAGATGTACAAAACCATGGTGCTGACACATGCATTCACATGTATATGTACACATTCCTCAAACCACTGTCACTATGAGTGACTGCACCAGGTGACACCAACCCTAGAGATGCCACTGATCAAGCCTGAATCCACCCTGGTGGGTTGCCACATATCTTCTTTTACAAAGAACAGTCCTCTTTGAAGGGCTCTCCAATCTGAGTCTGATTAAATGGCTCAGCAAATGAAATCAGGGATTTAGCCTCTTATAATGAGAGCCAGCATGGCATGCTGGTTTGAGTGTTGGACTACGACTCTGGAGACCAGGGTTCAATTCCCCGCTTGGCCACAAAACAATGGGTGACCTTGGATGAGTCCCACTCTCTCAGCCACAGATGAAGACAATGGCAAACATCCTCTGAACAAATCTTGCCAAGGTCACCCCATGATAGGGCCACCTTAGGGTCACTAGAAGTCAGAAATGGCTTGGAAGTCACACAACAACAACAACAACAACAACAACAACTGTATGCATGTGTGTGTGTTTGTCTGTAGAATTATAGATTTATAGAGTTAGAAGGGCCATCTATTTCAACCACCTGCCATGCAGGAATGCATAATCAAAACACTCCTAAAAGATTGCCATACAACTTCTGTTTAAAGACCTCCAAAAAGAGGAGAGTCCACCATCCTCCAAGACAACTGATTCCACTGTCAGACACCTCTTACAGTACAGAAATTCTTCCTAATGCTTAGGTGGGCTGTCTTTTCAGACAACCATCCTGCATTATATCTAATGTTGGTAGCTACAGATTTTTTTTTTAAAAAAAACAACCACGAAGAATCAAGCCCAGTGGCATTACAAGGGGGTGACAACCTAAGGGGGGGCGGTTGACACCACTTCTCCTCAAATATCTGCCTTTTGGCAGAAAAGGGCTGTGACATTCATCTATAGCGCTTTAAAATGCTTTAAGAGATGGTGGGACTGGGGTGAATCTCATTGGGGGGAGAAAAGAGAGACCCCAGAAGTTTTTGAAATCAAAATTTCAAATTTCAAAATTTCAAATTTTAAAAAAATTAAAACAAAAATGAAAATTTTAAAATTTTAAATTCTTTTAAAATTGTCTTTAAAAACATCACATTTTAACGAAATCTTCACCATGTATTTGTAAATACATTGAGGTTGTGCATATGCTATTGTAATTTGAAAGTACAGTGTGCCCGCGACATATGCAGGTGCATTATACACTGCTTTCAGCATATGTTGAAATCAGCATTGGAAGAAACGGCGCCATGCACCGGAAGGAACAATGGCATGCATAAAAGAAGGGTGCACTGTATAATTCTAATTTTGCTAGTTGTTTACATCACAACTATTGTCATGGCATTCAATGATAGATGGGAATTACAATTTACGAGTAACATTAGTGCAAAAAAGCATTACTAATGGTTCTGTATGGTGTGTGAAATGGGAGGAGGAGGTCAATGGGGGGCTGTCACTATGAGTGACTGCACCAGGTGACACCAACCCTAGAGATGCCACTGATCAAGCCTGAATCCACCCTGGTGGGTTGCCACATATCTTCTTTTACAAAGAACAGTCCTCTTTGAAGGGCTCTCCAATCTGAGTCTGATTTAACAAACCATATGATTGGACTGCAGGGGTCCTGAAACTACCCATCTGTGGTTAGAGTCATGCTATGCGACCTCCAAAAGAAGGAAAGTTCAATATTCTCCAAGGGAGTCCATTCCATTGTTGAACTGCTCTTACTATCAGGAAAGTCTTCCTAATGTTTAGATGGATTTTTTTTTTGGTGGGGAGGGGGGGAGATGCAAGGAGTTAGACTGAATCATTGGTTGATGTCCTAGTCTCCAGAATAGGCTTCTTCCATCTTCTACATGGCATCCCTTCAAATATTTAAAGGTGGGCATCATGTCACCTCTTAGTCTTCCCTTCTCCAGGCTATATAATACCACTGAGTAATTGCTATCAACTGGGATTTCTTAGGTGTATTGAGCTTGCAATGTGCAATTACAATTGTTGTTTTGTCCATCTTCATAATTTGTCTGTCTTCACACCCCTAGTGTGGGAGTACAGCAGGTATATTCTGACTGCCCTTGAGCACCTGGCAGTTTCTACTTCCACTGTGAGGTTTTCCTTCTTCCCTAGATGCTCAAGGGCAGCCAGAAAACATCAAGGGGCACTGCCATAGCTGATCAGTGCCCAGGAAAACAAAGGCAAGGACACATCAGGGTTGCTCCTCAAACACAGGAAATCCAAATTTCAGAAAAGTTACTTTTTGGGACAATGACTCCCATAATCCCCCAGCTGCTGTTGTCTATGGTTGCTGGAGATACTTGTAAAATGTTATGATTCTATGATTCAATTCCTGGCATGTTCAAATAGTGCTGAGGAAAAACCCTTATCTGAAGCCCTGCAATGCCACTGAGAAGTCTATGAAGGTCAGGTGTGGAGATAGTGTGGTCCTGCAGATGTTCTTGAACTTCATTTTCCAGCACACTTTACCACTGGCTATACTGACTGAATGTGATGGGCATTGTAGTCCAACATATTTCGGGGCTCACATGATTTCCATACCTGTAAAAGACATTAGACAAACTAGAAGGGTTGACAGTCAGGTGCTTTTTAGACCTTGCCCAGAATCTGATAAAGTATCTGATATCAGAAGTTGGAAAAGTTCCTTTTTTGTACTACACCTCCTAGAATTCCTCTGTGAGCATTCCCTTTACTACCTGATGCTGGCTCAGACAAAATACATCTTAAAAGTATTACTGATAAGGCTTGGAATTATGATTCCTTGAGGTATCAAGAGAAATAATCATCTGAAACTAGGGGAAGTATGGACTTTGCACTTACCACTCAGTCCTAAAAGGATGTGGGCCCTTGGAGTGTTCTGTCTGAATGTCAGAAAACCCTAGAGGAGAGTCTCTGAAGAACTCTCAAGGGGTTGCAACCATCTCCCTTTGCTGCCTGCTATTCCATTCCCTCCTCCCAAGAGGTTGCCAGTGGTGCTACTTGGAAACCAAGATGACTGTTGGGTCTGTTTTCAGTCCCCTGGCACTGTCAGTAAAATGAAGAAGATTCTGCCTTCACAAAGATGCTGTGAGCACCTTCCCCTCTAGCTATGCCATAGGGACCAGGGGAGCTGTGGTCTAAGCCTCATTATTTGTGGCATTTTATTCACTTCACAGAAGGTCTCGGGGGAAGGAGAAGAGTCTGGTAGTCCTCCAAGGAGCTGTTCTCATCAAGGTGCTATCCCATTGAGGACTCCAAAGTTGGGTTTTCCTTGTTGGATAGAGGATAGCAGTCAGTGAAGTTTAAGATATAAATATATTTATTTTTTTTTAGAAAAGATTATTGAACAATTCAACATTTAAAATAGTACATTCATATCATCTTACATCCAAATCTTCAAACAGTTGTAAAATTCCATACATCAGAATTATCATCAAGATACAAGTACCTACCCATTCAGGAATAGAGAAGAGTGTTTCTTATGTATCAATTTTATTATAAATATCTTTATTACGTTCCCTCTCTGGTTCACATCTTCTATCCTTTCCCTTCCATCTTAATTCTCCTTCCTAGTCTTCCTATGCTTTCTTCCTCTTCTAGTTCTTCCAGATTAATTTCCTGGATTAACTTCCTATCATGAAGTTTAAGAAATATTCAAGGCCAATCTTGGTGCCTGAGGTGGAGCAACAAATATCCCCATTCACACACACTGCCCAAAGTCAAGATGCATACTACCCACGAACTATGATTTAATCCCCAAATGCTTCTCTTCCTCTTGCTGAGGAAAAATAAAAATACAGCCCAGTTTCCTGTCAGTGATTTGTAGTTTGTTGGGGCACCAGGGCCCTCTTACAGGAAAAGCTAAATATCTCACAAAACTACAACTCCTAGAATTTCATAACACTGAACCATGGTGGTTAAAACAGTGTCAACCTCCTTTATTTCGGCAGTGTGGCAATAGAGTGAAATGCAAAGCAGGCCTCACAGATGTGCAAACATCCAAGGCAAGGTGCACTGTGTCTCTCAATGAAGTCTCAGGAGGTGCAAAATGGATACTTTTGTCAAGAATCTCAACTCCCAACAACTTCTTTTCCATCCCTACCCAGAAGATGGATCTCCAGAACAGTCTTGGTGGATCCATCTACAACAGCTGCTTCTGCAGCCTTCCCGCTTGAAACATCCGGTAGAACAGATTCCATCTATCTCCCTAGGCAAATTGGTTGACTTCCTTCAAGGTAAATTGTTTCTCTTAATGCAATATGCTGTGCTTAAATGAGATGCATCGGCGCAAACCATAGTTTGTCGACTGGAAGCAGCTGTCAGTATCAGTAGGGGGCATTTAACCTAAACTGACCTTCTTGGAACTGAAACCTCATGTCCTAACTTCGTCTCTTCTCTGATTATCAGTGACAAGGGGAAACAATCATTCTCCATTTTCTCTGTGACAGCCTCTTCAATATTTCATAACTCCAATTGTGCCACCGATTTTTCTTCTTCTCTTGTCGCAAAACAAAACCTGTTTCTTTGGAATCTGTTCCCCCTCCCTACACACCCCTCTTCCTTCTGTGTCATGTTTGCTGTCAAAACCTATTATTATTTTGGTTATTTTTCTTTGGAAATATCTTCCGGTTTTGTTCATTAGGTGTGCTCTCCCCCCCCCCCCACACACACACACCAGGAGTCCCTAAGCAGAAATGACTTAATCACTATGGGAGCAGATTTGGTCTAGTATGATATAAAAATCTGCTGGGTGACCTTAGGCAAGTCACACTCTCTCAGACGCAAAAGATGGCAATGGCAACCCCCCTCTGAAGAAACATACCAAGAAAACCTTGTCAACCAATTTGCCTAGGGAGATAGATGGAATCTGTTCTACCGGATAAGTTTGTCTTAGGAATGCCATAATTTGGAAACACCTTGAAGGCACACCACAACAGTATGATAAATGGGACCGTGTGTGTGTGTGTGTGTGTGTGTGTGTGTGTGTGTGTGTGTGTTAGTGTGCATGTGAAAATGCCATTACTTTCCAGCTGAAATTGCAACCTCTATGGTGATCCTCTATGGCACACACCATTGGCAACATAACATCAAGTGACATTACATATGGAAGACAATAAAGAAACACTTTCTTCTCTTGGGTTTGTAATGCAAGCATAAACCCCATGGTCTGGAATGCTCACTTGTACTACAAGTACCTTCTTCCCATTTTTGCCCTTCTGCATTAAAAGTGTATCAGACATTGACAAAGATAGTGTGGTAAAGGCTCAAAGTTGAGGTAAACATTAGGTGAGAAAATGTCCACCAAGCCTCAGGTTTGCAAAGCCCACCTTTATCCTGTTCATAAAAAGGAAAGTGACAGCTTTGTGCATGGGTTAAGCAGCTGAGGTGGCTTCATCAAAAAGCAAAATACAGACAAAAGGTTTTGAAATGTACTTCTCTCTTGTTGTTGTTGTTGTTTGGGTGCCTTCAATTCATTTTCAACTTACAGCACTCCTAAGGGGACCCTATCATGGGGTTTTCCTTGCAAGATTTGTTCACAGGAGGTTTGCCATTGCCTTCCCTCTGAAGCTGAGAGCATGTGACTTACCCAAGGTCACCCAGTGGGTTTCAGGGCCATGTCAGGATTCAAACCCTGGTCTCCAGAGTTGTAGTCCAACACTGAAACCCATGCATGAGGAATACACAATAAGAAGTTGTTGGAACAACTTGATGCATTTATCTGCACTCCTTAAGTTTGTTTCCCCTCCTATCCTTGCAGAGAGGAAAAGATTTCCAAACATTCCATAAAGATCCTCCTCCATCTCTTCCTCTGCTCAGATTCTTTCCAGATCTCTGATGAAATGCTTGCATGTTCTCACCAGCCATGGTTGCTCCATTCACAGCCCTCCTGCTTCCCTGTAAACTCCTAACAGATTTGACTCCAAGTCTTCAAAGGGAATGGGTGAACGGGGCCCAGCTCCAGGCTGAAACAGTTTGTGGAGAGATGCAGAACAACCTCAGTTCAGGGGCATTGCCCTCCAGCAGGGATCAGAGGCTGGGTTGTGAGCCTCCAACCCTTGCCACAGGCATAGGCTCTGTGTGTGCCATTGAAGGAAGGTGTTAGCAAACAACCGAGCAAGCAGGCTTCAATTAGGATCTTGGCAGGGAATCAGAAAGCCACGTTCTGTTATGCTGCCAGGTCATCAATGGAGCCATCAAGCAATGCCTGCGAGGCGCCAAATCTATCAACTTCACCATATGGTTGCCATCTACCAAGAGCCATTTCCTGCCTCAGCGGAGCAGCTCTGGTTCCCTCCGTCCTCCCCTCTCTCCAGTCTCTGGCATTGCTGCACAGAAAGTCCTGTGACTCTGGATTTTTTAAAAAATGGCACGGCAGGTAAATGGAACAGAGCAAATGATATCACTTTTCTGCAGAGTCTGCTTGGGGTGCATGAAATCAGAGCCTGGATGAGTCACTTAGGGGACTACAAAGCCCCAAACCCATGCTGACTGGAGGATTCTGGAGGATGTAGTGTGTGTGGTGTAGTAGTTTGAGTGCTGCGGACCAGGGATGGAATCTCTGCTCAGTCATGAAAACCCACTAAGATGCCCTAAGTCAGAAATGACTTGGAGGCACACAATAAAAGCAACAACAGCAACAACAAAAAAGCAACTTGTCCAATCTCTGGATAGAATAGATTGATGGAAGAGTATCAGGCCAGATTTCTCCAACATGCTGAGCAATACAGATCATACTAACATATTGAGTACTTTCTTTCTGGATCAGACCCAGTGTTCATCTGGCTTTGCATCTTTTCTTAAGTCACTGTTGCTGATACATTTATTGTCACTAAATTTAGAGCTTTAAAAAAAGACACATACTATGGCTGAAGCGCCTAGAATCTCTTAGCCAGCTTTGGAGATTCTGGTAGGTGGAGTCCAAAAAGAAAACTTTACCATACTCTCACAAATTTCCATAATGTTTCAAAGCCATTCAAGACAGTGCCCATTTAGATGCCCTTTGGTAAAGTAAAAAACTAATTTTGCATTTTGTCCACTTTGTCCATACCTGCTATGTTAATAAAAATAACTTCATTCTATTGGGTGATATCAGGAAGAAATGAAGGAAGAGCAGGACCTTTTATGCTATGTTTCAAAAGACAAATTGGATTCACAGCAGAGTAGTGCAAATTCTGCATTGAAAAAGGATGAATTTTGAATCAGTTGTACAAATCAGATAAACCTCTATGTATTTGCATATTTACTTTTGCTCATGATGAATAAAAGCAAAGAACAGTTCCTGCCACCCACAGATACCTTGAAATTCTGTGTAATCTTTTCTTTGGCTTCCAAGATTCCACTAGGCATTTACTACCCATTTCAGGTGTGCATCCTCTCAAGTGTAGCAATAAGGATTAGGAGCATGATGTATGTAGCGGTCTGAGCATTGGACCATGATTCCGGAGACCAAGGTTCAAATTCCTGCCCAGCCATGGAAACCCACTGGGTGACCTTGGTAAAGTCACATGCTCTCTGCCTCAGAAGCCTTCGGAACAAATCTTGCCAAGAAAACCATGTGATAGGTTCACCTTAAGGCCACCATAAATTTGAAATGACTTGAAGGCACACAACAACAATTACAGCTTGCTAACATCATTCAGCCAGTGAAATCACTAGCCACAATGGCTGGAACAGTTGGAAAGGAACTCTTTTATGATCTGAGGGGCAGCAATCTTGCAGCCCACCAAATGTTATTGGAGTGAAATTTCCAGCACTTTGCACTATTAGCCCTACTGGCTTGGATTGCTGGAACTGCTGTTGTTGGAGCACTCTGGCTGTAGTCCAACAACAGTCAGAGGACTATGAGATTCCCACTCCTGCCTAGTAACATAAAAAGGGACAATTTCAATCATTTGGCAGTGTAATTGTAACTATTTTCTTACAAACTTTTGTTATTGCAGGTTGAGTATGTACAGCACTATGCAAATCTACAGTGCTATATAAATAAAGCATAAAAATAATAATAGTAATAATAATAATAATAATAATAATAATAATAATAATAATAATAATAATCTCACCACTTAGGACTTGTCTACACCTTCCAGAAAACTCCTGGATGTCCTTAGAGTATTCTGGCCATGAATTTGCCACTTATCTACTTTGCAGTGGCAATGCTTTCCTCACATGCATGGTCTCAAACTTCTTATTGCCCCTACCACTGTGGGGGGATTGCTGTGAGACCACAACAAGGTGCCCAGACAACTGAGTGCCTCATTCTGGCCTCAGACTCAGAGTGACATCCTGCAGCAGTGGTGGTGGTGGTGGGCAGCTCAGGTGTCTTTATGGTGACGATTGTGGCTGCCTTCATTCCTGTGGTCCTGAACTGCCCGCCACCTCTGCTATTGTTAAAGCATGGCTCTGGGGTCAGAATGAAGCTCCAAGCCATGCTATTGATGCTGAGCACTTTGTACGGACCTCAGAGCAATATGCCTACAGTGATGGTGTCAGCAAGCAGATTGGAACCATGCAAGTGAAGGCAGTCACCGGAGAGACCAGAAGCAAAAGGTGAGTTATGTGAAGCTGAAGGCTTTCATGGCCGGCATCCATAATTTTTTTATGGGTTTTTTGGGCTAGAAGGGTTTATACCAGCATTTTGCCAGCATCTGTGGTTGGCAAGAGAAAAGACGAGTTAAGTAAATGCAGGTTGGGGGATGGAAACTCGAAATTGGGTGAAGATAGTCCAGACCTGATTCAGGGTTTTGACCTAGCATTGTGTAAACAGGACATGGTGAGCCTGGGGGAAACGTTGGGGTATTTAGTCAATGTAGACATGGCCTTAGGTTTTTTCCAGCACAGGCCAGCAGTTTGCTGCATTCTGAGGTTTTCTTAAAATAATTATAATCAATTGTTTTATGTGAATTTTATTATGTATCTTACCTTTGAATAGCAAGAAAGGAAGGAGTTAAATGAGCAATTACTATGCTAGCTACTTTGTGAGGCCTTAGGACAACAACTCTATCATCTGTATTTGTTGCTTTTTCATTTTATTAGACATGTTTTTAATTTTTTCCCTTTTTTAAAAAAAATGGAAGGATATAAATAAAAAAAGCAAGAAAACTATTTTTTTTTTTAAAAAAAGTAAATTTCCAAGCTTTTAGATTTTCATACTTGCTGAAGTATGAACAGGGTACAATGCTTCAAAGGTAGCAGTTTTACTCCCCCTTCAGCAACAAACATTTCAGTGGGATACTGCCTCTGAACATAGTGATTCTGGCTAGCCATTATGAGTAATAGCCATCGACAGAAGAGACAGATTCATTTTATCCCCTGTCAAAACTAAGAGTGATGCTTCATAAAGAGGAGCTTTGATTTTGCATCCTTGAGAGCACATTCGGTGAGAGAAATCCATTTGCCCTAGGAGATAAACTATTGCCATTCACATCTCCTGTAATCCCACTGTTGAACTCTTGTGGAATTCCTGAGGCTTAATATAGCCCCCTGTTTTGGTCACTTAAATGGCTCTTTGTGCCTGTTCAGGCTTGGAAAAATGTTGACCCTGACTATGTTTCTATTGGCACCACCTGCAAGGGTTCATGCCAGCAAGTGAATGAAAGGGAATTCTAGAAAGTTAATGGTTATGGAAATCTTGCTTCATGACTGCCTGCGGGCCTGACTACAGAAATCTCCTCCTCTAGGGTGAAGGATAAACATTGCAGCCCCTTTCAAGGACTAAACAGGTGAACATTTGAAGTATTCTCATAATGAGCCAGGTGACCTGGTTAGTACTGTCTAGTCTATCTGGCAGCAGCTCAACTTCAAGGCCTCAGGCAGGGATCCACCTGGTCCTGCAAGCTGAAATCCTTTCACTGAACAGAGTCGCAGGACTGAGTGAGGGATATTATGTGCCCTGAAAAGCATGTGCTCTGTAAAGCCCTATGAAGCAGGTGCCTTGCTGCCATTCAGCCAGGAGGGAGCAACACATGGTCCATGGGCCACCAGGATTGTCGCTATGGGAGGAAACAATGAGGGCATGCCCCCCCCATAAGAATTCTTCTTCCTCCGAATGAAATTTCCTTCAGTCCTCAAATTTCTAGCACTACAAAGAATGAGACACTGAAAATTGCTCCCACCTAGAATTTTTACACTTGCTTTGTTCATATTCCCTTGGTCCAGGAGCCCTGGTGGCGCAGTGGTTAAATGCCTGTACTGCAGCCATTCACTCAAAACCACAAGTGAAGTTCAAGACCAGTCAAAAGGCCCAAGCTCGACTCAGGCTTGCATCCTTCCGAGGTTCTAAAATGAGTACCCATTTGCCCATGGGGCAAATTAGCTTACTGCTGTTCACTGCTATGATCTTTGAAATAGCGGTATAAAATAAAACAAATTACAGGTGGATCCCGGATACGAATTGATCCCGTTACAAATTTCCGGTAACGAAAAATTTAGCTTGGAAAAACTGTCGGTAACGAAAATTGTTGCGGGTTACGAAATTTTTTTCGGTGTGTTTCGGCGCTTTTTGGCACGAAATTTAAAAGCGAAGCGCGGCTAGCGGCTTTCCAGCGCTAGCGGAAAGCCTTTTTTCGGGTTGCGAAATCTTTCGGGTTACGAACGGCGCCGCGGAACGAATTAAATTTGTAACCCGGGGTACCACTGTATTATTATTATATACTGTGTTCATATTCATATTCCCTTGGTAACTTTGCCTGCCTTTTTCTTGAAAAACTAAACTCTATAAATACTCAACTGACATTTTAAGTAACTTCAGTGATAGAATTTTGGAGGCGTGAGAAAAATTTCATGGGGGAGTGATAATTCAAATTTGAGAGGGATACAAACACATCCCCCTGCCTTGCAGCTATACTCCAACACATGCCACCCCCAATTATTTTTTGGGATCCCATAAGAGTTCCCATTGCTTTAGCCACATGCACCACGTTTGTCAACACAATGACAGTAGAAGGGGAGAAAATACTGATATTATTGTAACTTTGCTGCTGAATTCAGAGAGCAAAACAACCAGAAAACAACACATCTGTGAACAAAGAGCTCCCACTTTCAAACAGGGTATGTGTGTGGGAGGGGGGCACGTACCATGTTTTCAAATCAATCAGCACTCCCAGAAATCTTCTGTCTGTCTGTCTATCTATCTATCTATCTATCTATTGCTGTTGTGTGGCTTCAAGTCATTTCCAACTTATGGCAACCCTAAGGCGATGCTATCATGAGGTTTTCTTGGCAAGCTCTGTTCATAGGAGGTTTGTCATTGCCATCCTCTGAGTGTGGACTTTTTCACATGGGAGGCAAGCATCACTGAAATGTGATTAAAACGTGGTAATAGCACGACCAGGAAGAAGATTATCACACACCCATGCACTTCTCCCATTCATGCCCTGTGCGTAAACTGTAATGGATGCATCATTGGGTAATAATGGAAACTCCCATTATTACCCAATGACACTTCCATTACTGTTTACACATGGGACACGAATGGGAGAAATGTGCAGGGGTGTGATAATCTTCCCCTCAGTCGCACTATTAACATGTTTTAATCACGTTTTAATGACGCTTGCCTTCTCAATGTGATAGAGCCCACAGACTTGCACAAGGTCACCCACTGGGTTACCATGGCTGAACCTTGATCTCCAGAGGCATAGTATAATTCTCAAATCTGACTATTCGTCCATCCATCCATCCATCCATCCATCCATCCTTGTATTTTATATCCATCTCTCTCCCAAGATGAAATTCATGTTATTACCATAACAAAAGTGTTTGTCTAGTCCCCAGTGGGCATGCATGAAGCTTATACCAGCACTAAACTATGAGCCCTTATTTTCTTGGGCAAGGTGAAGAGTGTCCTGTAGTAATATTTTCCCAGGATCTACATTTCCATCTTGTGGCACACTGAGTTAGCAGGATTGCAGTAAATCCAGTGCATACAGTTGCTAGGTCAGGAGATTCCCAAGCCTTGAGATTTTAGGGTCAAAACCAAAAACCTTGTCCTGAGGATCAGAGATGGAGCGCAAGACACTGAGACATAGGCCCTGGCCCTGAGATGTGGAAACTTCATCAATGAATCTGGAAAATGGATCTCACCATGACCAGTGGCAGTAACACACCTACTTTCTTCCCTGTTTTCAGCACAATTGTTGTTGTTGTTTCTTGCTGTCACTGTATGTGGCATAGCAAGAACTCTGTTGACAGCCTGGTCCTCATTTTGAATTTTCCATGATACATTGGACCCTGCATGATTTCACACAATAAAAAGGTGGAAAATAATCCAAATGGTGGAGAATAGTCAGAGAAGACCTTTCAACCCAGCTTTCTTTTTCTGTTGCTAGTGATGGGGAGAGGGGAGAGTTGTAACACCCTCAGAAAAATGTCTTCTGAGAAATGTTGGCTCTGCTTTAGATGAAACCCTGCTTCAGATTCCTCTCCCTAGGAACTTTGTCAACTTACAGAACAGAACTCTCTGTAGTGGTGCCACAACTGAGCTTTCCTTAGGGAAACTAGCCAGACTACATCACTTTCAAAAATTTAAGAGGCAGCCTAAAAACACATTTTGTTTTGCCAGGTTTTCCAAGAATGATAATTTGCTGGGTTCTATTGAGTTTTGTGTTTAACTCTCTTACTGTAGTTCTTGGCAAAGTGTGAGAAAGTTAATTTCAGACTACTTCTCCCAGAATGCCTCAGATAGTGAGTGCCCAAGTTGGCTGGAAGATTATTGGACTTTTAATTCCCAAAAGTAACTTTTTCCAAGCCCTGACCACTGGATTATGGTTTCAGGTTGTTGATGTTAATGAAAGAAAATTGTCCCTATTTTTTAAGTACAGAACTCTTTGTTGTTGTTAAACCTTTAAAGCCCTACATGGCTTGGGCCCAGAGTACTTGAGGGAACGCCTTCTTCCCTATTGTCCGTCCCGCACACTAAGGTCCTCTGGAAGAAATCTACTACAGCCAAAATAAATCTAGGCTAACATCTGTCTCCCAGAGGGCCTTCTCTACTACTGCTCCTAAACTATGGAACGACCTGCCAGAGGAGATCCGTCACATTTCCACTCTGGCAGCTTTCAAGAAAGCACTCAAGACGGATCTCTTCTGGCAGGCCTTTCCAACTTAGTTACCCTCCCCAGATATAGAGATATTTGTCCCCTCATCTGTCTATTTTCCCCTGCCAATGTTTCTGCCTATTTTTTGTTTGTTCAATGTTTTTAATGTTTTTAATGTTTTAATATTAATACTGTTTAATTCTGTTTTAGTATTGGAATGGGAGGTGGTGGTAGGTCGAGGGTTTGATTTTTTTTAACTCTATTGTAATTTGTTGTATTTTATTGTTGTAACCCGCCCGGATTCTTTGTGATTGGGTGGGCTAGAAATAAATAAATATATTATTATTATTATTATTATTATTATTATAAACTGCCTTTAAGACCACTCCAACTTATGGTATTCTTGGCAAGATTTATTCAGAGGAGTTTGGTTATTGCCTTTTTCTAAAGCTGACAGAATGTGAGTTGTCCAAGATTGCCCTGTGAGTTTCCATCACTGAGCGATGATTAGAACCCTGGTCTCCCAGAGTCCTAGTCCAACACTCAACTACTACACCAGAATGGCTCACTCTTTGCTTACTGTTGCTGTTGTCATTGTGTACTTCGAAGTCATTTTTGACTTATGGTGATCCTAAGGTTAACCTATATCCTCTGAAGCTGAGAGAGTATAACTTGCCCAAGGTTACCCAATGGGTTTTTATGCTCAAAAGGGAATCAAACCCTCATCTCCAGAGTCAGGAGATTATCACACAAGGGCCAATTCAGCAATAATCATGGTATTGAAAACAAAAAGCAACAGTAGTGTTATAGTGGACAACATTTTCACACACTCACTCAATCACACGATAAGGCCACATAAAACCCAAAGAATAGCATGACTGCTTTCTGCACATGTCCCTGAATAAAACATTAGTACATTGGAATTGATCATTTTGTCCATACGCCATTTCAGCATAAGTCTTCAAATCATGTTCCGGCCCCACACAGAGTAAAAAATCATAAAATAAAATGTATTAGTTCATCATAGTATTTTAATCCAGTGTAAACAAAATCATGCCCTACACCGCAACAAGACTGAGGTCCACTGCAAACCCAATCCTGGTAATGGAATGAATTGCCTGTGCCAGAATGCAGACCCTTGAAACTTTGAAAGTCCAGGGTTGCTTCCCCAACACAGCAAATGAAACGCGATTAGCTTTTGCACCCTGGCAATCATGCTTCAATCATGCTATTGAGAAGCCATTCACAGGATTTCCCTGTGAATGGTTTGTTGCTGGAGCATTCCGTGTTCTTCCCAGGATAAGTCCTGGATGAGCATGACATTGTCTGAAAATCTTCCACACAATCATGCGATTTAGCCAAGATTATGCCTTTTTCTCCCCCACCCCCCAATAGTCCAGTACTGAAATCACTACATGACTCTGGCTTATACTGAGTGTCAAAGTTGACTCTGGAAATGAAATATTGAGCACAGAATCAAAGAACTGTGGTGCAGTGAGGTACCACAAGGTTCATCTAAACCAACCCCATTTTAGAGAAAGGCAGGATAAAAATTTGATAAAGAAATAAAAAGTGCAGGAATCAATTCAAAGAAGTTATTCTGCATTTGCAAAGAGCATATACAAGAGAAAGCAGAAGCCCTCTTTGTTGGTGTGTTGGATCACAGTCTATAGCTGTTACCCCAGAACACAGCCTGTAGCCTTAAAGAGATGGGAAATAAAACAGGATAGCACCTCATACACTTACTCCATCAAAAGTTATTTGTTGTCAGACTCACGTCATACTACTAAGCACCAATATCTTTTCTGAAATTGAGATTTGAAAAAAGAAGCTCATCTGGTAGTAGTGATGTTCAGGTAAATAAAAGGAGAGGGGGATCCTTGCCTGACAACAAAATAATAAACAAGTTTCTCTCTCTCCTAGAATGCTAAAACAGGGAATGAGTTTCTCTGCCTTCCTAAAGCCGTTTCACTCTCTGGGAGATGAGGAGAGGATGGCTTTTCTTGTTGTCATTAGCCTCTATATATTGTTCAGCTTGGCCCTATTCTTCCACAAGGCCCTTTTCTGAAAGATTCACTCCGAGAGGCCAACTCTTCCCTTTTTCTGGGTGGTTTAGCATTCCCTCCATCTTCAGGGGAGGAAAAGGAGGGGAAGAAGAAAACATTTCACTTCTTCATTTCACAAGCTGTCACAAGTTCTTAAAGTTAAATGTCTTCACCAGTACCCTCTGTTCTGTGAAATTATTCTTCCTGTTTAAAGATTCATTGATACTGGAGCTTGAGGGGTGTGTGGGAGTTTGATAAAAGGAGAGGGTTCTTCTTCCCTCCAACATGCACACCCTCTTCCTTCTTTCTGGTCAGAAATCACAATGAGGGGCCGAATCATTTCTAATCACAATAAACCCTTACTTTGGCCCTCGGATCACTTCATCTGAGGCACAGTTGTCTGCAGGGTAGGCTGAGGTAGACATAAATCTAAAAAGATTGAATAAAGAGTGAAAATGTTTTAATGTAGAGTGGTGGGCATAAATTCTGCAGGGCTTTACAAAAGCAGGAGAAATACATCTCTGCTTTTCAGGGGGGCGTAAAGCATAGACAACACTGGAAATGATTCACATGACTGCCGTGACATTCAATCATACAGAATGGAATAAAACAGGCACTGAACAGTTTGGAATTAAGAATTCCAGGCTTGGAGGCTTCTTCTTTGGACTGAGCACTCTTGGCTTCATATTAGGGAGAGATGAGATGTGATCCTATCTGTTTTCCATCACGTACCAAAGTCCTGTACAGAGCAAGTATAGCACAGTGCCTTGGTAGCTGGCAGTGAAAAGAGGACCTGTCTCAGACTGAACAAGCATCTGTTCCCTGTCTTGCTTCCATGAGAACACAGATAAGTCCAGATTTAACCACCAGCTCCCACAGTGTGTATGGGTATAGAACATGCTTTGGCCCATTTTCTCTCCTTTGGCACCCTGGTGATAATTACTCTGTACAGGATCTTTTACTTGCCAAATTAGTAATCCTAACTGCATTAAAACAAAAATAAACATACGGTATAAAGTGAAAATATCCTTCCAAGTCCTGTAGTGCAGGACAAGCCCTGGTAATCATCCCAGCAAGAAATGGATGCTGAGGTGGGAATTCATTTTTCTTCCTTGTCTTGTTTTTAGCTATAGCAAAAGGATGAGGAATGCTGTTTCATACATGCAGAAGTAGGGTCTAGACTTCCATTTCCATGTCAAACAAGTGAATGTGTGATGTGCATCAGGGATGAATCATAGAATCATAGAATTGTAGAGTTGGAAGAGACCACAAGAGCCATCCAGTCCAACCCCCTGCCATGCAGGAAATCCAAATCAAAGCATCCCCGACAGATGGCCATCCAGCCTCTGCTTGAAGACCTCCAAGGAAGGAGACTCCACTACACTCCGAGGGAGTTTGTTCCACTGTCGAACAGCCCTTTCTGTCAGGAAGTGCCTCCTAATGTTGAGATGGAATCTCTTTTCCTGCAGTTTGCATCCATTGTTCCGGGTCCTGTTCTCTGGAGCAGCAGAAAACAAGCTTGCTCCCTCCTCAATATGACATCCCTTCAAATATTTAAACAGGGCTATCATATCACCTCTTAACCTTCTCTTCTCCAAGCTAAACATCCCCAGCTCCCTAAGTTGTTCCTCATAGGGCATGGTTTCCAGACCTTTCACCATTTTAGTCGCCCTCCTTTGGACACACTCCAGTGATTTCCTGCATGGCAGGGAGTTGGACTGGATGGCCCTTGTGGTCTCTTTCAACTTTATGATTCTGTGATTCAGAACCAGGTCCAAACTGATAAACTATCTCAGAAGGAGCAAGGGATTTTCGAGCAAGATTCATTCAGGACAAACCCAGCCTTGTGTCTGAAAATAAACTTGCTGAGATGGCTGAACTGAACTTGGAGAATGCTGTATCACGCTCAACAAGATAGATATATGACATTTTGTGAACTAAGAATTCATTCTTCTGCTTCCACCCACTTCTCAGTTCTCAGTCTCCAGAATATTCCCCCTTGTAGGGGACAAGCAAAGGTGCCGTTAAGAGGAAAAGGGAGTTGTTCTCCTCTCTTTTTGGTCCAAGGACTGTTGCATCATGCTTTACTATTTCTTTCAGTTTGGGATAAACTGGGGGCTTATTCTTTCAATCTGCAAAACAAAGCAATAAAAGCCTTTCCTGGACTATATCGCTTCGGACATAGAAGAGAAAGGAAATCACATGACTGAAGATTTCCATAAACCCATGAACAAATTACTGTCAAGGAAAAGGATTTTGCCATCTTGTCATGCTGCATTTATGTAATGAAGGGAAGTTTTCTTGTAATCTTGTTAGGAACACTCAAACACTGAACCCTCACTTAAAGCCTGAAGTAACACAACACACATTATTGCTTGTTTTGTTGACTGATAAAATTTGCCAAACTAAAGTGGAATAAAACATTGAAAATTTTATCCATGGGTCTCAATCCAAAGCCCTAGTGTTTGAGCAGTATTACTCCCCTGTACTGGGAGGGAATTCAGCCTCTTTGTTCAATTCTGGCATAAGTCACCTTCATTAAGGCACACAACCACCTATACCCTTGAGGGCACTGGTTCCATGAGGGTAGTTAGCACTTTGCCGTTCCCAGGCCCAGGAAGTGTGAGATCAAGAGAGAGCATGACACTAATCTCTAATGCCTTTGGTTCTTTTGGTGATACTTCTCTCTTTCTCTCTGTCTCTCACTCTCTTTTGGCACTATCTAAAAGACCATCCCATGTACATATGTCTACATACACGTGTGCATACACAAGTACATGCACACACACACTTGTCCTCCTAAGGATAGAACTTGGAAATGTTCCTGTTTTTGGACTGTAACTCCCAGAACATTCAAGCCAGCATACCACTGATGATAGTGACTGTGGGCTTCTGAGAGTTGAAGTTCCAAAGAGGAAACTTTCCAAAGCTCTTTCTAAGAAGATTATCACATTTACTTTTTTGTCCGATCTGGGCATGGGACAGGATCAGGCTGCAACAGGGGAAAACGGGTGTTGTTGCGCATGAAATTGCTTCTGCGCTGCTGGCCAACCACCACCTGTGACCAAGCTGGCTGATTTTGAAGGACAGAAAGCTTCCATACTACCAAAATTGGTGGCGCAGCTGCAGTTTTGTGTGTGATAACACCCTTTTCCCCCTGTTGCAGCCCAATCCTGTCCCACGCCTGGATCAGGCAAAAAAAGGTGCATGTGATAATTGATGATGGTGGAGGTGGTCACCTCGTGATGTTTTTAGAAGTTGTGTATTGTGATGTAAAGACCTGAAGGAAATTTAAAATTAACTATTCCAACCCTTTGACCAAACTAAGGCAGGGCCATTTATCCATCTGTCCTTTACAAATCATCTCACCCAACCAGGCTGGCAAAGTGTGATGAACAAGGAGATTGTATAAGGTACATATAAAGCAGTAGTTCACGATTACTCCTGCAGAGAAGCCAAGCCACTTAGCAGGGGAAGATAACAGAACAAAGTGGGGAGGCCTACTATAGCATAGTGGCTAACTGACTCAGCTAAGAAATAGAATACCTTTAGGGGGGAAAAAGTGATCAGTCCTAAATTTCACTTTGTTACAAGATTGCAATATATATATATATATATATATATATATATATATGGAGATAAAGTATATGAATCTACTGGGTTTCTGTATTACCTTCTTTCAGTTTGAAAGACACAAAGTATTTACAAAATAGATTTAAAACAGTGCATGCAATGTGCTTTGAAGTGCTATATAACTCATAGAGAGGGCTCACTGAAACAGGAGGAACACATACTTTAAAAAAAATAAAGTCACCTCAAATTAAATGCATCTTCCAGTTTTCCAGTTTTCCATGCAGGGAAGGAACTAGGGCCAAGCTCTTCATCCACTTAAAGTATAAGCATACTCTGCCTGAGAAAGAGGAGATTACCAGACAAGGGACATCCCATCATGTTCCCTTCATGTTCCCGCCCTTCCTGCGTGATTGTAGGAATGACTTTCAGACAGGATTCACACTTACACTGTCCGGGAAACATGAATTATGGCAATTGTGTGAAAGGCTTTCATGTGAAGTCGTGCAGATTATGTCATTATCCCACCATTAATTCGTCATCAAAGCACCGTTGGCTGGCATTTTGCATTAACTGAAGTTTGCATAAATGCAATGCTGCTTTAATGACAGGTTAATGGTGGGATCGGCCCTACGATTTGAAAATCTTTCACCTCGTCATAGTCATAGATGGGTTAAGGGTGGGATAATGGTGAGGGAGTGATCCTGTCCCTATCCTGTCTCTGTGTGAAAATCTGCAGAATCACAAAGCCAGTTCTACACTACAACAGTAAGAAGTTTATTAAGAGTGAACACATTACTCCCTCTGAGTAGGCCAGAGCTTGGAAACAGCATGTTAGTTGTTAGGAGTTACTTTGATATCTACTTACTGTGTGAAGTAAGAAACTGGAACAGTGTTACAGTCGGCCCTTCTTATACACGGATTTTTTATACACGGATTTAAGCATACACAGTTTGAAAATGTTCCAAAAAAGTATAAATTTACCTTGATGTTCCATTTTTTATTAGGGACACCATTTTGCTATGCCATTATACTTAATGGGACTTGAGCATACACGGATTTTGTTATACATGGGGGATCTTGGAACCAAACCCCAGTGTATAACAAGGATCCACTGTACTTTTTCCCTCTTCTAATGGCTGTGGTATAATTTACTACATCTCGGTATAGTACAGTATGATATAGTAATGGGTTTTACATTACAATAATGTGATAGATTTCCTGCCTGTCATTCATTATTGAGTGTGTTCTGACTCCATATGACCAATGGGAGAGGGAAGGGATGCATGGATGGTTACCTGCTTCTTTGTGGGGCGATGTTCAGCTAGTGAGGAGCAGAGGGAGGGGAGGCAGAGAGAGAGAGTGAGAGAGCACATGTGCACAGTGGAGACGCTGTGAAAACATGAGCTGCATTAGAGACAAGACTATACTGTACTGACTGTACTGTACTGGGAAATTTGAAAAACCCCTTTCAAAAATAAGCCTACATTTTCTACCTTATTGCCTTCTTCCCAAATGAAAGTGATTGTGCCTGTAAAAAGAAAGAGAGGGACAATGTAAATGCATGGGAATGAGTTGCTTTGGAACTGGCAGTTTTAAACAGTGGCACATGGCACCTTTGACTGGAAGGGTTGATGTGAGCATGAGAAAGATTTTAGAGGAGGAGTGTGTGTTCCTCAGTACAGTGAAGTTGTCTCAGACATAGAAAAGGAGGAGATTTGGAGAGTAAGGGAATGAGTGACTGCTTCTGCATGCCTGCCTAAAACATTTGTGTGCAGTGCATATGGCAGCTATGTGGATGTCTACACTATGTCTGTGAGCATCAGTGTGTGTAGGAAACATCCAGACAAAACAGTCCATTCATATTTATAATGATCAGACATAGCAGTGGGAGATTATAAAGCATTTTGCTATATTTTTCAATGACATAAGAGTAACAGTAAGGATAGCCTCACCGGCAGCCTTGCAGCCCCAATCTGGTCTTTTTCTGGACCACGGAGAAGCGGCAAAATGCCACTTCTCTGTGGCGTGGAAAAGGGGTTTCCTTGGGGCTTCATGCTCCCGGACACCCAGACAGCCAGAGCCATGAGAGAAAGGGGCTGCCCGCAGCAACCATGATGTGTGCAGCAAAAAGGAGCTCCATTTCGGTGCCTCCAGCAGCACCTCCAGCAGCATGGTGATGTCTCTTCTGCATCCCGACGTTTGGTCAGGGCGCACAAGTGACAACATGGATGTGCAGCTCCATCCACTGCTGCACAACCCTAGTATGGCCCCAGGCCACCTCAAACCAGCAGTCTGTGCTGGGCCAGTAATAGTGTTAGCAATTAGTAATCCAGAAAGTTTCTTTCTGGATCACAGTAACAACCTATTGTATGATCAAAGTAATAATTGGTTCATTTTCAAAACTAACTACAGTGCGCCCGCGTTATATGCGGGTGTGTTTTACGCAGTCTTGAGCATACACACTCAAGCCACGGGGAGCACGTGGGGCACAAGAGGTGGCACATCCCATTCAAATGAATGGGCACGCGCACCCATGGCACCCCATACGTCACCGCACCAACACGCCGCCGCACATGAGCCCCATTGTTTCTAATGGGGCTTGAGCATAGGCAGAATTCACCTTACACGGGGGGGGGGTGTCCAGAACTGATCCCCCGCATAAAGCAAGGGCCGACTGTATATCAGTTTAGATTTGCCTAGTAATGGCATATAGCCAGAGTTGAGTGGCTGTTTGAAAACCTATACTGTCGTCATAGTGTCTACAGAAGATTGATATAAAGTTCCTCATATGCTGAAAGAATGTAGTAGCAACTTCCAACCTCTGCCAGTAAAACTCCCCCACTGGTCATGAATATATATAAAATGATGATGTAAGTCATCAGCTTGGATTTTCTGAAGATGTTGTTGGTGTTCTCTGTAGGTATAGGTATGCAAACTGGTCCCTCCTTCTTCTGGCCATGTGCCACTGGGAAGACAGCATCCCAAAGTCCAAGAGATACAATTTGAATTCCATTAAATTCCAACACGAAAAGATACTTCCTCTCAGATTCCAGATGTCTCAATCTCTTGTGACGTTGCAGCCCCTTTTGTAAGGCAGGGAACACTGACTATATAGGGGCTGTATAGACCAATCTCACCTTTCCGCGGTGCAAAAAGGAACTGCAAAAAGCCGAGGTACAAACAGGAGTCGCCATGGAAAGGGTGCCATAGCCGCCAGTACCATAGCTTTTTGGTGCTGCGTCATCAAGATGCA
Organism: Sceloporus undulatus; assembly: GCF_019175285.1. NCBI lineage: Eukaryota > Metazoa > Chordata > Lepidosauria > Squamata > Phrynosomatidae > Sceloporus > Sceloporus undulatus. The sequence continues at coordinate 264,957,832 of NC_056524.1, read as the reverse complement.
GCACCAGAGGAGCACCATGACGCCACCCGCCATGTGGTGTGGCATGCAGCATCACACCAGCCTAGGGGCAGAGTCAGGGCATGCGTCAGGTGGACGCCATGCCCCAACTCTGGCCCAGGCCGGCCTTTATAGCTGATCTGTACAGCCCCTGTCTCAAGGGAAGTATCCATGCTTTTGCATTAGGAAAAAATTAGGTGGTGTTTTGGTAAAACATACCAAAAGTAGTCCCAAATACTTTACTGCACCAAAAGGTCAAGCCATTGATGTGGTCCCTAACCCTGAGACTTCCTCAGAAATAATCTCCCGCTTCAAAAGAAAATGGTGCCCCTGCAGACAGGGGAAAGTAGCAGCTTTGAACAGGCACCAAGCAGACTATTTTTAAAGAGATAAGCAGACAGGGTTCATGAAACATTTCACACATAACACAGTTCAACGTAGTCCACATTTGTATGGGGCACAACCCTCAATATAAATTATGAATGGCAATGAGAGTAAAAGTTATAACAGGGACCAAGGATCTCAAGCATGTTTGGCTTGAGTTAATATTGTGCTCTGCACCCCCAAAAAAGATAGTCAGTTCCTGAGAGAAAACAGGATCCTTCCAAATTTCACCCCTCCTAAGACATTTTTAAAGGGCTGGTTATTCTAAAAACAACACTAAACTTTCTATGAGAACCTCTGGTGCACTTCATTTTATTTATTATGGCTGCCACTGAAATTTCACCTAAAGCAACATTTGAAGTGAATTTAGGGTTTGTTTGTTTTCCTCAGGCAAAAAAACACCCAAAGAATTTCAAGTGACTGGTCTGACTTCTTTTCTGGGGTCTGGAGAGCGAAGCTGAAGCACAACAGTAAAACTCAGCTGAGGAAACGTTAGCAACTTGTCACCTCACAGCCCTGCTTGCTGGGAAGTGGGTTGACTTGGCAACGGCCCTTTAGTTAAGCAAACTTGACACGTGAAAGATACCAGGCCTGGGCCTTGAAATCCGGACCAAGCAGCCCATGGAGATGGCTTTGGGGAATTCTCCCTTACAACCTGGGGAGGGGAAAAAGTGCAAAGCCAAATGAAATACCACAAGCCAATCCAGGGTAAACACTCAGGCCTTTCAGAGCTGCTCACAAAGAGTGCATGACGGGGGAAGGGAGAGAAAAAAGAGGGAGGGAAGGGAAGGGGAAATTCCATGGAAAGGATACCCAAGAGGGAAAATATGTAAACAGGCCTGAGGACAACAAAACAGGAGAAGGTGGTCGGAAAGAGAAGGGTGTGCCGCCTCCCTTCTCCACCAGCCTCCCATGGAAGAGCTGGTGCACTTCTTCTCCCTTTGTCGGTTTCCCAAGCTAGCTCTCGCTGAGTGTGACAATGTGACACAGGCCCCCCTCAATACCGCAGGCCTGTATTTACAGATGGAAGCTGGCCATAACACTGTCATCTTCAGCCTCAAGAACTTGGCATCAAGGCAACCACGGCATGCAGGGGGAGGAAATGCCTTACTTCCTAAATTATTATTATTATTATTATTATTATTTGTATTCTGCTTTTTCACAAGGAATCAAAGCGGATTCCAACAGTATAAATAAAACATCAAACAATTAAAAATTACTATTTAACCCCCCCCCCCCAAACCCCAACCTCCCCATAGTGATAAAAACAGTAATCTGTTTTTGGCTGAGTTTACTCTGATTCCATCTGTAGCCTTCAATAAGCTAAGGCTGTATCTATGCTGCAGAAATAATGCAACTCCACTTTAACTGCCATGACGCAATGCTATGGGATTCTGGGATTTGTAGTTTGTTGTGGCACCAGAGAAAACTAAATGTGTCTACAAATCCCAGAATTCCATAGTATTGAACCATGTCACTTATAGTGGCGCCAAACTGCTTCGTTTCTGCAATACTGGTTAGACCTAGGGCTTGCTTTGCTGCTCTACACTTACCCTCTGACAGGCTAGATGTTTCAAAGGAAATATACCTTTCAACCGTTCCAATTTGCAGGGACACTCCCAATTAATCCTCTTCATCCTACTTTTTCAGCTGCTATAAAATGCCTCAGTATTTTTCCTCTCCTTCCATCTCCCTCTCCTTTGCCCTCAGTCTCCTTCAGTTACTGTAAACTTAGAGCCTTATTACATGACAAAAGAAAGCTGAGACACAGTGAGAGCAAAGCGGCTTTCTCCTCACCTCTCCACATGCTGTCATAGCACTTCCATTCTCCTTCCAGAGGGAGATGGTTGTAAAAATGTGCCTTTTGCAAAACAGATTTTTCCAGCATGACAAAAGACACACTTTTATAACCATCTTCCTTGGGAAGAAAGCAGAATACTTCAACAGCATGAAGAGAGGTAGGAGAAAGTCACTTCTTTCTAACTGCATCTGAGCTTTCTTTTATCATGTGATAAGTCTCTGGGTTCTTAACGCAAAAATGGTTTTCACTCCCTTAACTCAGCAAGATGGAGAGGTGGAGTCTTTCCCTTCAGAGTAGAATCAGGCAAATGCAAACTACTTCTGTTTCTCCTGGCTTCCATGTTTGCCATCGTGACCATACTGTATTGTTGCTTGGCTCTATACATCACAGTTTTCACCTCTGACATGTTGGAGGGGATGAGGAAGCCAGATTGTAATCCTCCAACCCCAGATTGTCTGTAGGTGGTATATCATTACTTGGTCTGAGAATTTCTGACACAATCTGGACATCTAAAGGAAATTACAATCTCATAGCACTGGTCAGCAACCAAGATGATAAGGAACAGGGCGGGGGGGGGGGGGCTTCTCTTTCTGAGGAGGCCCAAAATCAGAAGCGGAAAGCAATAACCTTCTCTTCCTCCCAGCTTTTGTTGCGAATAGCTAGTGTCCAGCAGAGCTTGAGGAAGTTTGGAAAAGTTACTTTTCAGTCAACAGCTCTGAGACCTTTCCAGCCAACTTGGAGCTTCTGAGATTTTTAGTTCGAAAGGAAAAGAAAAGAAGTATTTTTCCAAGTATTCAGTAAAATATGGTCTACGGCCATATAGTTATTATAAATAATATATATAGCCTTACCCACCGCATTTTCCTCTTTACAACCATTTAAAGATTATGCCCATCACTATATCTTGTGCCAAAGAATTCCATAAATTAACTACATATTGTGTAAAGAAATACTTTTTCTTGTCTGGCCAGTATCTATTTCCAACTAATTTAATTGGATGACCTCAAGTTCCAGGCTACAGGAAAGCGAGAAAATGTTTTTTCCCACTTTCTCCATTGCATGTGTAGTTTTTAGAAAAAACTATCACATTCCTCCTTCGCTCCAAACCAGATATGATGTCTAATGTGTTACTGAACGAAAAATACTTTGTTTTGCTTTCTTTTTAAATATGAACAGGAACCACTGCCATCAACAGGGGATTTTCTCTCTATGCAAAAATAGCTGTTTCCAACAAAGCATTTTAATTAGACTTTTTATAAGGGGAACATGAAGGGGTTTAGTTTTTCATTCCCTACTTGTTTTGAGTCTGATAATTACCATCTTCATGTGAAAAACTTTGAATGTATATTGTTTTGGCACATGTCTTTTTTCATCTAAGATACCAAATGTTTAGCTTATCCCTCACTGACCATTTATGTTAAACATTCTTTGCCATTTGGCTGCCCATTCATTTGGTTAAGAATGAGCCTTTCTGGAATGTTTTTTTTTTAAACAGTTCACTTGAATTGAAGCAAAATTCAGACTTCTAAAATAAAAGGAGCATTGGCTTCATCAGCAGTAATAACTTCTACTTATTCTCCAACTATTTCTTATCATGAGCAGAACAACTAAGGCCTTGGGAGAACTCTGCTTATTTGCTGCAGCTGCCCTTTCTTTGCCAAATCTCAGTACACAAGGAAGAGCTAGAAAGTGGAGAAAAATCCTCCAAAAAATCATATAATTGGAATGGGTGATCTAGTCTAACCCAACCCCATTAGTGCATTAATTCTAAACTAAATTATTTGTGATGGATGGCCACGCAATTGCTGCTTTAAAAAATATCAAATGAAAGCAAGTCTATCAACTTCCAAGAACTCTGCAGCACTGTTCAGAAGCTCTTACTATCAGGATGTTCTTCCTGCCATTTAGTTTAACATTGTTTAACAATGGGAGTTTAGCAAGGTGTAGTGGCTTGCGCATTGAACTATAACTCTGGGGAAATAGGGTTCAAATTCCCACTCGGCAATGGAAACCCACTGGGTAACCTTGGCCAAGTCACAATCTCTCAGCCTCAGAGGATGGCCATGGCAAACCCACTCTGAAGAAACTTGCCAAGGAAACCCTGTGATACATTTGCCTTAGAGTCACCATAATACAGAAAGGACTTGAAGGCAAACGACACAACGCAGACACAAAATTCACTAACCTTGGGTTGCCGTAAGTTGGAAACAACTTGGAGGCACAAAACAACAACAACCGTGCAATGAAGAGATAAAGAGCCCTTTGCCGTTGCCTTTGTCTTGGTTTGCATAGGAAACAGTGGGTGGTGTGTATAATTCAGAAAGTGGAATGTCTTTGGAACTAATAGCTATGACTGGGCCATTTTGTCAGCGGCTGGATTAAGCCGCTTGGATTCCTCAAGATTAAGCAGAAAAAGTACATACTCCATCACTAAGCATGATTCTTTCCCTGCACTATGGTCAGGCCTGTAGTTGACACATGGGCTTAATAATAAATAATATAATTATTATTATTATTATGATTATTTATTAGTATTATTATTATGATGCCCGTTTTGTCACATACAGCCTGACCATAGTGCAGGGAAAGAATCATAGCTTAGTGATGGAGTATGTGCTTTGTATCTTGAGGCAAGGCTAAATTAAATTACTTGAGTCCTGCAACAGTTCCTAAATAGGGACCCCTTTATGCAAATGCATGAGCTATTCTAAAATTGGTGACACATAAATTAAGGAGCCCTGGTGGTGCAATGGTTAAATGCCGGTACTGCAGCCACAAGGTTGTGGGTTCAGTCCCAGGGCTCCAAGGGTGACTCAGCTTTCCATCCTTTCATAGGTCAGTAAAATGAGTACCCAGCTTGTTGGGGGCAATTCAGAGGCCATGCAGAGCTGGAAACTCCAGAGAGGGATTATCAATCATGGAAGAAGGTACTGTCCTCAGAGTGTAGTGGAGTCTCCTTCTTTGGAGGTTTTTAAACCAAGGCTAAATGGACATCTGTCGGGATGCTTTTATTGTGTCTTTCTGCATGACAGGGGATTGGACTTAATATCACTCTATAATTCTATGTTTTCAATGGTCTAACTCAATAATGGGCAACTTCCAATGTACCTTAGAGTGAAGACAGAATTTAGGAAAGCAATATGCATGAATGAAAACGTAAGTATCACAAAGCTGTAATGGAAGGGGAGAGTGAGAGAGAGCAAAGGGAGCAAACTGTACCCTGTTAAGCCACCTCAGCTCTGTAGTTGTTTTTGGAAATCATTAGGCAGATAGCTCAGGAAACATACTGACGTCTCTGATTAATCTCCTGATTAGTAACATCCGTAGTCTATTTCCTGGGCATGTCAGGACTGGACAGAGGAGAAATTTTGCTCATACTGAGCTACAGACCTCCTCCCCCCCACCCCCACCCCAAATATATGTGATGAAAGAAGGGACAGTGTGGACTTCAGTGTAATTGAAAGAAGAGAAAAAAATCATTGCTTGTCCAGAATTCCCTCAAAGCAATTGCTTATTTTAACTGGCAGTCAATAGTTCAGGCCATGCTAGAGGCAAACATACATACTGAAACAAAAGTTTAAAAAAACTGTATTTCTTTACCTATATTGATTTACAATTGATTTACACTTTTTAAAAATATAGGGAAAGAGCTGTGATAGCCACAAGCAACCCTTCAGTTGGTCAAAACAGGTGTCACACAATTCTGCATACAGATAAAATGAATTCAAACTACAAGAAAAGAGATTCCACCTAAATATTAAGGGAACTTTTTTAAAACCATAAAAGTAGTTACAGAGTGAAATAGATTGCCTATTGGGATGGTGGGTTCTCCATCTTTGGAAGTTATATGGGCATATCTCGGGAGTGGTTCAGTTGTGTATTTCTGCATGACCGGGTTAGAGTAGATGTCCCTTGTGGTCACTTCCAACTCTAAGATTCTATGATTCTGTGAAAAAGCTGTAAATCTTATTAGCAACAATGACAGTTCCTTCTGAATAAGAAAGCATTGAGCTATGCTGCCTAATGAGTCTTACCTGAGCTTGTGTTCTTGTGTGCCTTCAAGTTGTTTCCAACTTATGGTAACCCTAAGTCGAACCTATCATGGACTTTTTTTAGCAAGAATTGTTCAAAGGGGTTTCTGCCTTTGCCTTCTTCTGAGGCTGAGAGAATATGACTTGCCCAATGCACAAACCATGATACCACACTAGCTCTCCTAGCCGAGCTATTACTACACAAATCCACTTGCAGAGGATCCTGGATATCTATAGGGACATGACTGACCTATCTTGCATGCCTTCTGCAGCTCAGTGTTTGCAAAACTATACAAAAATACTGATTTTCCTTGGGACAAATTAGTCATCTGACTCATTCTTTGTGAGCAAGACTATTAATATACAGAGAAAGGCATCCACTGGGTGCATCAGACTAATTGTCTCTACCTTGAGTACTAGGATAGTAGTCTAAGTAGTAATTCACGGACTCACTTTCTCAAGCCTTTTCTAGCCTTTACCAGATCAGTGTGCAGTGAAAAAGTGCATGATTGAATGATTTTCTCCCTAACTAGCTTCCTACCTGGAGAGAACTGGCATACCTATGTTCCCCTTTGTGTTAGCTTCATGCATGCAAGGAAATTTTATGTAGTGAACAGTCAAAACATGGAACATCCCATACATACATGAACTATTTTTTGCTAGTTCAGTTCTAGTCATAGCAAGACAGGTTAGGCCACCAGTGATGATACTAAACAGATGTACAAACAGATTCCAAGCTTTTCTTCATGGAACTCAGGTCAACATACATATATCTTTGTTGTTCTTAGCTGCCCTCAAGTGGACTTTGAATCATGGCAAGCCCCCCTGTTTCTCTGTCCTCAACCTCTGTGCTCAGGTCATAGAATCATAGAATCATAGAGTTGGAAGAGACCACTAGGGCCATCCAGTCCAACCCCCTGCCATGTAGGAAATCCAAATCAAAGCATCCCTGACAGATGGCCATCCAGCCTCTGTTTAAAGACCTCCAAGGAAGGAGACTCTATCACCCTCCGAGGGAGTGCATTCCACTGTCGAACAGCCCTTACTGTCAGGAAGTTCCTCCTAATGTTCAGGTGGAATCGCTTTTCCTGCAGCTTGCATCCATTGTTCCGGGTCCTGTTCTCTGGAGCAGCAGAAAACAAGCTTGCTCCCTCCTCAATATGACATCCTTTCAAATATTTAAACAGGGCTATCATATCACCTCTTAACCTTCTTTTCTCCAGGCTAAACATCCCCAGCTCCCTAAGTCGTTCCTCATAGGGCATGGTTTCCAGACCCTTCACCATTTTTGTTGCCCTCCTTTGGACACGCTCCAGTTTCTCAATGTCCTTTCTGAATTGTGGTGCCCAGAACTGGACACAATATTCTAGGTGGGGCCTGACCAGAGCAGAATACAGTGGCACTATTACTTCTCTTGATCTAGACACTATCCTTCTATTGATGCAGCCTAAAATAGCATTGGCCTTTTTAGCTGCCGCATCACACTGTTGACTCATGTTCAACTTGTAGTCTACTTGGACTCCTAGATCCCTTTCACACATAGTTTCATTCAGCCAGGTGTCCCCCATCCTATATCTGTGCATTTTATTTTTCCGCCCTAAGTGCAATACCTTAGAATCATAGAATCATAGAATCATAGAGTTGGAAGAGACCACTAGGGCCATCCAGTCCAACCCCCTGCCATGCAGGAAATCTAAATCAAAGCATCCCTGACAGATGGCCATCCAGCCTCTGTTTAAAGACCTCCAAGGAAGGAGACTCTATCACCCTCCGAGGGAGTGCATTCCATTGTCGAACAGCCCTAACTGTCAGGAAGTTCCTCCTAATGTTCAGGTGGAATCTCTTTTCCTGCAGCTTGCATCCATTGTTCCGGGTCCTGTTCTCTGGAGCAGCAGAAAACAAGCTTGCTCCCTTTTCAATATGACATCCCTTCAAATATTTAAACAGGGCGATCATATCATCTCTTAACCTTCTTTTCTCCAGGCTAAACATCCCCAGCTCCCTAAGTCGTTCCTCATAGGGCATGGTTTCCAGACCTTTCACCATTTTTGTCGCCCTCCTTTGGACACGCTCCAGTTTCTCAATGCATTTCTCCGTGTTGAATTTCATTTTGTTAGCTTTGGCCCAGCTTTCTAGTCTATTCAGGTCATTTTGAATCTTGATCCTGTCCTCTGGGGTATTAGCTATTCCCCCTAATTTGGTGTCATCTGCAAATTTGATAAGTATGCTCCCAATTCTGTCATCCAGGTCATTGATAAAGATGTTGAATAGCACTGGGCCCAGGACAGAGCCCTGTGGGACCCCACTGGTCACTTCTCTCCAGGATGAAAAGGAGCCATTGTTGAGCACCCTTTGGGTTCGGCTGGTCAACCAATTGCAAATCCATGTAACAGTTGCCTTGTCTAGCCCACATTTTACAAGCTTGTTTGCAAGTATGTCATGGGAAACCTTGTCAAAGGCCTTAGTGAAATCAAGATATACTATATCCACAGCATTCCCTTCATCTACCAAGCTGGTAATTTTATCAAAGAAAGAGATTAGGTTTGTCTGGCATGACTTGTTTCTCTAAAACCCATGTTGACTGAAACCCATTCCATGTCTTCTTTGACTGAGTCTAACAATCTGGCATGTGGTCTTCCTCTCTTTCTTCTGCCTTCCATCTTTCCAAGCACCATTGTCTTTTCTAAGGATTTATTTTTTCCTCATGATGTGGCCAAAGTATGACAATCTCAATTTAGTCATCATGGCTTCCAGAGAGAGTACCAGCTTGATCTGTTCTAGGACTCATTTGTTTGTCTTCTTCGTCATCCACAATATCCTCAGCATCTTCTCCAACACCACATCTTACATCAGTTAAGTTTCTTCCTATCTGCTTTTTTCACTGTCCAGCTCTCACATCCATACATGGTGAGGGGAAGTACAGTAGCGTGGATTATCCTCACTTAAGTGCTCAGAGTTATGTTTTTACACTTTAAAGCAACTTTTCCTCAACGGGATAAAGTCATGTTTTATTTTCAAAGTGGGTGTTATCACATGTAGCCACGGCTAGGCAAATGCAACCTATATGCAGCTTAGATCCCAGCCATGCTTATCCAGTGACTTTTCAAAAATGGCAAGCTGCTGCATATGGGTTGCACTCACCCGGCTGCGGTTGTGTGCGATAACACCCACTTTTAAAATTAAATGCAACTTTATCCTATCAGGACTAAGGTGCTTTAAATTCAATAATCTCCTATGACTCTGGAGAGCAGTGTTCAAGTCTGTGCATGGCTATGGAAATCCACTGGGTGATGTTGGGCAAGTCATAGTTTCTCAGTTTCAGAGGATGGCAATGGCAACCCCTCTTTGAAGAAACATGCCAAGAAAACCCTGTGATCAGTTTGCCTTGGAGTCACCATAAGTCAGAAAGGACTTGAAAGCAAACAACACAACACAGAGACAAAATTCATTACCCTGCTGTGCTCCTGCACGTGTGTGTGTATGTGTGTGTGCGTGTGTGCACGCGCGCACACACACACACACACACACACCATGGCCAAGATGAATGATTGATTTTGGAGCTTTGCAGGACTCTTTCTACAGAGCATGAGCCCCTGTAATAGGATTGGCTAGAAGAGTCAACAAAGCAAAAGAAGCCTTGTTTCTGAAGATGGAATTGTTTGCAGTCATAGACACATATTGGAAAGAGTGAGTAAATACCTCTGAAGGGCCCACTTCAGGTTTTATATAGGACATATGACTTCTTCAACAGCCAGTTTTTCTACAACTAAATGCAATGTTTACTTCCACCAAGTGGCTGGAGGAGGGTTGAGGGAGGAAAGGGAGGGAGGGGAAGGAAGGACACTTATTGAATAATTGTGCAGCCTTCAAGAAAAAAAACATAAATTACCCAGCTCTATCTGTCACTATAATTTCCAGCCAAAGTCCTAATGAATCTTTCTAAACAATAGTGTCAGGACAGGTCGGAAAATGTATTGGACCTTATAAGCACTTGGGTAAGCAAAGCAGAAACATTAATAATAACTGAAAGCCATCTATAACAAAAACTCTGCCAACTGAGGGGCTGCTTGGACTACCTAACATGGTTAAAAATACAAACACCTAGTTCCATGTTGCAACTGCTAGCCAACATCTGCTGAAGGAATGCTGGGAAGTCAAATGAAAGGTACTGGGATGGAGATCTATTCTAAAATCAGTAGGGTAAGCAGAGAAGGCTCAAAACCTTCCAAATGTTTTTGACTACAACTCCCATAGTCCCTTGCCTGCAGTTATGTTGGTTGGAGCTATGGGAAGTTGAAATCTATCTTGTCTGGAGGACCAAAGGTTTTCCAACCCCTGTGTACAGTATAAAAATACCATTGAGAAAAACATTTGTTGTTCAAGTTATTTCGGATTTATGGTGACCCTAAGGTGACCCTATCTTAGCATTTTCTTGGCACGGTTCTTCAGAAGGGGTTTGCCATTGCCATCCTCTGAGACTGGGAGAATGTGACTTTCCCAAGGTCACCCAGTAGATTTCATGGCCAAGCTGGGAATCAAACCCTGGTCTCCAGAGCCATAGTACAACATTCAAACCACTATACCACTCATGCACTCTCCATTTTGGAAAACCTTTCACTCTCATGAAAAGGAAAACCCATTTTGGCAATTTTGGAGTGACATGCAACATGGGCAAAATTGTCCCTCTTGTGGCAAGTGACAATTTAAATTTACTGTAATTCATAGTGTCATAAAGACCTACCGAACAAGAAAAGACTGTGGCTCAGAAGTAGGATGCATGCTTACTATACAGAATGTTCCATGTTTAGTCCTTAGTATCTCCACTTGAAACGAAGAGGAGTGGAACAATCATAATGTATTTTATGCTTAGGAAATGGCCCAATAAAGTTATTGCTGGGTTCAGAGTTTAGATTTTCAGATTTTGTTGTATGGGGATGATCTATTTCTCTCTCTTTTCAACGTGATCTCCATACCAGCTATGAAGAGGTGAAAAGGTGGGAGTTCAGTAGTGAATGAGGTCCAGGTTTCCAATACTTTTATTTCTGCCTGTGACAAACAGATGGATGACTGTGTGCCCTGCTTTACTAGGACAGTCATCTTTTTGAAGGTGCCCTTGTTTGATGAGCTGTCCAGTTCATGTCTGATATGAAGGTAAGGAACCATAAGAAATTAGCAGATCAAAAGGTTTGAAGTTGCCATCAACCATTAGCATATACCATGGGCCCTCTGGATTCTCTGGGGTTAGAAGTGCAGGAGCCCCATGAAAGCGGAAAAACTGCAAATTAAAAAACACTGCTTTTTTTTTTTACCTGAGAGAACACCTTTCTAAGTCCTCTAGTGCAGTTCTATGCTCAGCATCCACTGGAAGTTGAGCATAAAATCATGCTGGAAAATCTACAAATGCCCAGAGAAATGTTTTCTCTAAGAATCTCTATGTCCTTCATCATGACTCTATGGTTGACTTCCGGCAGAGTCACACTGGAGGATTTAGAGATTACTAGACAGAACCTATTACTCAAATCCATGAATAATCAAATCCACAAAAGTCAAAGCCACAAATGTGGAGGACTGACTGTAGACAGCAAACTGAGTAAGCATGTAGGTCCATTGCCTTTCCATAGTCTTCCTCACTACGGGATGGCTGCTGTATTTTCCCTTTAAATTATACTACCAATGGGGGTAATCCCAACCTCTTTGCTCTTTAGCTACATATAGGATTTGGTCAAATGAATGGAATTTGGGGGGAAATTATAAAGTCAAGACTATTTTTTAAAAAAAAAAACCAACTAGATTTAGACCTCAGTGAGTCAATGATTGGGGTAAGAGACAATCTGCCTTTTGGGAATTTGGGGGTACATTTTCATCTTCAGCTATCTTTGGTTGTACATGGAAGGGGTGCAGAGAGACAAAGGGAGTTGAATTTCACTTACTGATTCAACACTAAGTTAGCCAGCAAATTCTTTGCTTGCAGGACTCTGGTGATTTGATCATTGCTCAATGAAAAGCAAGCAGGATATTACCTTGTATGGTAAATGAAAAGAAGAAATGATTTATGTGGTGGGGGAGGTTGAAGGATACAGAATGGCTTTAGTATCTTCCAGCCCCAAGTTACAACAGTGAAACAACTTCCACTTAAAGAGTTAAATTGTACACTCATCCAACCATTTTGTGTATGTATGCATATGTCAGTGACCACTAGTGCATGATCACAAGAAGTCTATATATGTCAGAAACATTTACAAATCCTGAAAGTCTGATTTATGCCAACAAGATAAAGGGTTTATTTGAAAAATTCATACATCATTCATTATTATCCTGTTTTAAATAAAACTGCTCAGGCATCCAATCGGAGAGCAGAAACAAGACCATGGGACATCTGTGACAAATCGCAAGCTGTGACTATAATGAATAGATTAGTGAACCTTGTGAATAAGCCATTGGATGGAATTCATTTGCATAAGACCATCAGAGAATAAATACATATTTTTATTAGCATTAGCATGAGTATCATTTCTGGTAAACCAGCACCCTCGGGGCCTTGCAACAGTAGAAGGAAAGTGGTTTTTGATGGGATTGTTTCAGAAACCCACGATCAGAGGGTGGGGAAAAAAGGCCTGCAGCAGGGTAGGGAAGAGGATAAAGGAAAAAAAGAACAGATATATACAGCATTGACTAAAAGCTATAGGGGAAAAGATAAGACAATTAAAGAGGAGGATGAGTTACTATGAATAAAAAAGGTTACAGGGAGTACAAGGGCCTTTTATGGGTGCCAAGGGGGAAAGATTGGCTGTAGACAGTACATGTATTAACCAACCAGCCATGGTCTGGAGTAAATGAATAACTCTAAAATGGCTGTTACCGACTTGCCTTTTTTTTAATTGCTCTTTAGGAAGATAACTAAAGAGAAGAGGCAGCGGACAATTAGGAAGTAATGAAGGCCTTGTAAATACACTTACTGATAAAAAGCACGTAAGGGAATGCTTGACAAAGCAAATGTATACAAAGCGAGAGGCTAGGCTAGGCACGACGCGGCCAGAATTATTAAAGGGATTGACTCAGAGAACCGAGGATGTTTGTACCCCTCCCTCTCTCCTTCCCCATCTCTTCCCCTCTCCTCCCCTCATTTCCCTCTTGCATTAAGCTATAAGCCAAGCATGATTTTCTGGTCACCGATGGATAAGAGTCAAGATTTGGGCCCAAGGAGCTTGTGAAGTGCTGTGCTATTTGCCACTCACATGGCAGCAGGGATCGGTGTCACTATTTAGGACTCTCAGTGCCAGACATGAGACTAGGAAGAAAAAAGATGACATACAAAAAAACAGGGTATCTATTATGGCATTGTGTTAGAGTGGGAAATAGACATGTAAATCTTTGGTTATTTGGTTATTTCATTCTCATATGGAAGAAAGTTGGATTTCAAAAGTTTTTTTCCTTACTGGGCAAGAGAACAAGAGATTTTGCATATATTATTATTATTATTATTATTATTATTATTATTAGGAGTTTGAACCTTTTACAAATACTATAATTTATTTCTGCAAAATAAAATTCTTTGTTTTGCACAAAATGGAATATTTTGCACTGAAAATAATAACTTTTGTGCAAAAGATGCTAAATTCTATGTAAAATTGGGGTGGTTTTCTTTTGATGGACACATTTTTCATTAAAAAATTCCTGAAACATGAAAATTCTTGCGGGAATTGACCATTTTGCCTTTCATGTAGTCAAGACATCCTTTTTACTTAAAGGACCAGAACATTTGAAAGTATTCTTTCTATCCCTTTATAGTGAAGTCCAGGTTTATTTTTTATTTAAGGCATTTCTTAGCCACCTTTAAAGAGTACAGTCTTCCCATGGCTAACATCTGTTTAACAGGCCTCTCTGGATTTGCTTAATCCTCTTTAAAACCATCCAAGCTGGTGGCCTTCATACTCAGTTTCATACAATCTGCTACTGATATTTATGGGACTCTATGATCTGCCATGGTTTAATATTTAATTGCTAGGTGATGAAGTTCACCCTAAATCTGTACTTTCAAGAAATAACAGTGTTCTGGATTGTTTCTCAACAGAATTCTAGCTCTCTCCTTCTTCTGAGTTTATGTGTTCTAAGGCGTTTACTATAAACAAGGCTGTCCCAATGATCTCATTCAGCTCTTCTCCTGGACAAGAAGTTCACCCTTTTTAATTCTTTATGTATCTTTTTCAAATGTTAAAAAGCTAGAACTGTCTCTTCTATGGTCCAGAAATCTGTTTGCTGTGTCACAAAATTTAGAAACATCTAATTTTATACCTAACTGGTTGTGTACTACTTACCTACCTACAAATTTGAATGAATTAATTTGTCAAGTGGGGCATTCTCTACCAGAACTTTAAAAATCAGTTAAATTTATTGAGCAATGTGCCAATGGATTTCCCTTTTCACCCAACAATAAGTAACAGCACTCACTATTCCTGTGGTATAGAGATTTAATTTAGGGCTTTGACTACTGGAGACAAAACATATGTTCTGGAGCTGCTGTTTGCAGACCACGTTACCTGATTTTAAATGAGCTGGGAGATGGATGACACAATTATTCAGGAAAATGTTCTGCATATGGTCAGAGGCATTCCTATATTTCTGATTAAGAATTCTCCTTTAATTCACCAGCTGATCTTTGTTGATGAATGAAGTGGTGCTGCACTTCAGTACTGCTCTTTAACTGTAATGCATAATTCCTTATTAGCCTTTTCCAACACAGATACATAGTACATGGGATGTGAAGTGTGAAGGAACAGTATACATGCTGGTGGGGGGGGGGGGGGTAAAGGAGAAGAGAAATTAACTTATAAAACTTAATTGAGCAGGCTGTTAGATTCCATGCTTTAGAACAGCTTTTCCCAACCTGGAAATTCCTAGATGTGCTATACTAAAAATCCCTTAGACATCAATCAGATTGTCACATTTATAGTCCAACACTTCTAAATAATGTAAGTATGGGAACTTCAAAACTGCAAGGGTACTTTTGAAAGACCTAATAACAAAACATTCCACAAGGAGGCAATTTTGATACCCAAGCATGCTATTCCCTATAAAGTCCATAGCGTTTTTAAAAGCAAACATTGATTTAGAGCCTGAAGAGACAGGCCAAAATAAAGCTGCTTTGGGTTACTTTGGAAGTATGCTGTTTAAATGACACACACATCGTAAGAGACCAGAAGCACCAAAGCTGTGCACCAGTCCTTAGGACTGGAGTGTGGCTTTGGTGTGACTTCCAGCCTCTTAAGATGCATGTATCATTTAAACAGCATACCACCAAAGTGACCTGAAGCAGCTTTATTTTGGCCTATCTGTTCAAGCCCTTAATTAACAAATTAATGAAGATATCAAATCAAAATTTCTTCTTCCCACCAACAATGAATTCATTTCCTAACTGCTAATGTTAACACTAACAAATTATCTGCATTGTAACCATAGTTCAAGGACCCTTCTTGTATCTGATTACTATAAAATATGTGTGGCACCAAAGGGCAGTATATATTTAATCCGCGTAGTTTTAGGAGTTGATTTAAAATTTGTTGATATATAGGGAGTTAATATACAGTACAATTGATATATGATTTCAGCACGAGGCACATATATATGGGAACTGGACATGACTTTCAAGATAACACACGCCAGAAATGAAATGAAATGTGACCACATAGTTGTTTAAATGCTCTCCAAGGCATCTGACATGATATACACTAATGACATATTGATTTAACTTTTGATAGATATACTAGTTATAATGTATTTATTATAATACAATGTGATATACTGTCAGGAACACCAAAATATGAATCAGGAACTTAGAACCCCATGAATGTGTGCACAAAATTTTAGAGCTTTGTTCAGGCACAGAAAATAATACAGGAGTGCAGCATTGCCTTGTGTGACTGGCCAGCAGCATGAAGTCTCTGGATTGGCTATGTGTGTTATTTAAATATTAGCTGTCTAAATGGGCTTCTGATGTCAACATGCTGTTGAGTTCTGCTGTTGAGCTTCAAGTTCCAGCAATTTTCCTTAGGAATTCCAAGAAGGAGAATGTAGTCTCTCAGTAGGGTTGCCATCCCTGAGGACCTCCAAACTAGGAAAATGTAGGACAAGGTTTAAAAATGTAGGACCTTTAAAAAAATATCCTGGCCAGGAAATTAATGAAAAAAAGGTCCTACATTTTTAAACCTTGTCCAAGGCCTGGCTGGGGCCTAGGAGACAGCGTCTTCCAAGCCCCAGCGTGGCCTCGGAGGACTCCGCAATCGCGGAGATGCTTCCAGGGCCTGGCTGGGGCCTGGGAGACAGCGTCTCCCAAGCCCCAGCCAGGCCTCGGAGGACTTCGTGATCGCGGAGCCGCCTCCAGAGCCTTGCTGGGGGGGGAATCCCAGGGCGGGGCCAAACCGGGGCAGGACCATGTGGACCCGCCCCAAACCAGGAAAGTCCCACCCCCAGGCGGGATATGGGATCCCTATCTCTCAGTGTCAGGGCAAGTCTACACTTAGGTGAAAACTCCAAATGGACTCGAAATATTTTCTGCCCCACAATTGCCCTGGAGTTGCTTACACCCATTTTATCTACAGCAGTTATCTGTACTGTGGATGTTGCTGTGATCTGCTACCTGCTCGCACTGCCACTGCCTTTCCCACATCTCCAGGACAGATCATTATCAGACACCATTTACCTTCCCAACTTGGAACATCATCAAAATAAAAGTTTTTCCTGCTTGGGAAGTGGCCGGCAATAATAGAACCACTTTATTCTACTTTGGCCAGACCTCAGCTGGAATACTGTGGCCAGTTCTAGGAACTACAATTCAAGAACGAAGTAGATAAACTGGAGTGTGTCCAAAGGAGGGCAACCAAAATGGTGAAGGGTCTGGAAATCATGCCTTATGTGGAGCGGCTTAGGGAGTTGGGTATGTATGTCATATTGAAGATGGCACAAGTTTGTTTTCTGCAGCTCCAGAGAATAGGATCCAGAGCAATTAATTCAAACAACAGGAAAAGAGAATCCACTCAACATTAGGAAGAACTTTCTGACAATAAGAGTGGTTTGACAGTGGAATGTGCTGCTTCAGAAAGTGGTGGAGACTCCTTCTTTGGTGGTTTCTAAACAGAGGATGGATGGTGATTTCTTGGGATTCCTTGGATTGTCTATTCCTGCATGGCAGAGGACTGGACTTCTATGTGTCATATGTCCTGATCATGCCACCAGTTTTGGAGGAAATAACATGTACCATGTGTCCTGCTCAGCACAGATTTGAGGATTTGGTGCAAATCCCAAAACTCCATAGCACTGAGCCATGGCAGTCAAAGTGGTGTCAAACTGGATTATTTCTGCACTGCGGATACATCCTGTGTGATGAAAAGGCTGAAGTGAACAGGGCTGTGATTCAACCTACCTGGGCTCTTCTTATGTTCTTACTTTTGGGTGACTATTGACCAAAGCATGGAAAAGCTATAGACTCTAAAACTCTTTTCTCAGATAGTTTAGACTAATATCCTTCTTGCTATCTTTCCATGAGCAAATGAAGACCTCTGTGTTTCAGCAGGCCTTTGGAGATGGCAGACAGAACTGGCCTTGCATAATGTGCTAGACTGTTGTTATCTATTTGTTATCTTTTTCATGGTTTAGGTTTTTAAGTATTTTTACTTTTTTGATCATTTAATTACATTTAGATCCAGTCAGGTGCAATGGTTTGTGTATTGGACTAGGACATTGGGAGATCAGGGTCTGAATCCTAGCTTGGCTATGGAAGTCCAGACAAGTCACTCTCTCTCAGCCTCAGAGAAATGCAAAGATACCCCCACCCCAAACAAATTCTGCCAGGAAAACCCTGTAGCAGGGTTGCCATAAGTCACAAATGAAATGAGGGTACCACAACAACACTTTTTGTAGGCTGTAAATTCTTAGCTATGTTTGTTTTGACTGTTGAAAGTATTTAACCTAATACTGTACGTTTTTAGCTATTTTGCATTTTTAATTTGTTTTGTTGATGTGAAGTTTTTAATTTTGTTTGAAAAGTTGCATTGTTTTTGAAGGATCTTTTGTGAGCCCCCCCGGGTTCAATTTACGAGCAAGATGCATATAAATAAATTAATTAAATAAATAGTAAGCTGCTTTGAGCTCCAAACTGAGAAAAACACAAGATATTAACAACAACATTAACAATAATAATGACAATAATAAGGACTACAACTGCCAGAATCATCTCATTGCAATTTAAGCAAACAACTCACCCTGACCTCGAATGAGAGCTAAGCAGAAACTTTTCTAATTTGGACTTAGGAAGATTTAGATATGTGTTGGTACGAATGCCAATAAAGAACATTTTCATGGGTATTTAATCAAGAAAATGACCAGGGCCAAAGATCAGGAAGCAGAACATTCCAGATGCTCTCCTAGAACAAAAGCTAATCTTAAATTGCAATTGCTCATAATTTAGAGATGTGAAACTTTTTCTGACCCCCCTCCCCCCCGCTCCCCGTTTGCAGGCTCCGCATGTGAAATTCTCATGAGTATTTAATTAAGAAAAATGGGCAGAGAAAAAACAGCCAAGTGGCCAAAACTGGATGACTGAACAGAACGTGTTTTGAAATACAAATTCAGCTCGGTTTGATACTATCACGTCACATGATGTCATATCCCAATTTGTGAGGAAACGAATCAAGGCAAGAGAGACAAAACAAAAGCAAAGAGAGGTTCCCTGAGGGAGGGGCACAAACTCCAAATTGTCAAAGCATTCCAAAAAGAAATGTGATTATTTCACTCTGTTCTGCTCTACCCAGAACTATACAGCTCCAGGTTCAGAGGTCATACTGGTGATGCATTTGTTCTTCGAGCGTTTGCCACCCTTTGGCTCAGACCAAATCAGGGTCAGAGGGAGAAAGATCATAAAAGAAGAATGATTTTTGAAAATTAATAGCCTGTAAATTAGATTCAGACTGCTTGAGGGGAAAAAACATAATGACCTGTGATTGTGTAAAGGAAATCTTGCAGCATCAAGGGCCTCTACAGACTACGGAACTGTAAGCCCTCAAAAAAAGATATGTTCTGAGGAACCCACACAAATCCAATGTAATTGCTGTTTTGTGTAGTACGTATCACACTCTCTCCGGAGGAAGGAAATGGGCAGATTAAAGATTGCTTGATTTCAGAAAAAGAATTTATATCAGCATCTTTCAAAGCCTTACTTTGGAAAGTTAATTGGCTTGGCGGTGACATGGTCACCCCATCTGAATTGAGAATGGAGGGGAAACAGCAAAATATTCATAATGAGACAGGGGAGCAGGGGAGGTGATGCCTCTGGTGACTTATTTGGGGACCGCTATCAGGTCCAATTTTATGCAAAGGGCATATTAACGATTAAAGAAGGGGATAAATGGTGCATCAGCTTCATTTCTTAACGGAAGCTCAGTGGGGACCACGTCACCAATGCTATTGAGAACTGGGCTTCGTGCAGAGAAAATTGCCACAAGATCTTCCTCAACTCAGAACTATTTGAAACACAAGTACTGAGCAGAAACGGAATTTAGCTGGCTTTTCATGTTTAGGTTGTCCTTCAATAATGACCTGAACTCTCTCTGACCACTGCTTTGTTTACATGTTCAAGGTTGATCATTAGATTGTTTTGGATGTTACAAAGGATCCAGGGAAGAAAAGCACATATGATTTGCATTTCATATGTAAACACCCCAAAAATATACTCACACATTTTCTCTTACCCATAGCTGGAGTATTGTCCTCTCCCACTTCCAGAGCTTAGAAGGTTGTTGTTGTTGACCATCAACTTGGCTTTGACTTATGGTTCCCGCCATTCTGTCAAGTACTTAAAAGGATCAGGGAAGGAAGGTGATCAAGTTAGACACAAGTTAGATAATGATCAAGTTAGACGCAAGGTTTAAGGCACTCTTCAAATATACAAGTGTTTCAAATAACTGCTCAAATTTGACAGATCCTGGTACCACTCACACTTGTAACGTAGAATGCCACCTGGCAACAAGGGCTAATAGTTTGGACCACTGGGCTCTGGATTTCTATTCACAGAGATGTAAATCTTATTCTATTCCTCATAATATCAATTCATTTGTGAGTATTCCTTACACTTCTAGGACTCGTCTTCACTCTAGGGGAGCCTGGAATTTTCCCTGAACTCCCTCCTTACATTCTTTTTGTTGCTGTGGGTTTACAACTCTCACAACAAATGATGGGGGGCTGCCTTCCTACTTGGTCCCCATTCATTGCCTAATGTCACTGCTGTGGTTAGAAAGAAGCATCCAGCCATGTTGTGGATGCTTAGCAATAGCAATAGCATGTACATTTCAATACCTCTTATCCATGAACTCAGAACCCTCTAAGTGGTTTACATTGTGTAAGCAACTGCCTCCAACTACCTGTGTACTCATTTTACCAATCTATGAAAAGATGGAAGGCTAAGTCAACCTTTGAGCCCCTCAGGATCATACTCACAACCTTGTGGCTGAAATACTGGCATTTAACCACTGCTCTGCCAGGGCTCTGTCTTTGCTTCCACCCTTGTTCTGGCTTCAAGTGACTCATGTTTATGATGGCAGCAGTGGGCAACTTGCAAAGACCATGAGTGAAGGCAACTACTGTCATTGCTCTGAAGAGAACCATAAAACCCACAGCAAAAGGTAAATTATATAAATGTGGAGAGGATGCCCCAAATTGGGTGCAGGTTTCATGAAGACAGTCTGCACCCAATTCAGGGTTTTGACTCCGCATCATTGCAGGGAATTCAAGATAATTTGTCCATGTAGGCATGTCCTATCATGGTAATTTGTTCTGCTGATCCACTGAAAGTACTTCACAGAAATTGGAAATGTATCTATTGGACTACTCCCAGAATTCCTGATCCATTCAGGGTGCAATGCTAGCTGTGGAATTTCTGAGAGCTGTAGACCAAAAATAACTTTCACAAGTTTTGTTTTGCCGTGTAACTCCCACAACTTGGAAATGTTACTGTTTGGATTACAAATCCCAGAATCCCCTATGCCCCTTGGCCAGTAACTAAGGGTGATTCATAGTGAGGGCCTGTAGCCAGGCTGTCTGGAGCATTCTGGGTGGTGTAGTCCAAAAGAAATGTTTCCAAACTCTGGTAATTCCTTGTATCTCTTTAGCACTTTAGTTTCTACATTATTGGCAAAAAGCCTGTCACAACAGTTGCCTTTGTTAAGAGGCATTAAGTTGCATCAAATATTTTTATGCTAACACTTCTGGTGATCATGCAGGGAAAAGATAGAAAAGTTGACACATTGTTATGCATGCCGAGCCCTTTGGGGTGGGGTGGGTTATAATAAAAATAAATTATGACACTTATGAATGACAGAAGAACAATTTTTGAAGGGGAAGCAATCATTTTACTCTTGCCTAGTTGGCACAGATGCAAGCATTCCTCTTCTGATTTGGGCCTGTCCCACCAAAACAATGTGCTAGATCTTGCTAATTGTTGTTCTGGTATGTGTGTGCATGTTTAAGTATTTTAGATTGTTTAATCTTGTTTTAACTTTTTATCTTGTGATTTTTTAACAATATGTTTTTTTAATGTGTTATAAGTCTCTTTGAGTCCCAAACTGGGGGAAAAATAACAGAATAAAAATAAATATCATCATCATCATCATCATCATCATCATCATCATCATCATCATCATCATCATGTCCAACCACCTGCCATGCAGGAATCCATGACTAAAGCACTTTTGAGAGACATCCAACCAACCTCTGTTTACAGCTCCGGGCACCACAGTTTAAGAGGGATATTGGCAAACTGGAACTTGTCTGGAGCAGGACAACCAAAATGGTGAAAGTTCTGGAAACCACCATGCCCTATGAGGAACAGCTTGGGGTGATGGGTATGTTTAACCTGGAGAAGAAAAGGTTCGGGGATGACATGATAGCCGTGTTTAAACATTTGAAGGGATGTTTTCTGCTGCTCCAGAGATTAGGACATGGAACAATGAATCCAAGCTATAGGAGAAGAACTTCCTGATGGTAAGATGTGTTGTACATTGGAACATGCTGCCTTGGAGAGTGATGGAGTTGAGATTCCACCCCAACATTAGGGGGAACTTCTTGGCAGTAAGGGCTGTTTGACAGTGGAACACACTTCGTTGGAGTTTGGTGTAGTCTACCTCCTTGGAGGTCTTTAAACAGAGGCTGGATGGCCATCCATCTATAGTGCTTTGTGTACCTGCATGGCAGGAGGTTGGACTGGATAGCCCTTGTGGTCTCTTCCAACGTTATGATTCTATGATTCTAGTTGCCTTCAAAGAAGAACTATCCATCACCCTCTGAGGCAGTCTGTACTACTCTCCAACAGGTCAAGAACTTCCTAATTTAGATAGATTGTTTTCTTGTATTTTGGGAAGGAGGAGGAGGGAATTGGACAGATGGCAGTCCATCCAGGTTATACAAGTATAAGGAGCTTTTTGCTTGGTGCCACCCTCAGATCTGGCAAACGTTGTTTGGCTCCACCCATTATCTGTACTATTGGAGATGCTCTGAGTTGTTCATCCCAGGCTCAACTCCAACCAAGGACCAGATTTTATACTTTATTTTTTAGAGCTGACAGCCTTACACAATGTTGCAACCTTTGCCATTTCAACACTGAATTTCCTAATTCATGCGAGATTGGTTTGTTTATTAATGTGATAAGGCTCTTAGTCAACTAATTGTAAGAGAACAACTTTCTTCTTTTTAAACTGACAAGTATCCTGATTTCTGTTTTGACAGGATTTAATGTCATCAGAGTGGTTTGGTCTGGTGTTTGAAATCTACAGTTTTTCAGCTAACAGAGAAAATGTTTTTGAGTTCTTAAATTCAGCTGACCAGGACAAAAATATGACTGCAGTCCTCCACATGTGGAGGGTAAACTGTGTGTGTTTGTGCATGCATGCATGTGCACATACCTCAAGTCACCTGTTGACTTGTAGCAACCCCTGAATTTCTTAGGCAAGGACTACTCAGAGATGGTTTGCCATTGCTTGGTGTTACTTGTTGGTTCCCCATCTAACTACTAACCAGGCCTGACTCTGCTTAGCTTCCAAGGTCAGATGACAGCTGGTGCCTTCAGGGTATTTAGGCCCTCTGCAGGGCTTCTGAGAAAATATGCACAAAGCTACAGCCATTGTTGAGGATCTGCTCCAGGTTTTCATGTGAGCATTAAACCAGCTATCTAAAGCACTATCTCTATTTTGATGCTAATGTTCAGAGAATGGGACAGGTTATGGGTGCCATTTAATCCAAACCCTGGCCAGTGCAGAAATCTACAGCTGAAGGACCACTGGTGAACAGCCAACCAACCTCTGTTTAAAAAGCTCCAGCAAAAGAGAATCTGCCACTTTCCATTGTGGTTTATTCTTCTCCTGAGATATGTCCATCGCAATGTATTTCCTAATGTTTTAGTGGGATTTCCTTTCTTGTGATCTGAATTATTGGTTTAGAGCCTATCCTCTGTAACAACAGAAAACAATCTGCTCCATCTTCCACAAGGTAGCCCTTCAGAAATGTGAAGATGGCTATCATACCACCTCTCAGGATGTATTCATACTGCAAAAATAAAGCACTTTGACAGAACTTTAACTGCCATGACTCTGTCCTATAGTATCTTGGAAATTGTAGTTTGGTGAAGCACCAGAGCTTTCTGACAGGCCAGGCTGAATAACCCACCAAACTACAATTCCCAGGATTCCACAGGATGGAGCCATGGCAGTTAAAGTGGTGTCAAACTGCTTTATACCTGCAGTATGGATGAGCTGTCAGTCTTCTCTTCTCCAAGGTAAACATACCCAGCTCCTTCAACCCTTTCCCATAGGTCTTGGTTTTCATACTTTTAACCCATCATGGTCACTCTCTTCTGGATCCATTCTGTCTTGTTGATATCCTTCTTAAACTATGGTGCCCTGAACTGGAGACAATATTTCGGGGGGGGGGGGGTATCTCACCAAACCACAAAAGAGTTGTACTATTTCTCTTGATTTGGACACTATCTCTCAAAACTGAGGCCTTAATTGTAATGAATTTTACAGGAACCTTAAGCGAAATGAATTTTACAGGAATCTCAAACTCTGCTAGTAATGGGTTGCCCTTTACTTAACCAAATCACCAACACATATGTAGAAACCACAAGGACATTTTTCATTAATATCTTTTATGAAAACCAAAAAAGATTTTAAAATGAAAAAAATAATAACCGTGTAGCTTTTAATCACAATTTAAACACAGCTACCATGGCACATTTCCCAGATTAACAGGTGTTGGACCTTTCCCGTGTACATTGTATCGGATTAATCTTATATTTAATGTACATCCTGCAGCTCTCCATTTCATATTCTTGTTAGCCGAAATTTCATTAAACATAGGATTACTTGAGTAAAGTATTTGAGAAAGTGGGTGGTGGTTTCACTCTAAGGACTTTTAGGAGAAGTGGATTATCTGGATCTATTTTAATATGGCTTCAGGCCTGAATTTAGTTCCAAAACAACCTTGGATGACCATTGTTAGGAGACCAAGGTGGTGATGGGATTCTGTTGAGTCTCCTTGATCTTTCTATGACTTTTAATGCCATTAACCAAGGTATATTGTTGAATTGCTTGGAAATTGGGTAATGATACAGCTGTTTTGTCCCTACTTACTATTTCTGGTCAGTTCCAGAAATGGGGAGTGAGTGGAGTCAAGGGTCCTTGGGGAAGAATTTACTTCAGTCTAAAAGATCTAGACTAACATCAGTCACCCAGAGGGCCTTTTCCACTGCTGCTCCAAAGCTATGGAATGACCTGCTGGAGGAGATCTGCCACATTTCTACTCTTACAGCCTTTAAGAAGACTCTTAAGATGGATCGCTTCAGGCAGGCCTTCCCAACCTAGCTCCTCTCCCTGTATACTGTGATTTGGGTCGCTCTGTCCACCAATTCTTCCCTTAATTTTAACACTATTGTATTTTATTGTTTTTAGATGCCGATTATGAAATTGTAGTTTTAGTATTGGGATAGGGGGTTGGGAAAGGACTAATTTTTAATTTTATTGTATTTTCTATGTATTTTTATTCTTGTAACCCATCCAGATTCCTTCTGATTGGGCGAGCTATAAATAAATCTATTATTATTATTATTATTATTATTATTATTATTATTATTATGTGTTGTGCAATTCCCTTTAGTTTAGGCACATATACAACCCACTCCTCCTCACACATACACATTTTGAACATAGATCTCATGTTTGTTTCTGAAAACAGTGTTCTTGGGCAAAAATGTGTTTTTGCACCAAAACAAAAAAAAAAAAAACCTCTACTATGTGTGTTTCCAGAAACCACATGGGATTATGTTTTTGTTTGTTTTGTTTGTTTGTTTCACAAAAACACTGTTTTAATACAAAAGAAAAACCCCAAACAAAGAATATTGTGTCCAGTTCTGGGCGCCACAATTCAGAAAGGACATTGAGAAACTGGAGCGTGTCCAAAGGAGGGCGACAAAAATGGTGAAGGGTCTGGAAACCATGCCCTATGAGGAACGACTTAGGGAGCTGGGTATGTTTAGCCTGGAGAAAAGAAGGTTAAGAGGTGATATGATAGCCCTGTTTAAATATTTGAAGGAATGTCATGTTGAAGAGGGAGCAAGCTTGTTTTCTGCTGCTCCAGAGAACAGGACCCGGCACAATGGATGCAAGCTACAGGAAAAGAGATTCCACCTGAACATTAGGAGGAACTTCCTGACAGTTAGGGCTGTTCGACAATGGAATGCACTCCTTCCTCGGAGGGTGATAGAGTCTCCTTCCTTGGAGGTCTTTAAACAGAGGCTGGATGGCCATCTGTCAGGAATGCTTTGATTTGGATTTCCTGCATGGCAGGGGGTTGGACTGGATGGCCCTAGTGGTCTCTTCCAACTCTATGATTCTATGATTCTATGAAACCTGTATGAATTTCTGCACAGAATATTTTTTTCAGAAACACTTCAGGATGTGCAAATACTGGGTTAAAATAGCACAGAAAGCTTGCCTCTGTTAGGAGTTTATCACATGGAAGGTATTTCTCTTAATTTTGAATGAAAAGAAAGTGGGGCCAGAATGCATTAATGTGAATTCGCTAGTTCAGTGAATTTATGTGAATTCGAATTGTGTTCGCACTGACTTCCCATTGCCCAAAAATAGCTTGCCATTGCTCGAAATTGCGTGTGGTAGTCTATCATACAATAACGTGAAACCCCATGATTGCATTTGGATTGCGATTGGATTATACTTCCCATTTCCCTTGTATGATAAACTCCTTAGTGTTCCTCAACCAAGAGTTAGAAAACTCATGGTATTCCCCTCCCCCCTGGTAAATGAATGATAGTGAATATTCTTAATATTGCTAGTTTTTAAACATTTATATCAGGGATGGAAATCATGCCATCCCTATCCCCAATCCAGAGATTTCCCCACTTTCCCCTCATTTCTTTTTCATTTTTCAGTAAGGAGGGAGCAAGCTTGTTTTCTGCTGCTCCAGAGACTAGGATCCGGAGCAATGGATGCAAGCAGCAGGAAAAGAGATTCTGCCTCAACATTAAGAGAAACTTCCTGACAGTAAAGCCTGTTCGACAGTGGAAGACACTCCCTCAGAGAGTAGTAGAGTCTCCTTCTCTAGATGTCTTTAAACAGAGTCTGGATGGCCATCTGTTGGGTATGCTTTGATTTAGATTTCCTGCATGGCAGTGGGTTGGACTGAATGGCCCTTGTGGTCTCTTCCATCTCTGTGATTCTATGATTCTAAGATTCTAAGAGTAAAAAAAGTAAAGTTAAGGTGAACCTTGGCAAGACAAGTGCTATAAGAAATGGTTATGCAGCTTATTGTGTAAGATTAAGGATAGAGGTTGTTCATTTCCCAAGAGAAGCTGGAGGGATAAGAAGACTTTCTACGTCAAGCAGGAGGAACCAGTAGAGCCAGCAACACTGAAGGAAAAAGAAGGGAACACATCTGCCTGTAGGTCTCAGCAGGATAAATTGCAGCGGTTGAGAAAGGGCATGGTTTTAGTAGGCTACCTTGGAAAAGCTGATCAGGAGGATGGGTTAAAAGAAGAGGCACAAAGCAGCAGGAGTCAGCTTGACTTTATGTCAGGAGATGCACTTACAACTGTCCTGGCAGTAGTAAAACAGTTATTGCAGCATTATGATTTCAACCACAAGTGATAAGATAACTCTGGAGAAGAGGCAGGTACGATTCAAACCTTTTTAAGGTCATTCCTGTACCCACAAACCCAAAGGAAAGTGGCTTGGTTAGCCATTAAGGGGAGCTGTATCGAAGAGGAAGGGAAAGTTTACTCCAGGGATTCTTTGTCTTAGGTGAAGAAAGGCCAGAGACCTGCAAAGGGCTGTGATGTAACACTAGAGAGGCTCTGTTTCGAAGGAAGAAAAGCTTGGCTGGGACAACCAATGAAACATCTAGCACCACAGAACCTGGTATAGGTTCACTGGGACTTCCAAGAACAAGAGTGTTTAACATTCCCCTACCAGGGCCCCATTCCCACTGAGCTATTTGCCCTGGATGGAACTGGGCAGATTCGGATCCCCCCTCCCGAATCTCTCCGGAAGCAAGTGCCCACTATCATTTACCTTAATTGGGGTAATTTACCTCTCCAAAGTTCACATTTATGGTACCTTTCATCAAAGGTGACATATCCTACAGCCATTGGCCAGGGACGTAGCCGGGGGGGGGGGGGTTTTTGGGGGCCGGCCCCCCCCATAAAAAAAAAGAATGGTATGTGCTGCTGCGCCGCTGCACTCAAGTACCATTATAATGGTGGCAATTGTGTTGGCCCCCCCCCCTTCCTAAAATCCTAGCTACATCCCTGCATTGGCCAATGGGATGGGTGCTTTCCCCCCTCCTTTTTTAAAGAAAAACTGGTGGCAGTGTGCACATATTCTGTCAAATTTAAAAACCTCCAGGTGTGTGTGTGTGTTGTGTGTATTTGGATCATTAGGCATTATGGCAACCCTAAAACGATCCCTTCCTGGAGTTTTCTTGGCAAGATTGCTTCCGAGAAGATTTGCCATTGCCTTTCCCCTGAGGCTGAGAGAGTGTGACTCCCCCAAAGACATACGTTTCCGCAGCCTTCCAGTCTCCCCATTCGCTTCCAGTCCAATGCTACAGCCCTTGCCTCCCCCCCATGCCATGCCATCCCATTCCAATGATGATGATGATGATGATGATGATGATGGCGGGATACAGACCGCCCAAAAAGGGCGGCCTCCTGTTGCCCCTGCTTTGCTGCATGAGGGAGCCGCAGTGGACAAACCGTGCGGCTCCCTCGCGCAGCAAAAAAGCGGGTTCTTTCTGTGGTGTGGTTGTGATGCTGCAGTGCACCAATGGCGCACTAGTTGCATCACAGTGATGCCAGGATCAAAATGGCAGCACCCATATGTACAGGGCGCCACCATTTTGACGCCTCTGGAGCAGCAGAAAACAAGGCTAAACATCCCCAGCTCCCTGAGTCGTTCCTCAAAGGGCAAGGTTTCCAGACCTTTCACCATTTTAGTCACCCTCCTCTGGACACGCTCCAGTTTCTCAATGTCCTTTTTGAATTGTGGTGCCCAGAACTGGACACAATATTCCAGGTGGGGCCTGACCAGAGCAGAATACAGTGGCACTATTACTTCTCTTGATCTAGACACTATACTTTTATTGATGCAGCCTAGAATTGCATTGGCCTTTTTAGCTGCCGCATCACACTGTTGACTTATGGTCAACTTATGGTCTACTTGGACTCTTAGATCTCTTTCACATGTACTTTCATTCAGCAATGTGTCTCCCATCCTATATCTGTGCATTTCATTTTTCTGCCCTAAGTGCAGTACCTTACATTTCTCTGTGTTGAATTTCATTTTGTTAGCTTTGGCCCAGCTTTCTAGTCTATTCAGATCATTTTGAATGTTGGTCCTGTCCTCTGGAGTATTAACTATTCCTCCTAATTTGGTGTCATCTGCAAATTTGATAAGTGTGCTCCCAATTCTGTCATCCAGGTCATTGATAAAGATGTTGAATAACACTGGGCCCAGGACAGAGCCCTGTGGGACCCCAATGGTCACTTCTCTCCAGGAGGAAAAAGAGCCATTGTTGAGCACCCTTTGGGTTCGGCCGGTCAACCAATTACAGATCCATTTAACAGTTACTTTGTCTAGCCCACATTTTACAAGCTTGTAAATAATAATAATTCCTCGCCCCAGAATGCCATCTCTGCCTCCTCTTGCTTTGTTTTCCCTCCTTGCAACCCCAGAATACACACACATACATATGCCCCAAAAGCATTCACATATTGTATCAATTTTCCAAGCTGACAGGGAAACAATTGTAACATTAGCATTGAATCATAGAATCATAGAGCTGGAATAGACCGCAAGGGCCATCCAGTCCAACCTCCTGCCATGAGGGAATCCAGATCAAAGCATCCCCGACAGATGGCCATCCAGCCTCCGTTTGAAGACCTCCAAGGAGGGAGACTCCACTACACTCCGAGGAAGTGCATTCCACTGTCGAACAGCCCTTACTGTCAGGAAGTTCCTCCTAATGTTGAGGTGGAATCTCTTTTCCTGCAGCTTGCATCCATTGCTCCGGGTCCTGTTCTCTGGAGCAGCAGAAAACAAGCTTGCTCCCTCCTCAATATGACAACCCTTCAAATATTTAAACAGGGCTATCATATCACCTCTTAACCTTCTTTTCTCCAGGCTAAACATACCCAGCTCCTTAAGGCGTTCCTCATAGGGCATGGTTTCCAGACCCTTCACCATTTTAGTCTCCCTCCTTTGGACACGCTCCAGTTTCTCAATGTCCTTTTTGAATTGTGGTGCCCAGAACTGGACACAATATTCCAGCTGGGGCCTGACCAGAGCAGAATATAGTGGCACTCACTTCCCTTGATCTAGACACTATACTTCTATTGATGCAGCCTAAAATCGCATTGGCCTTGTTAGCTGCCGCATCACACTGTTGACTCATGTTCAACTTGTGGTCTACTTGGACTCCTAGATCACTTTCACATGTTGGAAGCATTGGAATCTTACACAAAATAATAATAATAATAACAAAAGCCTCTTGCAAAGCCCTGACGGGAGCAAGGAAGTGAAAGGGAAATAGCACAAGCACACACAGACATGTAGCATTCGAATCTTACACATAATAATAATAATAATAATAATAATAATAATAATAGCCTTTTGCAAAGCCCTGATGGGAGCAAGGAAGTGAAAAGGAAGAAGCACAAGCACACAGACATTCTATCTGTAAGTATCACCCTGTAGCAAAAAGCATTCGCATAGTCTATCAAAAATAAAAAATAAAAAGACGGAGAGAAAGCTGCTTGGTGCGAGAGGGAGGCTTGTTCCGTTCTCTGCCCTCCCTCTGACCATCCCTCCCCTGAACTTGACCCTTCCTCCAGCTCCTTCCTCCTCCTCTTCCTGCTCCATCACCCTGATTGCCCTTGGCACCCTCCCTTCGGCTCCATCCTCCTCCTCCTCTTCCGTCACCCCGATTCTCTTGGCACCCTTTCTCCAAGGCTCCTTCCTTCTCCTCCTCCTGCTCCATTACCGATTGCCCTTGGCACCCTTCTTCTGGCTTCATCCTCCTCCTCCTCCTTCTGCTCCGAATACCCTGATTTCCCTTGGCATCCTTCCTCTGGCTCCTTCCTTCTCCCAATGAATGGGAGGCATGTTCTGCCCTCTGCCCTCCCTCTGACCTAAATCCCTCCCTGAACTTGACCCGATCATGATCAGGGACAAGTTCATATTGATGGAACCCATTCCCCCCTACCAAGGTACAGCTTTTACTCCACTTTAAAAAGACCCACGCTGAGGGGCAGTTGCCTCTGAACGGGTGTGAAAGCCTCGTTTTCATTTGTGAAAGGATCGGAGCCAATATGAACTTCCCATGGTTAATCCAGGTTCTGATCCGGAGTAAAAGGTAGTCTGAATGGCCCCCAAGAGAGGAAACCACACATTGCAGTAACCATACTTCAGTTGAGTATTTTGAAAAACGGCTTAGGCATGCAAAGAAAAGAGGCAGGCAAAATAACCATGGGGATGTGAACACAGTTCTAGGTATGAAGGATTTTTAACATTTCACTCTTTGCAGTGCTAAAAATTTATATACTACCAGTGGAGCTCCCTAGCAGTGGAATTCTGACAAAATGGCAACACCCAGGATTCTGAAAATGGAGCCATGAGAATTAAAGTGGTATCAGACTGCTATTACTGTATGGTTCAGATGCACTTATATTCTGCAGCTTCTATCTTTCAGAGTAGAATATGGGCATGTGCACAGAGTGTATTTGCTATGTATAGCCATATTCCTATGAATACTGCCTTTGTATGGCTCATACAGCTTGAATCTCCCTTATGCTTGGGACCGGAGGTACTTGGTATTTCAGAATTTTGGGGATTTTTGAATATTTGCATATATCTAATGAGATATCATGGAGACAGGACCCAAATCTAAACATGAAATTCATTTATGTTTCGTATACACCTGATACACTTAGTCTGAAGATAATTTTATACAATATTTTAAATAATATTGTGCATGAAACAAAATTTGAAGACACCGAATCAACAGAAAGCAAAGGTGTCACTATATCTCAGCATGAAATATGTTTTGGGGTTTGGAGTGTTTTGGATTTTGGAATTCTGGATAAGGGAAGTTCAACTTGTATTGAAGTTTGATAGCCAGGACAATTGTGCCACATCATCAAGGAATATGCCAGATCTAGCAGCATCAGGCATTTTGAGCTTTCTAGCCAAAGCCTGACTGATCATGGGAAGTGGTGCAGAGCATTCTTTGTTCAAGGGCCTCCACCACCTTTTGGGAAAGTGCAAACAGATTTGTTTAGTGTGCAAGGAAAACCCCCTCTGATTAAACAATAAACAGGGAAGAGAAAAATGAAAATAAAAGCAGCTTGCCCAGTAAAAGGGGGTGTTATTTGGGGTAGCTGTCAAAGCTCTCACTCCCATGGCGCCTCTGTTTCTTGTCGGCATGATGGAAGCTGACACTGTGTGAACCTTACCAAGCAAACCCAAATTATTTTAATTTCAAAATCCAAACAGTCCCAATTATATCATTTCCCTTGTGTGGAGTGGAAGAGGCCAGGTAATCCTCTCCCTTCATTTCTTTTCTATTGGGATCAACATATCTAAATCCTGCAAACGAAAAAAAAATGGCATGGGGGGAGGTTGTTAACACTGGAGAGTTCAGGAATCCCATCTAGGATTAATGCACGAAGTGTTTGGGGATTAAAACCTAACCAGATACTCAGAGGGCACATCAGATTTGAGACAAATTCATCCAGTCATGTTACGGAGCATATCCGAAATGCTTTTCTTCTTCCTCTTTTCTACATTAAAGACCAGCAAACTCGGCTTTCAGGATTTGGAGAGGTGTCATATCATTTTATTTGCTTTGACAATTTGTTGGATTCTGGCTGCTGACTCGGAATCTATACAGAGGTTGCTCTCAAAGGGAAAGGTAAGTCTCCTTCATGAATATGCATGGTTGCTAAAATTCAAACATATAGAAACTGGGCGGGTTTAAGCATATCAAGAATGACTGCATAGTTCGCATGAACTTATGGAATTTGTCCTGAGCATGGAACTTGAAACGCCTTGGCAGTGAGGCCATTTCAAGTTAGTTTTCCTCACTTGGTTTAAGAAAACCAACATTCCTCCTTTGCCCCCCATTCCCCAATTTATATAACTTTCTAAAGCAATGGCCTTTAAACTTTCCAGACCCAAAACAAGCATTTAAGCCCAATCTGAAACATGGGCTATTTTTAAAATAAATAAGCATAACTATTTTCCATGTCCCAATGCAGATTTTCATGAGAGCTGAAGTGAATCTTTGGGCGGGGGGCATTTTTCCCCAATTCTGAAAAAAACTTCTCTTGACCCCTCCTCTCTGTCTAGCTATCATCCGATTTCTCTTCGTCCCTTTCTTTCTAAGGTCTTGGAATGGGTTGTTTATTCTCGCTGTCTTGAGTTTCATGAAGCCAACTCCATTCTCGATCCCTTTCAGTCTAGTTTCCACCCACGGCATTCTACAGAGACAGCTCTCACTAAGATCTCAAATGACCTTTTACGGGCCAAGGCTAATGGCCTTTACTCTGTTCTCATCCTTCTTGATCTGTCTGCAGCCTTTGACACCCTTGATCACAGCCTTCTAGTTGATATACTCTCTGACCTTGGGTTCTCACTCTGTTCTTGACTGGTTTAGATCTTATTTGTCAGACAGATCTTTTGCAGTGGTTGCAGGTGGTCAGACTTCATCTCCTGTTCCCTTATCTGTTGGAGTTCCCCAGGGCTCTGTTCTGGGTCCCCTTCTGTTTTCTCTCTACACACTGTCCTTAGGTAAACTCATCAGCTCTTTTGGTTTTTCCTACCATCTGTATGCCGATGACACCCAGTTGTATCTTTCCACCCCTGACCTTTCTCCAAGGCTTGAACAGCAAGTTTCATCTTGTCTCACGGCTGTTTCGCAGTGGATGCGCCATCGCCGTTTGAAGCGCAACATGTCCAAGACGGAGCTTCTTGTCTTTCCTCCTAAGTCTGCCCTTCAACATTCCTTTTCTGTCTCTGTGGACAACATTTCCATTCAACCAGTCCAGCAAGCCCGCAGTCTTGGCTTTATCTTTGACTCTTCTCTGTCGTGTATCCCTCAGATCCAGACCACAGCCAAGGCTTGTAGATTCTTTTTGTACAATATTGCCAAAATCCGACCATATCTCTCCGCCTCTACTGCCAAGATCCTGGTCCATGCCCTAGTGGTCTCACGACTTGATTACTGTAACATCCTCCTGGCTGGGCTTCCTCTTTCTCACCTCCATCCTTAATTTCTGTCCAGCATTCAGCTGCACGCATTATCACATCCGCCCACCACTCTGACCACATCTCTCCTTTGTTGGCATCCCTTCACTGGCTCCCACTCCCTTTCCATATTCAGTACAAGCTCCTGCTGGTGACGTTTAAAGCCCTCCATAGGCTGCCCCCCCTTATTTATCAGACCTTCTTTCTCCTCACCTTCCCACTAGGGCCCTCTGTTCTGGTAGTCAAAGTCGGCTGTCCCAGCCCAGGATTTCCTCTGCCCCATCTAGGATTCGCACCTTTTCACTCGCTGCCCCTCACTCCTGGAACCTTCTTCCCTTGCGAGCAAGGGCCATCACTTCTTTAACCAGCTTCAAAATGGAGTTGAAGACCATCTTGTTCAGAGAAGCGTTCCCAGGCATTGCATAATTGTCACTTGCTATCTGATGTTCTTTTTGCTGCCTGTTTTATTGAACCATTTCCTGTATTGCTATGTGTTTTATTTGTATTATCCTATCATTTCTTAGATTGTACGCCACAGGCAGGCTTACTCTTTTATATTTGTTGTTTTTATGTACAGCGCTGTGCAAATCAACAGCGCTATATAAATAAAGAATAATCTCTCTGACTTTGCTTTGCGAACAAAGATTCAGGAAGGACTCATCCCGTGCTTTGTACAAGCGCGTTGGTGATTAAAAAGGCCAACCCGGGATAAACAGGTCCGGTTGCAGAAAGCAAAGCAGAAAGTCTCCTTGAGTGATGTTTCCGGGTTGTGGTTCTTTCTGCGTTGTCGTTTCTCTTCGAGACTCGTTCGGCGTGAGTTTTTGAAAAAGGTTGCAGCATCATGGATAGTGCGTCTCCATGCCTCCCAACGCGAGGCCAAGGCAGACCATTGTTGGTGATCAATTTGGCCAAGCCTGAGATGTTGTTTCAGGGAGTCCTTATATCTCTTCTTTGGGGCGCCCCTCTTATGCTGACCCGTGGCAAGTTCACCATAGAATACTATTTTTGGGAAGCGATGGTCCTTCATCCTAGAAACGTGTCCTGCTCAGCGCAGCTGCGTTCTCAATAGCATGGCCTCAATGCTAGTGATCCCTGCTTGCTCAAGGACAGCAACATTTGTCACATAGTCAGTCCAGTGTATATTTAGAATTGTGCATAAACAGCACTGATGAAAGCATTCAAGGAATCGTAGGTGTTGGCGATAGGTGACCCATGTTTCAGACCCATAAAGGAGAATAGACAGTACAATGGATCTATACATACTGATTTTTGTGCTTCGCCTCAAGTGTTTGTTACTCCAGACTCTTTTGTGAAGCCTTCCGAATGCACTATATGCCTTTGCCAGTCTGTGATCACTCTCTTTATCAATCTTGGCGTCTGAGGAGATGATGCTTCCCAGGTAGGTGAACTGCTGGATGGACTTAAGTACAGATGTGCCTACAGTGATGTGGGGATGGTAGTGTTCTTCCTGAGGTGCAGGCTGGTAGAGAACTTCCGTTTTCTTCAGAAAAGAATAACAACAACAACAACAACAACAATAATGATAATTTTGGCAATCATGAATATATTTCTGTTTTCCAGTGCATGGACCATTTTCATCCTCCTCCTCCTCCCCTACTCCCCAATGTTTTATTTTTCATTTACTTGGATTGGCTGGAATGTCCAGATGGTTTCACCCATCCTGGCATATGAATGACAATATCAAGACACCTATGGTTGATATCATGGTTGCTTCTGAACAAAGTAACTTGGATAAAATGGATGTGTGGGCAGACATCAAGGACAGTGAGGTCACAGGAGAAGGAAAGTGATACCAAGAGAAACAAACAACTGAACAGACAGAGGTGTTCTGGAAAACATTCAGTTGACATGTGTCAAATATGTCTATCCCAAAGCAAATATGAAAATTACAGAATATTTGGAACAAATTAGTTTTCTTTCCTCTGTTCTTCCTTCTTGGTCTATCCTTTTATTTTTTCTGATTTTTCCCCATTCCCCTTCCTTCCTTCCTTTTCTTCAAATCATGCAGTTTGGGATGACCCACCAACATTAGCTCATATTGTAACACGGCTGTGGGTCATGGATCCCCACCTGAAGTTGTCTTCTAAAGGTGTATGTTACTGCTGCTATTATGTGATGATGTAACCATATGGCAATAAATATGATTTGTTGGCTAATTGTTTCCATTTCCAGTACTTTTTTCTTTAGAAGACACAGTTCCTGCAAAAGTTTTTCTTTTTATTATTTCACCCAGATGAAAAATGATTGGCATCTCCAGCCTTTAGGAAATGCATTTAAGGCACAATGGAATAAACTCACATCCTTCCTTCCATGCCTCCTCCTCTTTCTTTGCTTGTTCTGGCACCCTTTTCTCTTAAGGGTATTGCTCTTAAACTCAACCTGCTTGCCCACTTTCTAGAACTCGTTTCTTCTGGTATCAGGATACTCCTGGTTCTGTTTCATTTCACTTTTGTCTGGCTTTTAGCTTTGTTTGGTTTCCTTCCTTTTGCCAAAAATCTCTAGTCTATTGCTTCAGACTGTAGGCTATAGTCCCTTGGATGGTTCTTGTTTCATCCTTGCCCCAGGTTCCTTCCACCAATCAAAGACCTTTCTTAAAGGTAGTTTCCATATACAAAGCTTTCTCTTTCCACCACACTGCATGACTTGATTGTTCATTGGAGGCCTACAGAGACGGAGTTTCCTAGTTTTGTCATATTGAGGGCCCAACTGCAGTATACAATTAGGGTTGCCATATTCCTGTCCCCCATATCTGGGAATCTAATTTTCATATTATGCAAATTATTATAATTATGCATAATATTAATTTACATTCTGATTATGCACATTCAATTAGGATTCTACCGGTACCAAGCTAAGACCTCTTTATTTCTTTTTCCCGCCAGATGATATGCAGAGAGGGAGGCTTCCAAGCAGCCTCAGAGAGGCACTTCCTTTCCTCTCTCAAGGCTGTTTGGGAGCAAAGTTCCACCATGCTTCCTAGCTGAAGGCTCAAGCCACTAACACAGTCACTACATAACACAAGGCCATTTCTGTTTGCTTCCTCTCCTTTCCCACTTTCTAGGCCTGTCAGAGGACATGAAGAGGGAATGGAAAAATAAGGTGGCAATGCTACACTTGTGCAGTAGCCACCAGAGCCTGTAGGGCAGGATGAGGCTCTGGCCAGTGCTGGTCTTTTCACAGTTTCCTGGTTCATCATCGCTCCTTATTTTAACCTACCCATCAGTCTTTGAAGAAGGAGAAATCTGGGATTTACTGCTTCAGTTGGCACTGTCGGCCAGAACATTTTAGTCCCCTCAATCCAGGATTAGCCAGGTTTTCTGGGACAAATGGCAACGCTATATACAACACAACACAGTTTCTGTTCTTTCTCTGAGTCATTTTCCTTCATTGCAAGAGCAAGCTGGTCATCCCATTCATTGCTGAAAAATGTTGCTTTTCAGAGTAAATTGTCCATCTGGCTTGAAGATTCTAGAAGCTAAAGCCCCAAAAGTAATTTCAAACTCTGATGCCGTCGAAGTGAACATGGTCTTTCGTTCCCTCTTGCTCAACAGGACCTCCAAATCATCTTGGCTTCTTTAAGGACATTATTAGACAAGGGAAATTGGAAGTATAAGCCAATGGCAATCCGAACACAATCATGGGGTTTAACGTTATTGCGTGATAGACTACCACACACAATTTTGGGCAATGAGAAGTCAGTCCGAACACAATCATGGGGTTTCACGTTATTGCATGATAAACTACCACACGCAATTTCGAGCAGTGGCAAGCTATTTTCGGGCAATGGGAAGTCAGTTTGAATGCAATTCAAATTCATGTAAATTAGCTGAACTAGTGAATTCATGTGAATGTGTTCTGGCCCCACTTTCTTTTCATTCAAAATTAAGAGACATTCCTCCCGAGTGATAAACTTCAATGTGAAAACAGAGGGTACCTACAGTCATACACTTCAACTGTGTCTATTTGGCAGGGACAGTCTTGATTATTATTATTATTATTATTATTATTATTAAACTTTATTTCTATAGCGCTGTAATTATACACAGCGCTGTACAAAGTCGGTAAAATTAGGAGTAAATAAAAGCCTGCCCAAGGCGTACATTCTAAGATAATAACATTTAAAAGAGGAATAGATAAAATTACCATATAGAAAAGAAAAAAACAGATTAATTGATTA
The DNA here is from genome assembly GCF_019175285.1 of Sceloporus undulatus. Lineage (NCBI taxonomy): Eukaryota > Metazoa > Chordata > Lepidosauria > Squamata > Phrynosomatidae > Sceloporus > Sceloporus undulatus. Next base: position 264,919,570 of record NC_056524.1, on the reverse strand, counting down.
ATCTTCTGTCCTTTTACAGTGTCCCAACTTCTCTTTTCTCTTCCCATTTTCCCCCTTTGGTGCAAACTCAGTCCAAAAAACAAAAGTAACTAAGCAGATGTAAGAGGAGAGGAGGGATGAGGAAGAGATGGAAGAGGGAAACTGAGCTTTTAAAATGTCCCAGTTTCTCTTTTTCCCACTTTCCTCCTTAGTTCTCAGCTTACTTCAGTTGCTGCAAACTTAGGTCAAAGTGCAAAAGTAATTCAAGTAACTCCTCAGGGGGGAGAAGAAGTGGAATTGCACCCTTCCAAAAAAGCTCAGGTAAAAGCAAATTGCTCCAACCTCGCTCATGTGTTCTTCTTAACTAGTAACTTTTACAATTTTGAGCACAAACTCATGTTGCTTAGCCATATATGCCCCAGTTTTCACCTGTAAATGTTGTTGGCTCTAATACATCTGCCTCTTGAGTTGCAATTTTTCCAAATATGTGTTTGCTCTTTTCAATTTCTACAACAGTCTGTGAATATTTTAGTGGAAAAGTGTGAAATTCCACTTGCATTTTATAAGTATTTCCTCCATCGTGATTTTTGTATACATTTCCACCAATATATGCATTTTTGCAAGCAATTTTCCTTATTATATTTTTGTATGTAATTTTCCCTATTGTACAATTTTTTCTTAAGACAATGCAGAACACTGTATTACAACATTCAGAGAAAGATAAAAACCAAAGGACAATCACTTTCCAATTTGTTTGCGGCCAAACAAATGGCTGGGGGTATCAAGCAGTTGTCTTGAGACCTGATTCTGTTTCATTGAAAATAAAGGTGGATATTGTGTTATTCTTGGCCTGCATGGGGCCCCTGGCCTCATTTTTGTGGTCCCTGAAACCCTCCACCAGTGTCCCAAAGCTCCTCATTCCAGCCCAATTTTTTAAAAAAAATTCAGCACAATTTTAGACTATTTTTGGCTCCCAAATCATGCAGCAAACCCCCCAAAGTTGTGAAAACACTGCAACCCCCCAAAGCACCCTTGCTTCTGAGTGGTTTCCTCCTCACCAGGGCAATCAAATGTTATAGTGCATCAATTTCTTTAAGAGTGATTCATACTTTTTTCATAATCTTCAAAATCAAAGACTTTTCTATATTCTACAAAACACAGTCAAATTTTCTTTTGAAGTTCTTTAGTGTGCTCTGTTATCCAACATATGCTTGTAATATAATCCCTAGCACTTCTTCCCTTCCTGAACCCAGCTTTGACATCTAGCATTTCTTGCTCCATATATGGTAAAGGTCTTTGTTGTAGAATTTTGAACATCAATTTCTTTTCATGGTAAATTTAATGCAATGGTTCTGCTGTTAATGCTTTCTTGGTGTCTCCTTTTGGGAATGGAATGTACAGTTGGCCCTCTGTTTTTGCTCCGTTCCAGACCCCCTGGCGAAAATGGAGGCTCGTGCATATTCAAGTCCCATAGGCTTGAATGGGGTATGCCCCCAGGGGCGGGCACCATTGAAAATAGCAGAGTTCGCCCCTCCGTGGATATTCCAGGTCATGGATCTCAGAGGTTTATACAGTACTTCCAGTCTGTGGGCCATTTGCTTGCTTTCCATATTTGTTGGCAGATTTTAGTTAGAACTAGAGTAGATTCTGTCTCTCTAGATCAGTGGTTCCCAACCTGTGGGTCGGGACCCCCTTGGGGGTCAAATGACCCTTTCATGGGGGTCACCTAAGGCCATTGGAAAACACCTATTTAATTACAGTTATGAAGTAGCAACAAAAATAATTTCATGGGTTTGGGTCACCACAACATGAGGAACTGTATTAAAGGGTCGCGGCATTAGGAAGGTTGGGAACCACTGCTCTAGATTGAAGCAGCTCTATTGGTATGCCATCTGTTCCTGGTGATTGATTTTTTCCCAAGGGTTCATTATGTGTTGTGCAGCTTCAGACTTCCCTTTTACCTCTGAACACGTAAACAGCAGAACATTTGGTTTGATTCCTTTGGCATCATTAGCCACAGCATTTCTCCTAGTGCCATCCAGCCAGTGAGTTTCATCTTCTAGCACTATCTCTTGTTTCATTTTGGACTCCCTCATCACAGGGAGCAGTACTAACAAGTGTCAGCTATGGTGTCACTGCCTTTGTCTCTGGACATCCTCTGCCAATATCACTACACACTACTGCTGTTGCCCAGTAGCTATGTGACATCTTTAGCCCTTTTTTTAGACTACAGAGGAAAATGGAGGAATTTGGACTTACTTTGAGGAGAAATGCAGCCCACATGTGGAATGGGGAGGAGGATTGGCAGCTATCCCCATAAAATTGCCCATCCTGATCATGAAAATGGCTACTGTACACATCACACATATACATATTACTTTAAAGGTCTGGAAAACCTTCCCTCGCATGATGCATCTCCATAGCCTTATCTGTTCATGCATGTACTCAGTAACTTCACACTGGAACATTAAAAACCACAAAGAGTGCCCAGTGGCAATTTCATTTTTATTTTTCTGGTTTTGTCTCTTCCAGTGGTAAGTGATCAAGAGAATAACCTTGTCATGAAGCAGTAGCTGTACCTGGACAACTTCTTTGCATGAACTCCCATTTCAGAGATGGTGGAACTAAGGCTGAGGGGGCCTTGGCCAGGAGCAAAGTGAGTCAATAGCACAGAAAGAGATTCATTCTTGGTCTACCAGATCGTTGTCAAACTCTTTTGTCCATTGGCCCGCTGTGTCTCTCATTTCATCATTCATGTTTTTGCTGAAACTTCTTTCTGCTTTATCAAGTTACAGAGAGGAAAAATGTATATGTCATTTGGGATTCTTGCATTTCTCTAAATAAAAAAAGCAAGGGGATGAAAGAAAATCCTCATTAAAGGAAATGGAGTGAGGGATGTCTTTCTCGAAAGCTAATGAATTGCTGTTGGCTCTTCTTGCAGCTGCTCTGGCTTCCAAACGGGCAGCAAACTCTGTCATTTGGTCTCTTCCTAGCTTTGGGCCAATGAAAGAGCACACAGTTTGCCACATGGTTTCCAAAGGGGGAAACGCTGACCCTCTTCCCAACAGCCCTGAGCTAGAAATGGAAGAGAAAGCATCTGTGAGAAAGAGCCCTGGTTGTTTTTCTTGGAACAAAGTGGAAAGCCTCAGATAGGGGTAAAATCCTGATTCCACAAGAAAATGAAGTGGTATAGATTTCATTCAGGTCTGGCGGATGGTTTATTTCCCTCAAATGAAAAGACCTCACATAAATCACTAGACTCTCTAAGGACTTTTCAAAAATTGTGATGCAAAACAGAACCACCAGTGTCCGAGGCCCAGTCATTGTCTGTGAGGAACATGGCAGGAGCAGAGCTGCCTTCTCGCCCTTGTGGCTTCGGCTCCAACCCCCTTAAGTCCTCGCTAATTCTTTTCCTTTCTTTACTTTTTCCAGGGCTTTCCCTCAGAATCATCTCCAGAATTGTACAGCTCTTGACAAAGAGGAAGAAGGGAAGACGTGGCAGAGAAAATAAAACAGAGTAGAACCCCTGGAGCAGGGGTGTATTATTGGCTTATTTCATTTTTTCTATTGCGGGAGAAGGCCCTCCAACATTGTGTAGCCCTTCCAATATTTGATAAGCAAAACCACAATACATATGGCCAAGCAACACCAGAGTCTGGTTAAGATAGCAAACATTATCATTGAGAAAGCAGTCGTAAACTAGGAAAGGCTGCAGCAGTTTGTTTTTTCCTGTGTTTATAGAGAAAGGCTAGATTTGCCCTGCTTTTCTCCTCTCCCTCCTTCCTGCATTAATTGAGTTCAAATTACTTTTGCATGTTGAAATCCATTGGCACCGATGGAAATAAACTCAATATGAAGGGGGAAAGTGGGAGGAGGAAAATCTGGAACATTATAAAAGCAACTGAAAAGGTGGGATGACAGAGGATTAACCAAAATGGTCTCTATCAAATTGGAGGAGTTGAAGGATATGGACAAGTGTCTTCATTATCAAATATGCTCATCACGCTGTCATATTGAAATAATAATAGAACTCAATAGCAACCAACAATGAGAAAAAAGGCAGGAAAATAAAGTTTCCTCCCAAAGTGTGGCTCCCAAGTGTGGTATCCAGTTTTTCAGGCCACATTTCAGCTCTTCATGTACATAGTTTGGGATTCACTGTCATAAGAAGTGTAGCAATGCTATCATCAATCTGAGTCACTCTTAGTATGAGCAGACGGATTTGTCTCTTTGGCATGCAGACCCTTTTAATTGTTTATAGTAAAAGACGCTCAGGGTATTAACACTAGTGAGTTGGTCAGACATTGTGGTGCTATATAAGGATGTGAAAATCTGTCAATCATGTTTTCATTGCATTTCCCAGAACCCCAATGGCACTCTCATTCCCTTCCTATTCCATATCAGGTTGCAAGATTCCTTTTCCATGTAAATTCATGCTTATTTTTTCTTGAAAAATGTGCACATTTTTAAATGGATTTTTCCTCATGTGATAACAATTTTTAACAGGTTTTCCTCATTGACTAGATGATGCTTGGGTGAATTTTTCAAGTAAGCATTCCACCTCCCTCCAGGATAGGCATGGTTTTCTTGCATCCTTTGTTTGCCAAAATGCATGGCAAGCCTCAGAAATATAGCATTTTTCAAAGTAAACTATGCTTTATCTTGTCCTTGGTTTTAGGAGATTTTTTTAATGGATATTTAAGCAAGAAAATGCACATGCAACAAATTTATATTGCATTTCTAACACTGCAATGGATAAATAAAAATGTGGATTTGAAACATATCATGGTAGCCATACATGCACACACAAGCCATCCTAAACAATACCCATAGATGTGATATAACAAGGTTTACAAGCAATAAATATTATTCTAGGTTATAAGGCTACAGTTCCCCATCTCACGATGCTCTGCTTCAGTGGGTCAGCAGAATCTACTGTATATGAATCCAACATTGAGACCATTGTGCCCTAAAAGTTAGTTTGCAGCTGTGGTGTATTTTCTCGGTTATGCTTTGTGCACTTGTGAAAAGTCTCCATAATGAGAACATACCAAAGGCATGATGAAATGTCTATAAAACAAAATATATGGAGAAACATTTGACTTGTACTTTCAAAAGGAAAAGGAAACCCTGCAAAGTTTAGATCTTGCTGATGAATTTAAAGAGAATCGTTTTCATTATCAGCTTATGAAAGCCAATACTTTTTAAAACTTAAATTCCCCCCTCTTTTACCATGTCTGCACCCAAGAGCATCCATACTGGAACATATACTGCTGCTTTGCATTGTAGATTGGAGCATCGATATATCTAATACATTGTATTGTCTACTTTGGCTGTCAGCAACTCTTGATGTCTTGGACAAAAACATTTCACACCTCTGGCACCCAGTCTATCTGATTGTGCAACAGATTGGCCTGAGAGCATTCTCCATGCTAGACATGCAGTCTTTTATTGAACTATGGCCTGACTGTGGATGTATCTATGCTGCAGAAATAAAGCAGTTCAACACCACTTTAACTGCCATGTCTCTGTCCTACAGAATCCTTGGATTTCTAGTTTCCAGGATGGCATAGTGGTTTGAGCATTGGACTACAACTCTGGAGACCAGGGTTGAACTTCCTGCTCAAGGACAAAAGCTCACAGGGGGCCCATTCCCACTTACCTGTAGATTTGATTCCTGAACCGAATTCTGAAACCAGTTCAGCAAACACAGTGATTCCCAGTATGTTTGCACTGGTTTCAGGATTCCTTTCAGGAATCAACGTGCCAGTTTTGACAGGCATCTTTTTGACATGGCAGGAGAGGCTTCCTCAGCCTCTCCTGCCATGCCTCCCTCCATCCTCCTGGCCATACCTACCTCCTCCCTCCCTCCCTCCTCCTCCTCCCCTCCTTACCTCCTGGGTCCTGCTTGGGGGCCCTGGCAGTGGTGGAGAAGGCTGCTGGCTGGGGTCATTGAACTTGCCTCATCCGGCATGCCTCCATCCATCCTCCAACAACGTCCAGGATGGAGGCACATCTAATGAGCCCCAGCAGGCTGGAAGACAGAGGCAGTGGTGGTGGCAGAGGAGAAGGCTGCTGGCCAAGGCTCATTGGACGAGAGGGAGGGAGGAAGGGGGGAAGGAAGGAAGGAAGGAAGGGAGGGAGGGAGGGAGGGAGGGAGGGAGGGAGGTGATATGGCCAGGAAGAGGGCCGGAGATGGGCTGCCAGGGCAGATTCGAATCCACCCTGCGTTCCCACTGGGCTGAATCGATTAATTTGGGCTGAATCCATTTATTGAATTTGACAATAAATTGATTCAGCCCAAAAACCCAGCTCCTTTTTGACACGGGTTAACTGGGGGGAAAACACCCCCCCCCCTTAGGAATCGATTCCTAATTGATTCCCAAGTGGGAACCATAGTGGTTTAAATTGAATCGTGATTCGACACGATCCATTTTAAATAATAGTGGGAATGGACCCAGGGTGACTTGGAGTGAGTCACACTCTTTCAGCCTCAGTGGATGGCAATGCAAGCCCCCCCTAAAGAAATCTATCAAGAAAATCCTAGGATCAAGTTGCTATAATTCAAAAATGACTTGGAGGCACACAATAACAAGAGGCACAAGAGCTCTCTGATAGACATCACCAAGCTACAAAGTCCAGGATTGCATAGGATCGAGCTTATTGTGTGCAACTGCTTTATTTCTGCAGTATTTATTTCTTATTTATTTATTTATTTATTTATTCTGTATTTATTTATTTACAGGATACATTCTGTAAAACATTTTGTAAAATATAGCTTAAGTTCAATGTGAATGTTATGCCTTGTTGCCAGGATCCAGATTCAAACTCTGATACAGACAGTGAAGCAGAAGGACAGAGGGATGTGCTTTGTGCAGACTATAGTACAGACAGGGAAAACACAAGTACAGGGTGATATGTCAGTGGTTGAGACAAACACTGACACTCCGCAACAGCCACAACACAGGCATGGAAAGCAGACAAAAGAGGGACATTTATATTGGAAACACTAATTAATCAGGCAACAGCTGCAAGAGGCTACCAGACCATAAATAACTTAGCAACTTTTTAATGAGGTCGTTGCTGACAACTGACCTTACAGGAGGAAGCAACTTATCTCTTGATTCTTGGCTCATGTTTCTGAAAGACCTTGGGACTTGCATTGTAAACTGACCATGCTTCCAGATGCTCCTTTAGACTTCAGCCTTGGCTGTCTTGCTGTACCCTACTGACTTGGGCTACCTGACTTGGAGAAATGTAACTAGCTTGGTAAGCTTCTGGACATAATCAATCAATCAATCAATCAATCAATTTTGCTTTGTACTTTGTCCTTGGCTGGCCCACAAGACAGGACAGTATCTGAAAGAGTGCATCTCCCTATACAAACCTAGCAGAGTCTTAAGCTCATTAGAGGGGGGTTTCTCTTGGTCCCATCACAGGTCTGTCTGGTGAGGACAAGGGAGAGAGACTTCTCAGTGGTTACATTGATCTTGTGGAGTTCCCTTCCACAGGAGGCTAGGCTGGCCCATGGTGTGTGTGTGTGGGGGGGGGGGGGTCTAGACCAAATGAGGTGACATGGCAGAAAGGGGTGTCACCCAGTGTGCTGGTGGAAAAGGGCTGCCTGCTGAGTTTGTTGGGTCCACTGGAAAGCTGGGAAAGCAAGTCACTTTTCTTTTCCACTTGACCAGCAGCTCTGCCAGACCTGGAAAAGGCTGTTGAAGAGAGGAGGGGAGGGTATTTTAAAAATGACCTGTACAGGGTTTCAGATATACTAGGTATACCACTGACTGGCCCCCTCTGATCAGCTTCTGCAATCAGGCAAATGCTTATTACTCAAATAGGCTTTGAATGAATATTTGAATGCAGACAGTTTTTTATGGAGTGGGTGTGCTCTATTTTTTAACTTGGTTATGATTTTATACTTTAAAAAAATATAGATTTTAATGTGACGGTTTTAAAAGTGTTCTTTGATGTTTGTTGCCAGTTGATCTTGTCTTCAGCTTTGTGATCCACCTTAGGTCACATGCTGGGATGAAAGTGGCATATAACTCTTTGACATGTAGGAATAGATAAATGAAATAAAGTTGAAGTGATAGGTTCAGCTTTGGATCTCCATAGTTCAAAAACAATTTGAAGGCACACACAAGACACATCTATCTATCTCCCATATGAATTTGCCCATGTTCTAAGATCTTCTGGGGAGGCCCTTTTCTCTTGGTAGGGATACAGGAGAGGGCCTTCTTGGTGGTTGCTCCCAGGCTCAGGAACTCCCTTCCAAAAGAGGTTAGACTAGTAGATTCCCTGCTGTCCTTTCATAGGAAAATTAAGACCTTTTTGTTTCAACAAGATTTTGATGGGGGATTGGTCAGGTTATGGGAGGAGGTCTTCTAGAAAATGCCATACTGATTTTTTTTAATGGTCTTGCTTTTAATTGCTGTCATGTCCATTGCTGACCCACACCATAAGGGACTTGAGCAACTGCGGATTTTGGTATTTACTGGCAGTCTTGGAACCAATCCTTCATGGATACCAAGGGCCAACGGCTGTAGTATCCCATGTGTTTCTCTCCTGCATCAACATGCATGAAATTGTTACCTCATATATAATATTATTGCTTGGCTGAGTTATGTTTCCTAAGTTCTCTTCAATGAACAGTGAAACACTGATATGCCTCTTTCATGACAAGGGATATTCTGAAGCATTGGATTGGGGAATTTGAGGATGAG
>NC_056524.1:264822983-264910855 GCF_019175285.1 Sceloporus undulatus | reverse complement strand
ATAATAATAATAATAATAATAATAATAATAATAATAATAATAATAATAATAGGATTTATTTATATGCCGCCCAATCATTGGGAATATTGCTGTTCATTTTAATTAACATTTTTAATTGATTATGAACTGTTAATATTGCTTTAAATTAACTTAGTAGCTGGTGCCATTCAAAGATATGCATTTGTAATAATCATTGTAGTAGTAGTAGTAGTAGTAGTAGTAGTAATAATGGCCACTACATATGTTCACTTAATTAAGGAGCAGTATAGATTGGCCTTTTGCGCTGTGCTGGCACCGATTGTAGGGTTAGGGACCACTCAACAACTGTATGGTCCCTAAGCCTAGCATGACACAGTGGAGCTATAATGGCAGCGTCCCATCCATATAGTTGCCACCATTGTGATGTCATGCACGTACTGCATCCAAACAGTGCAGCATGGCCATGATGTCTCCACGCCTCCCCAGTCTGCTTATGGAGGTCTGGCAGCAGCACAGAAAGGAGCTCCATAATGGAGCTCCTTTTTGGAACACACATCGTTGATGCAGCAATCAAATGACCACGCCAACAATGCAGAGGGGAAAGGGGCTGCCCCTTTCTCCTCTGTAGCGTTGGCCCCACCGGGGTGCACTGGGCGCCTAAGGCATCAGAGCACCCCTTTCCAGGCCAAAGAGAAGTGGTATGTTGCCGCTTCTCTTTGGCCTGGAAAAACACCAAATTGGGGCCACAGGGGCTGCCAATGAGGTTGCCCTGGCCCCAATCCGACACGAACAGGGACAGGTGCAGGCTGCCCCTTTGGGGCGGTCTGTACTGCACCTTAGCAAAACTAACTAAATATTACTAAAACTCCCATGCCCCAAGGCCAAACTCTCTAACCTTCAAGGTAAAATTTCACTGATGTTCTCCCCCCAGAAGGTAATTTCTTTTCACCCTTTCCTCATGACAAATAGATGGAGAGCAAAACCAATCATATTGTCAATACACCCTTTTCTTCAACAAAATGTTGGTGATGTAATGCAGATAATGCTTCCTTTTGGTATATGATGGGGGCATGTTCAGCGATTACCTCTTTTTGGTTGGCTGTGTTCCAGTGCATTCATTTTCTACTGGGAAAATTCCGGTATTTCTAGATGTACGTGTTCTTTTCAATTACATTCCTGCAATGCTGAATTCAATTGTTGTTGGATCCTGTGTGCTTTTACTGCTGCAAGCCACCCCCCCCCCCAAATAACTAATCCAAGTTTAGAAAGATAAATAAATATTCACTATCCATTCTTCAAGGGCCAGAAGATCTCACTGTTTTAGCTATGCATGAATGCATATTTTATAGATGTCAATTTGAAGAATATTTTTGGAAATACGGTCAGCTTATATTCATGTATATGCCGCCATAGCCCATGTTCGTATACTATGTACTTCTCTCCCCAACCCTTCCACCTTTTCTTTTCTTTTCTCTTCTCCTCTGCTTTGGTAACCATAAAAATATATAGTTTTTAAAAGTCTTTATATGCCCTAAGGTGCAACATCTGTGATAAAAACCCAGCCAGCATGATTAAAGTGGAGTACTGGCTAGCAGGGTCAAGGTTAGCAATGGCAGAGTGGAAGGAAACTGGCACCAAAATAGCATGAATGAATTTGCAATGAGCACCAACTTAAAAAAATGTGAGGTGCACAAATAAACATAAAACTTGGTAAGTTGATTTAATTCATTCCCTGTTCTTACGGGAACAAATTTCATGGATGCTGACCCAGAGGGTCTCTGGAGTTGTGTCACTAAGAAAACATGTGCTTTGACAAGGGCTGGAGGAAGACCAAAGGGAGCTCTAAGAATTGTGACTGATGTTTTAATGGAGGGGGGAAATCTTATCACTCTCACACCCCCTTTTTGGGGAGTGGGGGTCTCGAGGAACACAATGGCAAACCACAAGGCCAATGGTCTAAGAAGTGTGCCTGTGCTGTAGGTGATAACAGGCGCTTTCTAATGTCGAGGGAAAGCTTGGAGTGCAGGGAAGGCTGGAAAGTTAAGTAGCCATGATAATGGCAGTGTAAAGAAGAAGGGTCACCAAAGTGACCCTGATGGAAACTCAAATCCCCAGAACGAAAGTGGCATGTTTAGGAGTCAAAGAGCGGGAGGAAGAGAGCAGGGCTCCTGTGTGGTCTTTGGGGTGGTGGTTGAGCCTCGGATATCCCAGCTGCAAAATTCTCAGCCAAGGAAAGCCTGCAGACCTCCACTGGTCGCTGAATATAGAAAATGAGTCCTGGTAGTGGGGAAGTGAGGGTGAGAGGAGAATGGAAGGAAGGAACCAACCCAGTGAGTTTTGAGCATGGGCCTTGACCCTTTTTGCTTTACAAATGCTTTTTCCTTTCCAGAAGTGCTGTCTTCAAGCATTGGTTCTGTAATGAATTCAGCCGCTGCTCCAGGAGAGCCCTGTCTGGCACTGACAGACCATTTCCCGTCAAACAGCAAAGAGAAAATGGGATTTCAGCTTTGCTCCCCCACCACCCACCACCACCACCTCTTTTTATATATATATATTTCTTTCATGGTAAATGTTTCTGATTTCACAGGCTGATGTGCTCACCTCTTGAGTTTAATAGACAATAAGCCAAGCAGTGTGGGCCCCTTGTTCAGGAGATGGAAAAGGAGCTCATTTTCAATGCAACGCAGGAGGAGAGCAGTGCAGAAAAACCTCGCGCTGTGCCAAAAGGAGACTACCTCAAGTGTCACAGCTCAACATTTTAGCTGGGATCAGGTAGAAGTGTGCGGGAAGGAGAGAGAAGGGGAGTCAAACTTGGCCGTCTCCCTTTCGGTGTGGAAATAGTCTGAGAGGATAGCCAATAATACCAGAACAAGGTATTTTCATCAAGGTCCCTTGAGTGAACCTGGGTATTTTATAACAGAACATTAAGAATTTTTTAAAAAATAAAGAAAGACAAAAAAATTACAGTTCAGAACAAGTACTTGATGTCTGCTGTTTCTCAGTAACCAGTGAGAACAAACTTTTCTACTGCTGTGCCCCCCTCCTCTCACTTTCTGCCTTCATCTCTTTCTCACACACACACTTTAGTAGCGTTGTTCACACATTTGTCTTGCTTTGATATTTAAAATACTCCTATTCCTATAACCAATGCATGCCAGAAAAGAGTCAACATCTTTAACATGCAGCTTCTACCTCTAGGCCTGTATTTGGCTCTGTGTGTGTGTGTTGTTGTTGTTGTTGTTGTTGTTCCTGTTGTTGTGGGTTCCAATTTATGGTGACCCTATCATGGGGTTTTCTTAGCAAAATTTGTTCAGAGGAGGTTTGCCATTGCCTTCCCCTGAGACTGAGAGAATGTAACTTGCCTAAGGTCCTCCAATGGATTTCATGGCTAAGCATGGGTTTCATGGCTAAGCTGGGAATTGAACCAAGTTCTGCAGAGTTGTAGTCCAAGCCACCATGCCATGCTGGCTCACATAGTATGAGCCATGTGTGTGCATTCATTCATTCATTCATTCATTCATTTAATTTGTGCACCTAGGGTGATTTTACCATAAGGTGGGTGAGCTAGCCATCCTTAGCATTCCCAGTATGCAGGGCCTTGGGGTTTTTCTCTGCTCCTCAGTTCAAAAGAGAGGAATCTCATGATGGACAATATCACATGACTGAAATTGGAAGTATGATACAGTGTCATCCTGAATGAAATCATGGATATTCACGTGATTGCACAAAAGGTTACCACACGTGATCGCTGGCTGTCCAGATGCACTCCAAACGCAATCATGCGTCAATCCACAGGTAAGTAAATTTGGTGAACTAGCGAAGTCACAAACCTTGTTCCTAGGCAGCTTCGCACTCAGTGCGCTGTTGTTTGGTGTGGTGTGCACGTCTCATTTGGTCCTGGTTCCCCCCCATCTGGAAGGGGGGGTTCCCATGAAGCCATGCTGCAATTCCGCTGCAATTTTCCTTCCGCTTGTCCTTCAACTGCTGCCTTCTAATTAAGAGACATGGACCTGGAGCTATTGGATAACCATTATATTCACGTTTTAACATGACAAGAGTGAATATATTCTCATTTTAACATGAATAGCATATGTTCTTTCAACCATTCTTCCCCCCCTCCCCCAACCTCTTTTGTAAATTGTGGAGTTCCTTGGTTCCTCTCACTCACTCGCCTAAATATGCTATGCGCCAGTCATCTGGAGTCTCACTGAGCATGTGCAAGGGTGCCAATTCGCAATTAAGAACCCACAAATGTGATGGCTTACTTCGCACAGTCATGTTCGGGGAGGCCATTACAGCGAATTTAAGGTGTGATAAGTAATCACGTAATTGTGTGAATTTTTGAATTGACCTCGCTATCTTCTCTTTCGAAATTGAGAGCCTCCCGTCCCATTTGATAAACTCCGATGAGACCATTGCCTCAAAAATTAAATACATCTGGTTTTGCTCCCTGTTTTTGCAGACTGCTTTGGAGCAATAATAATAATAATAATAATAATAATAATAATAATAATAATAATAATAATTTATTCTTATATACCACTATTCGTTTTTCAAGATCATGGCGGTGTACACGTTAAAAACATCATAGTGGTGTACACGTTAAAAACAATCATTCTAGGTTATTTGCTGTTCAAAACAGAATCTGGGAAACTATCTTTGGTTGGACTTGGGAGAGGCTATGGAGGATGAAAAAAGAACAGTGCTCCCCAATAAGAATTCTGTCCCCCAATGAAACTTTGCATCAGTTTTCAAATTGTTCTTAGTTTCTAACATTGCAGAGAGTGAGGCTCTGAAAATCATTCACACCTTTTACTCTTCTACTTGCAGTGGTTGTATTTCTTAGGCCACTTGCTTGTCGCTTTCTTTTGGATGTGTAAACTGTATTTCTAAATGTTCAACTGAAATTTTAACTAATAACTACATCACTAGAAATTTGGGAATCAAAGGTACATTTGCTGGGGTGCAATTTTTACTGGCATGGGAAACATGCCCTTCTTTTGCTTCCCTGTATCTTTGTTTTTGGTTGGACTACAACTCCCATGTATCTTGAAAAGTAGTGCTTGCAAGTGTGTTAAAAACAGAGCTGGGAAAAGTGGCTTTCTGTTTGATGCAGTACTTGTAAAACTGAATTTCCAACCAGATAAAGCTTGCCCATTTGCTAGACATGGTGTTACTGATTTGAATTACCTGCTCCAAGTAACTGCTGTTGATGCTTTGTGTATATTTTTTGGGACATCAGTTGGAAGTATCCCTAGGTCTCAGAACTGGGGCCTGAAATATCAGGCTTGGGATGATTCTGACCTCACAATCCTAGGCAAAGCAAGAGTTATTCAGACATTGTTGTTTTTAGGACAACTATGCTAATAACCTCACTCACACATTCTAGTTTTGTTGTTCACACTATTTTTTATCAGAACAACAACTCTGCACATCTCTGTGAGTTCTGTTGCCCACATGTGTCAGCACTGTCAACAAAGATGCAGTCAATGATGCACATGTATTCATGTTCAAGGCATGTAGAGTTTTATCCCGGCTTATCCTGTGTTTATATGCATTGGTTATTCACACAGCTGACAATGTGAATCATTTAGAAACCTTGGGGGGGGGGGGAGATCATTTATTCTGGGTTGGATTTTTTTGCCAGCCCCTGTCCACCCACCGCCCCAAAAAACTTCCTCAGGTTCCTTCAAAATGAATGTGAACAACAAAGATTTAACCCACATTCAATTAAGATTATTTTCACTGTCTGAATAACCCCTCAAAGGGTGGTATTGCAAGAGGATACCCTCCAATTGTCCTGGTTTGGTTGCCCCACTTGTTCAGCTGCTTTTAAAATGTTCAAGGGCTGAGCAGACAGAGAGGAAAAGCTGTCTTACCTCCAGTTTTTCTGATTTGCAGGGAGAACCCACCAACCACACCACCAGCTCCCACAAAAGTTCACACTGCCTCCTTTGTCTACAAGGTTGCAAAACAGGGCATTCATGGTTACAAGCTACATCATGCCATTATTTTTTCCCTTCCACTCCAAGCACATGTGCACATGCAATACAATACACCAGCAGTTACCAATCGCCTCTATTTTCTTGCCCAGCTGCCAGACTATGCGACACCCCCTGACTCGATCACAAGCAATTGACCACCCATGCAGCACATTGGTGTACCCAGTGACACATTGGAACAGCATGATCATGGAGGCCTCCTGTACATGCCCTCTTTCCCCTGTCTCTCATGGACCACTGTTGAACTGGCCTGTTTGTTAATGTTATTGTTAAATCCATTGTATTATTGGTGACAGCCTATGTTGGTCATCATTTCCCTTCATGGGGAGTAAGATGGGTCAATGTTACAATGGGTTGATGGTGCAAATGACCACTCAGGTGCATCTGTAATCAATTTGCAGTTAGGTGACAGAAAGAGCTATGGGCAGCAATAGTTCAGCTGTCCCTTCCTCATCTCCACACTGTTTGCATACCAGTGCAATAGTCTACACTTTTGGGCTTAAACTAGAGAGAAGTGACCAGTGGAGTCCCACAGGGCTCTATCCTGGGCCCAGTATGGTTCAACATCTTTATCAATGACTTGGAGGAAAAAATTGGGGGAATACTTATCAAATTTGCAGATGACACCAAATTAGGAGGAATATCTAATACTCCAGAGGACAGGAACAAAATTCAAAATGACCTGAACAGACTAGAAAGCTGGGCCAAAGCTAACAAAATGAAATTCAACAGGGAGAAATGTAAGGTATTGCACTTAGGGCAAAAAAAATGAAATTCATAGATATAGGATGGGGGACACCGGGCTTAAGGAGACAACATGTGAAAGAGATCTAGGAGTCCAAGTAGACCACAAGTTGAACATGAGTCAATAGTGCGATGCGGCAGCTAACAAGGCCAGTGCGATTTTAGACTGCATCAATAGAAGTATAGTGTCTAGATCAAGGGAAGTGAGTGCCACTATATTCTGCTCTGGTCAGGCCCCACCTGGAATATTGTGTCCAGTTCTGGGCACCACAATTCAAAAAGGACATTGAGAAACTGGAGCATGTCCAAAGGAGGGCAACTAAAATGGTGAAGGGTCTAGAAACCAAGCCCTATGAGGAATGCCTTAGGGAGCTGGGTATGTTTAGCCTGGAGAAAAGAAGGTTAAGAGGTGATATGATAGCCCTGTTTAAATATTTGAAGGGATGTCATACTGAGGAGGGAGCCAGCTTGTTTTCTGCTGCTCCAGAGAACAGGACCCGGAACAATGGATCCAAGCTGCAGGAAAAGAGATTCCACCTCAACATTAGGAGGAACTTCCTGACAGTAAGGGCTGTTCGACAGTGGAACACACTCCCTCGGAGTGTAGTGGAGTCTCCTTCCTTGGAGGTCTTTATGCAGAGGCTGGATGGCCATCTGTCGGGGATGCTTTGATCTGGATTTCCTGCATGGCAGGGGGTTGGACTGGATGGCCCTTGCGGTCTCTTCCAACTCTATGATTCTATGATTCTATTATTCTAACCTAGGGGTTATTTTGTTCCAGTATTTAGCTCTGGAGCAATTCCTCCCATGTTGGTCACATACATCATTTAAAGACGTAGGTTTCAAAATGGGGCAAAACTTCATTTTATCGTAGACAGCCCCCCTCCCCAGTTTCTCTTTCCTCCTCCCACTTTCCTCCATTAGTCCTCAGCTTACTTTTGTTGTTGCTGTATTCAAAGTGAAAAAGTAATTTGCATTCAGTTAACTCTACAATGGGGAGAGGAGAGGAGAAGAGAGGGTGGAATCTTGCCCTTCCCAGTAGATGCAGATAAAAGGAAACTGCTGCAACCTAACTTATGTGTTCTCCCTCATTAATAACTTTTTTCGTCTTGCCCACATTCTGATGTTGCTTGGCCATTTGCGTCCTGATTTGATCTGTGAAATGTTTGGGGATATGCAAGTATGCAGCTGGGGCTGAAATAGAAAGGTAGGCAAAAACTGTTGTCTTCAAGCAGGCTTTTAATATGTAACTGCACCCAAGAATGCTTCTTACTGGGGTGTTTGCTTCTGTATGTTTTTAATGTTTATTTTAACTTTGTATTTTTTTTATTTTTTAATAGAAAAGTTTATTGAGTTTTAAAAAAAGACAAACATACACAAATCAAATCATATCAAACATCAAATATCGTGTACATCGTCATTGAACCTACCAACATACCAACATCATAGAGAAGTTACCTAATATAATAATAGCTTTCCTCTAAACTGGAGATTCTGAAACCATCTCACTATACTCATCCTCCTCTAACCCTCTACATCAAATTCCCTTTCTTATCTCTCTCACTCAGTTACCTAACCACCCATTCTACCTATCTTCTCCTCAACTACTTACTCCAACCTTCCTCACATACCTAACCTTCATCTACCTTCTTAGCCAAACTGACTCAGAGTCTTCCTTATCTTCACTCCTATTCAAGCTATTAACTTCCCTACCAGCTCAATCATCTTCTACACTAGAAAAAAGAAACAAACAAAAACAAAAAAAGAAACAAAAAAGAAAGAAAGAAGAAGAGAGGGGGAAAAATAAAATTAAAATAAAAAGACTTCCACCACCATTGATTCACAAAGTCTAAAACTCTCCTGCTATACAATTATCTTCTGTATGTCAAATCTGTCTCATGAAATGTTGTTTCTGGAGGATAATTTGTTTTCCTTCAAAATCAAGACTATTATAAAAGGATACTTTCTTCCAATAAAAAGATAATTAAGTAAATTACTTATAGTATATTTTCCCTTATAGGGCAGCTAATTACTTCTTAATTTCTACCTTCTAATCGCTACATATGATGATTATAATAACAAAAGCTAACTTCTAACCTGATATTTTTATTTATTAATTTGCTTATTTGTTTTACTTTGTTTACTTTGTGATCATATGTGAATAGAGAGGCAGTGATCCATAGTGGTTTGAGTGTTGGACTATAAATCTAATGATCAGGGATCAGTTTCTGCTGGGCCATAAAGTCACATGCTCTCAGCCTTGGGAAAGGCATAGCGAACCTCCTTTCAACAAACCTTGCCAAGAAACCCCTGTGATAGGTTTGCCTTTGAGTCGCCATAAGTTGGAGAGTACTTGAAGGTACACAGCAGCAGCAGCTATGTATGGGTGTGTGTCGTGTACTGGATGACATTTGCTCAAACCAAATATCAGTGTAAAACAGCAAGCTTTGTTCAGACACCAAAGCAATTCACAGTATGGCGATGCTTTGCACAAAGCAGTTCAAACCATTTCCAGTGCTTACACCCCATTTGTCATAAGATCAAAACATTCCTTTTCCCAGATTGTCCTGCTGGTTACTCTTGTGTCAGTGCCTATCACATCCCCTTCACATCTGCTTATTAACCACTCCCAGGATATCTAACCATTCCCTTCCATCCAGTACCACCAGTATGACATATCCCAGCATCCAGTGATATGAAACAAAACAAGTAAAGTCAGATGACTAGCATGGCAGGAAGGTTGAGGGACTCAGATCCTCACAGTGTGAAAGGTGGACACTAACGAAAGCTGACAGGAAGAAAATAAAGATATTTTAAATGTGGTTTAAGGAAAGAGTTTTATGGATACCCTGCCAAAAGGACAAATAAATTGGTCCTAGAGCAAATCAGGCCTGAACTCTCATTGAAAGCCAAGGCCCAGTACAGTCTGCCAATCTGCGGTGGTTTGGGGCCAGTTCTAGGGTTCCGGAGTGTGCATCATCCACACACTCTGGAACCCTAGCACGTAGATGTGGCGCCATTTTTATGCAGTGCCATCTACATGGCACGTGTGTCGATGACATTGCGCCCATGACATCACCATGCCACCCCATTTTGGAGCTCCTTTTTAGGCCAGATCGTTGTCATGGCCATGCAGTTGTCACGGCAACAATCCGGAGAAGAAGGGGTGGCCTGGCCGCATCTTTCTTCTCATCTGTACCAGGCCCACGATGATTAAACTGAGGCTGTCATATTTTGGCCATATCATGAGATGACATGACTGCAAAAGACAATAATGCTGATCAAAGTGGAAGGGAGTAAGAAAAGAGGGAGACCACATCACAGGTAAGTTGATTCAGTCATGGAAGCCCTGAGCTTGCAAGACCTGAGCAGGGCAGATGAAGACCTGGGATCTTGGATGTCTGTCATTCACTTGACAGCAAATACCACCAAACCATGTGGCTGTGGTGAACACAATCACATAAGTATGCAGAGATGCTTGATCATCCCAAAAGTCTTCTGAGATATGACTTGATCTACCTATCTCTTTCTCATTAGCTTAGTTGTTTACTGGATTTCTCACTTGCCCAAACTTTGCAACACAACACATATCAATTAAATTCCGGGCAGGATAAGAACCATGTTGGGATCTGGATCTGGATCCTTTACTACCAGCTCTCCATGGGCCATATGCTTTCAGGGGGTATAGGCTTGCCCTCTTACTTCATTGAATTGCTATCTAAAGCCATGGATGAAGCTTTTCCACTGGATACTTCAACTCAGATGAGAGTTATCATAGTCCAGAGGTTAAATATTGGACCAGGATGCCAGGAAACCAGGGTTTGAATGGAAGCCATGGGACCCATTCTATTGTCTTGTTCAAGTTACAGTCTCTCAGCCTCAGGGAAGGGCAATGGCATGCTTCCTCTGAATAAATCTTGCCAAGAAAATCCTGTGCCCTGGTGGCGCAGTGGTTACATGCCTGTACTGCAAGCCACAAGGTTGTGAGTTAGATCTCATCCTTGCATCCATCCATAGATTGCTAAAATGAATACCCAGTTTGTTGGGGGCAGTTAGTTTATACAGTGCACCTGTATAATGCACCTGCATTATAAGCTGCTTTCTGCATATGCAATATGCTCAAGCATACGTGGAATTTCTTTTAAGTGGGGGGGGGGGGTTTGTCCGGAACGGATCCCCCGCATAAAAGAAGGGACCACTGTACATTGTATACCGCTTAGGGAGTGCTTAGTTCATGGATAAGCAGTATAAACTTTATTTATTTATTTATTTATTTGATTTCTATCCCACCTTTCTCCCCAAATAGGACCCAAGGCAGCTCACAAATAAAAATTCTAAAAACATATTACAATAAAACAATTAAAAATATAATCTAGAAACAATATAAAATTACAGACATTAAAACCACACTAAAACCATGATACCCACTCTGTATAACAAACATCCAAGCCACTCCAATGATTATAAATCAGAAGCCTGCCTGAATAAAGCCATTTTTGCTTGAAGACAAAAGGCAAGCAGGGAGCGGAGCAGCCTTGCTTCTCATTCCAGAGGATAGGGGCAGTTACCAAGAAGACTCTCTCTTGTGTCCTCACCAGGTGAGCATGTGATGGTGGTGGGACCGAGAGAAAACCTTCCCCGAAAGATCTTAGTACTTCCTATTGCTATTGCTATGACAGTCACTATAAGTCGAATGCAGCTTTAAGGCACATAAAAAGCTTCAACTGGGAACCTGACTTGAGTCCATTTGCCCTTTCTCCCACATGGTGAAGGAGCAGGAGAAACAAAGCACTCTCAACCAGGCTTACAAGCATCAGCTAAATTCTATGGGGATTCAGGCAATGCAGTGGACCCTCCCTATTCCCTGGCTTTAGGGTTGAAAGACCCCTGTGAAAGTGGGGAAATCACAAATAAAAAAAACACATTTTTTTAACCTGAGAGAACACATTTCTAGGAATCTTTAGGTCCAGTACAACATCTGATGTACAACATCTGATGTATATTGAATATAGAGTTGTGTTGGAAGACATAAAAATTCCTAGAGAAACCATATTAATCAAATCCATGAATAATCAAAGCCATAAAAGTCAAAGCTACAAATGTGGAGGGTCAACTGTACTTGCAAGACAGGCTAAGAGCATCATGCTTTGGGTACTGCTTTCCTTGCAAAATTGGGAGGAAAGTGGAGCATAAAGGAAGTCTGCTTCTTTCCTATTTTCAGTCAACAAAAATGGAAGGGGAGGCCATTTTAACAATTGTCTCAGGGGCTGGAATTCTTAAAATGTAGGGGCTCAGGGACGTACCAGCTAAACAGCAGTAGTTTTGCTTCTGTCTTGTGTCTTAAATTTAGTCATTCTGACATTCCAGCTAGCATGACTACTAGCTATGCTGCTTGGGGGATTCTGGGCATTGTAATCCAAAAAAAAAAATAGCTTTTCCAGGTTCTGATTTCTTTCCAGTGCTTGCAATGGTGGGGCAAGGTATTTAAAGAAATAGCATTTCTGCTGAAAAAAGAGTAATGCTGATCTTTCTCTTTTGCTAAGCTCTCAACCACTGAAAATTCTGATATTTTCTCCTCATTGCTTGAAAATATTGAGTTCTTCTTCCTTTCTTTTTCCGTAGTCCACTATTGCTTCTCAGAGAAAAACCTCTCTGAGAAAATGTTGTTTCAGCACTATGGTAGTTAAAATATATCAGAATTAGGAGGTTCTTGAGGATTTTATGCAATCCGCATTATGAAGTGAATTGACCTGATTCATGCTTCCTAAACTCACCGTTTCACAAAGCAGCTATCCATTGATATTTGCTGTTCTCTAAATTTTTCACCAAATTAGTTGGCTCAAAAATATACCGAAAAGCACATACAATGTGTGTTTTAGTTGAAAATTCATATGAAACACTGAGGACTAAATGCATATAAAATACCTATTGCAAGGTGAAATGCATAGACAAATGAATATTTTGTGGAAAATGCATTAGCAAATCACATGAATTTGCTTCAGGGTTTGAACAAAACCAGATAGATGTGGAAATGGGACACTGGAAAAACACTGAGCTGTCCATCTCTAATCAAATTATGCATTTAAATACATTTCAGTATGTATTTTGAAAGGAAGTTTCCCCCCTCTCCCCCATTGTAGATCAATGTGGAAATGGAGGAGAAGTATGGGTAAAAATATTGCAAAAATGGCCTGTGCCTGAAATACAGTATGCATAGTTTCCCATTTGTATTAAAACAGAATATGATTTTTTTTACAGGAATCTGTGTATTCATGCAAATCATGTAAAGTTGTGCCAATTGTATAAAACAGAGACACTTAGCACTTAATCAACCACTGAACTTTTACAGCATGCGTTTTCTGCACAAAGCTCAATATTTTTGTTCAGGAATCACAGAATCCCTATTTGCTGCCCCAAAACCTTTTATCTATGCAGAGGAACTCCTTGGACCTGAACAGACAGGCCAAAATAAAGCTGCTTCGGGGGACTTTGGAGGTATGCTGTTTAAATGATGCATGTGTCCTAAGAGGTTGGAAGCTGTGCCAAAGCCATGCTCCTGTCCTAAGGGCTAGAGCGCAGCTCTGGCACATCTTCTGGCCTCTTAAGATGTGTGTGTCATTTAAACAGCATACCTCCAAAGTGACCCAAAGCAGCTTTATTTTGGCCTGTCTGTTTGGGCCCCTTGGTTTTTTGTTTTGTTTTGTTTTGGTTTGGTTTGGTTTTGTTTTGGTTTTTTTGTTTTGGTTTGTTTTGTTTTGTTTTACACAAAGAAATTTTCCCCTATGAAGTCCTGAAAGGAGAAGAATCCTGCAGCTGATTTTTTCCCCTTGACGTGGCATCCTGGGATATCTTATTTTCCTCAAGGATGCAAATATTAAAATGTATTTTTTACACCATTACTTCATATTTGTTGTTGTTGCTGCTGCTGCTGTGTGACTTCAGGTCATTTTGGACTGATTGCAACCCTGAGGGTAACCTATCACAGAGTTTTCTTGGCAACATTTACTCATTGAAGTTTTGTCATTGCCTTCCTCTGGGGCTGAGAGAGTATGACTTGGCCAAGGTCACTTTGTGGGTTTCCATGGCTGAGCTGGGATTCAAACCTTTGCCACCTGGACTCCTAACCCAACACTCAAACCTCTATATCCTGTTGGATATAGAGCACTAGCTAGCACTTTCCCATATTTCATACCAATCCTTCAAACATCCCTGCACATCGAAATCTAGTTTGTCAGTGAAAATGATAGAATAGAACTCTTCTTCTTGCCTTGTAGTTTATGAAATGAAATGACTATCTCTCTCTCTCTCTCTCTCTCTCTCTATCTATCTATCTATCTATCTGTATATATGGTGACATTCAGCCATTTATCACCTTCAGTCTGCAGTGGTGGCATCCACCCAAGGAGAGTCTCTGCCACATGATCAGCTTTCTGCATTTCTTGTGTCTGCCGGCTCCTTCTTTAGCAAAGAAGCAGTCAAGGGCTGGCCTTGTGTGTTATAAATTGTGTCTCACTAGAAAGAGACAAGCAATAGGGACCAAACTCATTCAGGCACCATCTGTCTGCCTCAGCGGCCTGTGAAATGCCAGCGGGCCAGCCCCTGATCAAACAAAGGTGGATTTGGGCAGCGAATGCCTTTCTCTACAAAAGTCCTATTAATTATCCATTTAAAGATTTGCCTTTTAGAAATAGAACTGCAAAAGAAAGAAGGGGAAAAAACGTAACTCCCATGCTGTCCTCTTGAGTGTTAGAAAACTAGCTATATTAAACCTTAGGTTTCATTTAATCCCTGTGAAACAGCTGGTTTTGAAACAATCCTTTATGCTTTAAATAGAATAAATGGTTCATTATTGCTGCTCTTCATAAACGTTTCTCAGACTGAAGGGTGAGCATGTTTTCTGGGAAACTCTCAAGACAGGTGTCATTGTCACTATTACTGGCATCATCGCGAGTGCTAATAAAAGAGACTGTGTGTATGTGTTGGTGGGTGTCCTCAGAATTAATGGCGGTGTCCCGTGTAAATGGGTGCCACCATTATCACATAATGGATGCATAGCATCCACACGTCATGCCGCACCAGTTATGTCACAAGTGCAACATTGCCGCATTCGCAATGTAACTATGGCGGCACAAAAAGAACCCATTTTTTCCGGGTTCTTTTTACTCCAGAGTGACGGCGCACAGTTTGGGGTCTGCACCATCCCTCTGGACTAAAATACAGGGTGTTTGTACTAGGCCATTTTGAATGAAGAGGTTTCTATGCCAGGTGAAGCTGATACAGTATTTCTGTTAGTATTCATGATAGTGGTCCAAGAGCTTGGAATAGTTAATTTGTATAGAGTTCAGATACTAATTTTCCCTAGATAGCATAGTCACTGGCTATGCTGAGTTGAGTAGCCTGGAAGTTATTGCCAAACAAGTAACTTTACCAAGCTTCCAAAAGTGGATCAGCCTTTTCAGAGGCTGCTCCAGGCTCTGAAACTTCCTTCCTAGAGAGTCTAGACTGGTGCACTCCATGATGTCCTTCCAGCAGACGGCAATATTATTTTTGTTTCAGCTGGATTTGGGGAACTGACTGTTCACAGAAAAGAGCTTTTAATGGTGTGTCGTATTGTCTGTGTTTGTGTTATTTTTTTTTTAAATGAATATGGTTTTATGTTGCTGAGCTAGAGATTTGCATACAGCCCTCTCTTCTTGCCTGGAGCTGATGCTACCAAAACAGAAGAATTTGCACCTTTGTCTCCCATCTGGAGATGACCTATGAAAACTTAAGACTTGGGGATCAGCCCTGAGATCTGGCAATCTTAGGCCCGGTACATACCTTTTGGTAAGTCTGAAGCAGCGGCAGCTTTTTTACCTCTGCAGGGAAGCTGCAGCTGCCAAACCGTGTGGCTTCCCTGTGGAGGAAAAAGAACCTGCCAATGGCGCACTCATGACATAACTGGTGAGGCGTAACATGCGGATGCTATGAGTAGAAGGTGGAGGTAGGGAGAAAGAGCAGGGCGCCACCATTATTGCACCTCCAGTACATGCTATGGTTAGGGAATGTGTGTTTGCCGTGCGATCCCATAACCCTAGCATGGCGCAAATATGGCACTTTAGTGCCGTGTGTATCTTAGATGGCCATGTTGGCTGGGAAATTGTGGAAGCCATAGTCCCAAAAGTAACATGTATAAGCTTGTACGTATGTATGCATATATAAATCTTACTTTTAGGAGGCAACAGAGATGCAACCCAGCTTACATTCAAGATACATGCATTTGTGTGTAGGTGTAGTTAGAGAATTAAACCTCCTGTGGAAACTTGTGTCCTGCATCTGGTCAGTCTATGCTATCTTGGTAATAGACACTATACGCAAATGTACTGTCATGATCCCACTTTAACTGCCATGGTGGCATCCTATGGAACCCAGTGAGTAGTTCAGTGAGACACTAGGAATTCTAAATGCCCTTCTCTACACTACAAATCCCAGGATTCCATGAAATGTTACCATGGCAGTTAAAGTGGAGTCATTGCTCTACAATAGGTTGGAAGAGCCCTGATATTCTTGGGGCTAACTGATGTCACTTCACTCTGTTCTTCTTTTCTCAGGCCTTGTCTGCATTGGCCAAAAGGCCTGTTTCGGGCATCATCCTGTTTGGATGACACATGTCCCAAACTCCGGTTCTGTGGCAGGCAATCTGGATAACATCCAATACATTCCATATCAAAAATGGAGGTCAACAGCCTTAACTAATTTTTTTAAAAAATTTATATCTTACTCCAGCATTTTTTCAGGGAAGATCTGGAACCCTCTGTTTCTGTAATATAGTGGCTGTCTGCCTGGGCATCCTGACAAGCTGCTTGGCACATATACCACTGCCACAGGCCACTTTTTCTGAGGTCAGAACAAGCCCTGAAAGCGCAGTGGTTAGATGCCGGTTCTGCAGCCACAAGGTTGTGAGTTCGATGCCAGAACTCCAAGGTTGGCTCAGCCTATCCTTCCATAGGTTAGCAAAATGAATAGCCAGCTTGTTGGGGGCAATTGGCTTACAGACTGTAAACCACTTAGAGAGTGCTGAGCTCATTGATAAGCAGTATAGAAATGCAAATGATATTGCTATTGCTATTGCTAACACGGCACCCAGTCACATGCTTATCACTAGGCACTTTATTCTGACCCCAGAAGTGAATGAACCACGGTGACTGTGGATGTGCCAGACATCTCAGTATAATGCCCCGTGGCAACAGCCACAGAAGCACAGAAAGAGAGACCAAGGTGAAGCTGGGGCAGCTATGGAGCCAGTGTAGACAAAGATGGGATATCTTGGCTTTCTTCTGAGGGCAAGGGCAGGTATGGCTCCCCTGACATTTCAGCTTAACTAGTTATAAAGACCTATCTTTCTATCTATGGTGCAGGACAGACCACGTGGTCCCTAACCCTAAAATTGGCACCAGCACAGCACATTTGGGCCATCTGTTTCATCCCCCAATATAGCTTAATAAAAATACAAGTTCTTACTTACATGCGAAAGCAGACTTAGTGTGACTATATTCCAGGGAAAGATAGCTCATTAACCATTCACAATGGGCTCCATCCTTGCATACATATGCTGTGAAAATCCACACTATGCTATAACATTATTAAGCCATAGCTTCAATCCCTCTATGATCAGAAAAATACACTCTGGGACTTATTTTCTTCTTTATCATGCTGGTTGGGGATGACAGGAGTTGTAGTCCAACACATCTAGAAATCAGCAGGTTGGGGGAAAAGCTGTGTGAGAACAGGCAAAAGATAGAACTTTGTCCTTCATTATGGTAAGCCTTCCTCCCCCCCCCCTCACTGAATTAATAATAATAAATAAATAATAAAAACTTTATTTAT
Organism: Sceloporus undulatus; assembly: GCF_019175285.1. Classification (NCBI taxonomy): domain Eukaryota; kingdom Metazoa; phylum Chordata; class Lepidosauria; order Squamata; family Phrynosomatidae; genus Sceloporus; species Sceloporus undulatus. Next base: position 264,893,264 of record NC_056524.1, on the reverse strand, counting down.
ATACTGCCTTTCCACAGTGATCAAAGCGGTTCATTATTGGATCATAGGGTTGGAAGGGGCTGCAAAGGCCAGCTAGTCAATCCCCCCTGCCATGCAACCAGTAATTCCCAAATTTTGGTCCTCCAGATGCTTTGGAAACCAGGTCCCAGTACTCCTGACTGTTGGCCAAGCTAGCAGAGGCTTCTGGGATTTGAAGTCCAAAACACCTGGAAGACCTAAGTTTGGGAATCACTGATCTATATCATGTGGGAAAGTGGTTTGCAAAGCATAACCAAGACATACATGAAGAGTGAGGCCCGATACACATGGGCACAAAGCAGCATACTGCCGCCGATACCAGGGTTCAGGACTGTGCAATAATGACACGCTCAATAATGACACGCTCCCGAACTCTAGCGCATGTGGGCGCCGCCATGATTGTGCAGCCCCACCCACATGGGGCACGTATCCATGACATGTCCTGTGTGATGCATCCGAACAGCGCATCACACACCGCACCGCTGGAGGGCGCTTATCGCACCTTACCAGCGACTCGTTTAGGAACTCCTTTAGGGCGTGTGCATCATTGGCACGGCAACCAAATGGTCGCACCAATGATGCAGAGGAGAAAGGGGACACCCCTTTCTCCTCTTTAGTGCCGGGGTGTCTGGGGGCATGAAGCCCCAAAGATACCCCTTTTCCGGGCACGAAGAAGCAGCATTTTGCCACTTCTTCATGGCCCGGAAAAATGCTGGATTGGGGCCACAGGGCTGCCGGTGAGGCTGCCCTGGACCCAATCCAGTGCGAAAAGGGGAGGGACAGACCCACCCCTTTGGGGCAGTCTGTACAGCCCCTGAGATACACACTCCCTCCACATACAATCAAGCAATGTGTAGGCATTAAAGGAAGACATGCATATGTTAATGGCATTTTTTTTTTTTTTTTGGTGCATTGGAAAACAAATATTCATTACTTTGGGCATGCAACTACCACAGGAGGATAGAGCTAATTTAGTGAAGTAATTACACCATCTCTTTCCCTAACCTGCATCCAATGAAGTTGCTGAACCCTAATGCATTGAATAGGTAAATTAGCTTTGTAATTAACTGCCTCATCTTCAAAACTGTACCTAAAGAAGACGACACCAGGATCCTGGCTTGTGGAGACAATATCTAACAAGGAAATTTGGCTATGCCCAGGGGAGAGGCTTTATTAAATAAGATGCAGAAACCAATAGGGATCAGACAAGAAACAAAGATGCAATTAGCAACTGCAGTGGGGGATGTCTCTCTATCACTTGCTGAGTAAGTGTTACACCTGAGCAAGCTGTCCCATGTTTGTTGTTGTTGTGGTGGTGGTGGTTGCATGCATAGGTTTATCACTGGGTTTTCTTCGCAGAATTTGTTCAGAGTGGGTTTTTCCATGATGTCCTCTGTGGTTGAGAGAATATGATTTGCCCAAAGTCATCCAGTAGGTTTCCACAGCCATTCAAGCCCTGGTCCTCTAGTGTCCTAGTCAGAAGGAAAACAAGAACACCTCAAATTGTTTTTCTAAGCCACTCTGAGGGAACATTCAATGTGTATGTGATATACGTAGTCTGAAGTCGTACTGAGAGCCAGTGTAGCAAAATGGTCACTAGATTACTCAGTAGGTTTGCAGAGAGAACTGAAGTAGCCAGAGCGTCTCAGAGGCCTCCTTGTGCAAGCTAGTATAATGTACAACTTTGCAAGCAGGCTGTAGCTGTTGTTGACTGCCACCAACTTGACTTATGGTGATCTTATGAATGAGATGCTTCCATATCATCCTATCATCAATAGCCCTGCTCAGATCTTGCAGATTCGGATCCATGGTTTCCTTGATTGAACTACAAGGGAGCAAAATCTGGCCATTGCTCTCCAAATAAGACTTCTGCCTCCCAATGTAATTTTCCTACAGTCTCCAATTTTCTAGCTTTGCAGAAAACAAGACATTCAAAATCATTCACACCCAGTACTCTTATATTTGCCGTGTGACTGCATAGCCTGGAAATTTGTCTGCACTCTTTCTTTGAGTGCCTACAGTGTACACTCATCCCTCCATATTTGCGGCTTTAATATTTGCAGATTTGATTTTTCATGGATTTGGTTACTATGTTCTCTCTAGAAATATCTAGGTCTTCCAGTACAACTCTATGGTCAACTTTAACTAAAAGTTGCACTAGAGATTCCTAGAGAGATGTCCTCTCAGGTAAAAACATGGTGTTTTTGTTATTTGCAGTTTTTCCATATTCATGGGGGTCTTGTGTCCCTAACTCTAGCGGATATGGAGGGACAAGTTTGTTTCTAAATGCTCACCTTCATGTTTTAAATTACTGAAATTGTAGAAATTTGGGGATAAACGAAAATTTCATTTTAGGCAGCAGAATTCTTATCTAGGAATAGCAATGCTCTCATTTTGCCCTTCCCCATAGATACACCTCTGCTCATGGGTACATCCATAGAACATAGCAGAGGGCCTTCTTGATGTCTGCTCTCAGGCCCTGGAGCTCTCATCCTAGACAGCCTAGGATTATGATTATGTTTTTAAATTGTTTTTAATTCTATAGCTTAATTACAGTTTAAATTTCGCATTTATTAATATCTGTGATTTTTATTGCTAGATGTTTGAACTCTATAAGCCACCATGAATCCCAGGCTGAGGGAAATGTGGTATATAAATAAATAAAATAATCCAATGAATAATCCAATTATTCATCATCATCATCATCATCATCAATATTAAAACAAATATTTGTGCAACTGGCCAGGTGTGTGTGTGTGTGTGTGTGTGTGTGTGTGTGTGAGCCTCTGAGTGGCCTATCGACTCATGGAGATGCCTCCTTTTTTAATCATCACAACAACACTGGGAGCTAACTTAGGCTGAGAGACAGTGGCTTGCAGCTGGCAGCTTTGGTGTTAGCAGGCTGATAAATCTCTGCCAAGTACAGTGCGCTCTTTCTTTACATGGGGGATCCATTCCAGACGCCCCTGCATAAAGCAAATTCTGCCTATGCTAAAGCCCCATTTAAATGAATGGGGCTCGTGCACACAGTGGCATGGCTGCACCATGGGCATGCGCTCCATTGTTCCTTATGGAACGCACCACCCCTTCTCCCCGCGTGGCTTTCAGCATATGCTGAAAGCGGCGTATTAGTCTGAACAGGAAAAGAGCTATCCAAGCTGTGGAATCTATTTCAAAGATATTGTTTAGAGCCCCAGAGAGTGACTTTAAAATTCGATCTAAAATCTGATGTGGTTTCACCACTTCACTGACATGGAAACTCATCCAATAGTACTTAATGTGCTTCACTGTTGAGCAGTGATCTGAACCTGGATCTTTGTCCTTGTTCACATCTGTCACTCATTGTGTTGCATGCATAAGCTCATCTCCAGTTGTCTTTTACTTCAGAGGACAGCAACCAAAATGATGAAGGGTCTGGAAACCCCATGAGGAGCAGCTAAGGGAGCTGGATATGTTTAGCCTGGAAAAGAGAAGGTTAAGAAGGGACATGATTGAATGTTAATATGTACTAATATGTATTATATTTAATTATTTTGTAGAATGTACACCATAGGCAGGTTTATTTTATCTATTTTAATTGATTGTATGTACAGCACTGTGTAAATTTACAGCGCTATATAAATAAAGCTTAATAATAATAATAATAATAATAATAATAATAGGCATGTTTAAATATTTGATGGGGTGTTATATTGAGGATGAAGCAAGCTTGTTTTCTGCTGCTCCAGAGACTAGGGACTTTATCACATGGGGAAAATGGGGGTTTAAACAGCAATTTTCCCATTAAAATCTCGCGATTGCGATTAACATTTTCACACACATTGTGATTAAAGAGCCATTATCCTGGGAATACACAGGCAATAAACAGCAACAAATTATTACGGGATTTCCTTGTGAATGATTTGTTGCTGTTTATTGCATGTCTATTCCCAGCAGAATGACACTTCAATTGCAACATTGTGTGAAAATAGTAATCACGATTACATGATTTTCATGGGAAAATCACTGTTTAAACTGCCAATTTTTCCTGTGTGATAAAGTCATAGGACATGGAGCAATGGGTGCAAACTATAGGAAAAGAGATTCCACCTCAATGTTAGGAGGGACATCCTGATGGTAAGAGTTGTTTGACAGTGTGCCATGCTGCCTCAGAGTGGTGGAGTCTCCTCCTTTAGAGGTTTTAAAACAGAGGCTGGATGACCATCTATTGGAAGTGCTTTGATAGTATTTTCCGGCATGGCAGAATGGGGTTGGATTGGATGGTCCCTGTGGTCCTTTCCAACTCTGTGATTCTGTGATTCTATAACATGAAAAGGAACTTTATGCATCACATTCTCTATTATCTGCTCTTTTGAATGGAAAGTGTGAGGGCTTTAACTTTTCAAAAGTTTCTTCTTAAGGACATTGATCTACCTTTATTCAGATCATTCTGGTTGCTCCTTTTAAAAGTGTAGATTAAATGCTCTGGATGTCTTTATTAGTCCCTTTTCACCCTGGGCTGGAGGCTGGCACATACTCCTCTCTTCCATTCATTCAGAACCTCCTATCTGAACTCATTTTTTTCTAGTTTAACCAGTTTCTCCACTTGCCATGCTCTTTTTCCGCCTAACAGAGTCATGCGTATTCATCTTCCTCCCTCCGGCACCTTTCATACCCATTTATAATTTACTACATTTATAAGTTTATTAAATGAGTTTCCATCCATGGTGAGTCTAATCAGCATACCGCAGTGCTGGAATTGCACACCACACCATCCGGCAGTACAGACTACACAGGAAACTGTTCACTTTTAACTTTCGTTAGTGTCGCTTTTATAGGGATGAGGAAATCTGTCAGGTTCGCTTTCTCATGCATTTGATTTTATTATTATTATTATTTTACACCTCTGGTTCTTTGAATGCAAATGCATTTGTGCATTTTAGTAATTTCTTCCAGAATGAACCAAAACCAAATTCTCATCCATTGGCACAGGGCAAATCCAATAGATGCAGCTATTCCTTGCATGAATCAGACCATGTTGTTTCTGCCTGCCAGGTAGCTCTCAAAAATGAGTAGCATCTTACTACATGAAATGCATACCCTCCAACTAGGCCATTTCACCAATCAGGGGCTAGAAGGTACCTCCTCCCCCAGCAACAGGATGCATATGGCCAGGCAATATCAGATGGGTAAGATGGCAAAAATGTTTTCTTCAGAAGAACACAAATGCTGGGAGAGGCTGCAGCAGTTTGCTTTGGCTTGAATCTGTCAGACTGGTGATCACTTAGATTGCTTCCTGAGCAATGGGGGAACAAATCTCTGTTGCTCACAGTGGCTGCTATTTGGTAAGTAGGAATTGCCTGCCACTGTAACTATGGTTTTTATGCCTATATCAGTCCCATACAGGATTTCAGCAAAATTCCCTTTCCCAGGAGTCTAGGTTCTCCTTTCCCAGGAGGCTAGGTTCTCCCTTCTATGTTCTCCTTTTGCCAGCAGGTAACGACCTTTTTATTATTTAAAGAAGGATTTCATTATTAATTAGTTGTGCAGAAATGTCTTTGTATAGGGGGGTGTGCTGTATTTTTATCACAATTTTATCTCATTTGATGATTGAAAACAAAGGGCTTTAAATAGGATGCGTGTGTTGCTTTTTATATTTACTATTCTGTCTTTTCAAATGATTTTGCATTCTTTTAAATTACGGCATGTTTGTTTGTGACACAATAGGTAATTATTTTGAAAAAATGTTTGCATCATCTAGATTTTCATTATGTCTTATTTTAAACTTGCAGTATATTGCTAGGAGGCCCTTATTGGAAGAAAGGAGTGGTAGAAATTAAACAATTATAGAAATAAGAAATATGAATAGGAGGAAGGTGAGTCTTGTGTGTTTTTTGGTCATTGTGCGAAAGAGGTAGCAAATACCTGCAATGAGCTGGGCCTCTGGCACGAGGCACACGGTTTTTAGGGTCCTTGTTAGCATCAATGTTACCAGCTGTCCACTGACATGAAAGAGCGAGTTATTAGTGAAGTTGTTGGATACTTCTACATTTGCTTTACAGTATGAGGCTGGGGTGGGTTGGGGGGATATAAAGACTGGGAATGGAATGGCAGAGTGAATTTTTCACTGTTGCTAACCTGTTTGTATGACAGCCAGTGTGGTTTCAATGTTGGACAATGACTCTGGAAACCCGGGATCAAATCCCTTCTCTGCCATGCAAGTCACACTCTCACAGCCACAGAAGAAGCCAAAAGCACTCCCCCCCCCAACAAAGCTGGTCAAGAAAATAGGGTTGCATTCTTGATGTTGTGTGCTTTCAAGTAATTTCCAACTTATGAAGACCCTAAGATGACCCTATCACAGGGTTTTCTGGGCCTGAGAATGTGTGACTTACTCTAGGTCACCCAGAGGCTTTCCATGGCCAAGTGGGGAATGAGATCCTCATCTCAAGAGTCATAGGCCAGTGCTCAAACCCCTACAGCTTGCTGTCTCTCTAAAGCCCTCAACAGATTGGCATATAACGCCAGTGTGAGGGCAGAGTGAGGGCATAGCAACCGCATGCTACACACCCCCATGGTGGTGTCATGCTGGCGTCACACCTCTAGACCCACCTCACATTGGGCAGCATCAAGCTGCATCTTTGGCACAGCATGTAGACACGCTACACCAAAGAGCTGCAGAAAAGTCATGGTGGTGGTGGCTAGTGCGCCGTTCTTGTGGTGCAAAAACAGGCTGCTATTTGCGGCTTCTTTTTGTACTGCAGAACTGCCGGGTTGGGGGCACGGTGTGTGGTTGCCAAGTCCCCAACCCAGGGCTTCCAGGGGTGACATGGCACCACCTCTTAGCAGAGGTGTGCCGTGCCCCTTACTCTCACCTTAGGGTCATCATACATTGCAAACGACTTGATGGCACACAACAACAACCTTCTTGCATGATGCTCATTGCTACTGGGAAGAGTTAGGTCTGATTTAATTTGATTATTTCTGCACTATATAAACTTTGGGAATCCATTTTCCATTGGCATCACATGGGGGGAGTGCACCCCAGCCTAAAGACTCCCTACATATTCCAGTGATGGAGAATTTGATCACTGGCAAAGAGATAGTCTGGGTAGAGTTTGTTTGGGCCTAATTGTACCTAAATGTATGAAGGAATGTATGAACCCACCAATGAAAGGACTGAGAAGTTTCTCTACCATATACCATTTGCATCATCATTTACCACTAATAAAGCTTATGATGTAGCAGGAATGTGCATCAGTATCCGACACCATAAGAATCCTTGGAAAGGCCTGAAAACACCAACAGTTCTGGGACTAGACAATACTTCTTTCCACTATGACCTCAAAAGAACATACACAAGCATATGTTGAATTTATGCCTCTGTATGTCACCAACAGGATGCCAGATCATGGTAGACTGGATGCAATTTTTTTTCTGATTCAGCAGGGCTTTTTGCATGTCCTTAGATCCTCCCTGTCTCTTGTAAATTGTTTCCTCTTGAGTCTAACCCACACATCACATTTTTTGATTTATAGGAATGGAGTTAATGCCAGATAAGCAGACCACTTGAAAGGAGAAAGGGGGCAGAATTAGTAGATTAATAGAGTGTGGTAAAATGCCTCATAATCACCCCTGATTTTCTTGTAAAGTTGTTAAGGGTTCATTGTCTGTCTTCTGGTATCTTTGCTTGAAAAATGAATCCAAATTGCTTTGGCTGAGAGCCTTGTCATATGGATTGAAAACCAGCAAAAGGGCCATAAAACCAACAGCAACAATAATATATCGAGACAGAGGACAGCATCAGCTGGGAACGCTACAGGGGTATGTGAGGCCTGGTTTCATCTCACGCCTCCGATTAATTATCCAGAAGAGGGAACAAACAACACATTAATTAAATGTTCCAATAATATTAAACTGAGAGGTGTTACTGACACACACAAAAAGAAAGAAGATAAATAATGCAATGATAGGTGTGCATACCCATGTGTGTATATATATATATATGGGGGGAGGGATAAGTACTGGAGGGGCATTTTTTTAAATGAGATTCAGCTTCCACTAACACTAGCTAAAAGAAACCATAGCCTGAATTTTTTAAGGAATGGAACTTGTAAAATAATAACATTTTGCAGCAAGGAACAAAGTGTTTGTGTGTCTGTGTGTGTGTGTGTCATACTAGGGCGAAAATGTAGGATGGGAGAAAAGGACATGGTTAAATACAGAATGACTGGTATTAAGAATTGCTCAGTTACAGTGAGATTACCCCCTTTTTTTTTTTTTTTTTGAAAACTTTATTACCAAACCAGAAGATACGGCATAGCAGGGTGGTTTAGCTTTATAGTGGACTGTCCTCTATTTTGAAGGTTTGGTTTAATATGGTGTTCAGTTTGAAGATATGTTATGTTCCTCTGTTTAAGATGTGGGCAACTATGGGGGACCAGGAGGCATTTTTCATTCATGCACTCTCAAGAGCTTTGCCAGTGGCTCCGACATGACCAGATGTAACATTTTACTCCTGCTACTACCACTCATTATTATTATCCTACTTTTTTCCAAAAATGGGACTCAAGGCAGCACCATATCAGTTCTGGATTTTTTCTTCATTGATTTTTTTTATGTGCATACTCATTCATTGTTGTTGTTGTTGTTGTTGTTTGCCTTCATGTCATTTCCGACTTATGGCAACCCCAGAATCATAGAATCATAGAGTTGGAAGAGACCACAAGGGCCATCCAGTCCAAACCTCTGCCATGCAGGAACTCTCAATCAAAGCATCCCCAACAGATGGCCATCCAGCCTCTGTTTAAAGACCTCCAAGGAAGGAGACTCCACTACACTCCAAGGGAGAGTGTTCCACTGTCGAACAGCCCTTACTGTCAGAAAGTTCCTCCTAATGTTGAGGTGGAATCTCTGTTCCTGTAGCTTGCATCCATTGTTCTGGGTCCTAGTCTCTGGAGCAGCAGAAGACAAGCTGGCTCCCTTCTCAGTATGGCATCCCTTTAAGTATTTAAACAGGGCTATCATATACTCTTTTAACCTTCTCTTCTCCAGGCTAAACATCCCCAGCTCCCTGAGTCGTTCCTCATAGGGCATGGTTTCCAGACCTTTCACCATTTTAGTCGCCCTCCTTTGGACATGCTCCAGTTTCTCAACATCCTTTTTAAATTGTGGTGCCCAGAACTGGACACAATATTCCAGGTGGGGCCTGACCAGAGCAGAATACAGTGGCACTATTACTTCTCTTGATCTAGACCAGGGGTAGGAAACCCTTTTGAGTCGGGGGCCGGGTTGCTGTCCCTCAGACAACTGGGGGGCCGAAGCCAAAAAATAAATAATTAAATAATTTTTTAAAAATTAATTAAATAAATAAACCGGGACAAATGTAGGACAAAATATTCAAATGGAGGACACTTTTTGAATAAAAAATGGAGGACACGTGAAAAAAATTGCTGATTTTTAAAAAAAATGTTAAGATAAATGCATGTTTCTGAGGCTTCTATAGACAATTGCCCCACCATGCCCCTCGCGCAAGACGCCAAAGGCCCCGGCGGCAATCGGCGGCAGAACCGGGCTGGGGCCGGTCCCAAGGCCTTGCCAGGCCGCATCCGGACCGTGGGCCGCAGGTTGCCTACCCCTGATCTAGACACTATACTTCTATTGATGCAGCCTAAAATCACATTGACCTTTTTAGCTGCCGCATCACACTGTTCACTCATGTTCAACTTGTGGCCTACTTGGACTCCCAGATCCCTTTCACATGTAGTTTCATTCAGCCAGCTGTCCCCCATCCTATATCTGTGCGTTTTATTTTTCTGCCCTAAGTGCAGTACTTTACATTTCTCCGTGTTGAATTTCATTTTGTTAGCTTTGGCCCAGCTTTCTAGTCTATTCAGGTCATTTTGAATCTTGATCCTGTCCTCTGGGGGTATTAGCTATTCCTCCTAATTTGGTGTCATCTGAAAATTTGATAAGTGTGCTCCCAATTCTGTCATCCAGGTCATTGATAAAGATGTTGAATAGCACTGGGCCCAGGACAGAGCCCTGTGGGACCCCACTGGTCACTTCTCTCCAGGATGAAAAGGGACCATTGTTGAGCACCCTTTGGGTTCGGCCGGTCAACCAATTACAGATCCATGTAACAGTTGCCTTGTCTAGCCCACATTTTACAAGCAAGAATATCATAGGAAATTTTGTCAAAGGCCTTACTGAAATCAATTTATACTATATCCACAGCATTCCCTTCATCTACCAAGCTAGAAATTTTATCAAAGAATGAGATAAGATTTGTCTGGCATGACTTCCTTCTCTGAAACCAGTGTTGACTTTTTGTGATTATGGCATTGCCTTCTAGATGTTCACAGACTCTCTGTTTAATGATCTGCTCCAGAATCTTTCCTGGTATTGATGTCAGACTAACTGGACGATAATTGTTGGAATCCTCTTTTTTCCCCTTTTTGAAGATGGGGATAATATTTGCCCTCCTCCAGTCTGCTGGGACTTCTCCTGTTCTCCAGGAGCTGTCAAAGATTATTGCCAATGGCTTCGATATTACATTTGCCAGTTCTTTTAATTCCCTTGTATGTAGTTCATCTGGTCCTGGAGACTTATATTCATTTAGATTAACAAGGTATCCCTGTACTATCTCTTTACTTATTCTGTGCTGAATTTCCCAGAATAAGTAAAGTAAGTAAGTAAGGTAACACTGTTACAGGGGTTTCTTGGCAAGTTTCTTCAAAGAGGAGTTGCCGTTGCCATCATCTGAGGCTGAGAGACTGTGACTTGTCCAAGGTCTCCTAGTGGGTTTCCATGGCCAAGGGGGAATTCAAACCCTGGTCCCCAGAGTGATAGTCCAATGCACAAACCACTATACCATGCTGGCTCCTACTCAGTCTTTAATTTCTTCCACTTCTAATGTAAATGTGATTGAGGTGTGGTAGAGACTGCCCCTTCAGGGGTGGCCTGCACCTGCCCCTTTTCTCACTGGGTTAGGGGCAGGGCAGCCTCACCGGCAGCCCTGAGGCCCCAATCACCAAAATGCTGCTTCTCCATGGTCCCGAAAAGGGATTTACTTGGGGCTTCATGCCCCAGGACACCCCAACAGGCGCTGCATGTCTGGTTGCCACACAGGAACGAAGCTTGTGGCGTCGTAGCCAGGAAGTGGTGCCATCATGATGTCACTTCCTGTGCACCACGTTTGGGTGCTCAGCGGTGGCACCAGCGTCATGCCCCCCCCCCCATGTGGATGGGAGGCCATCATGATGTCGCTGCCACTATTGACTAGGGTTGGGGTTGTGCGGATGGTGCACGCTCCCTAACCCTAGTATCACTACTGCCACACCCCATTTTGCCCATCTGTATCATGCCTGAATTAGAGTTTTTAACTCAGTCATTAATAAGCCAAAAAAAAATTCAATCCAATTACATTTACATTACAAGTGGAATACATTAATTATAACACTTGTGCATAATTCCCATTTAAGTTTAATTTAAAATCCTGTGCTAAAATCTTTACCAGAATGACACTGAAAAAAATGCCATTGTTGCCATTACTCACAGGAACCTTTTGTCCCGGCCTTGAGTTTGGGAAGGAAGGAAACAGCTGCATAGATTTTTGAAAACCATGTTTCTCGTCCACTCCATCAAAAAGCCTTTGCATGTGTGTTAAAGAACCAGCTTGGGCATATAAATGCTTGTTGGTTCTTTAGTGCAGTCTCCAACTTTATTAATCAATAGCCTAATAATTAATTTTATTCTGTAGTTATTTTAAGGCCGAACATCCAGCTAAAATCAACCCATTAAGTTTAAAAATAAATGCAAATGAATCCCCATTTTGTTTTTTTAAAATTTGCAGACTTAATTGATTTTAATTAATCATCTTCTATCTGGCAACTAGCATTACATGGATGCTGCTCTGTTCCAATGCTTATTCAATTTATTTACACAGTTATACAGAAAGAGAAAAACTACACATCATGTCAGACAAACTACAAGTTATGCTACAGCCAATGGTTCCTCCATTTTGAAGAACCCTCATGTGAGAGCGTTTGCAACCATTAAGAAGTACTTAACTTAACTCAGATGGGTAACTTATCAGGACTTAGTTTTAATAGACAAAAAAACTAATAAGATAACTATGAAAGCGCAGGATGAATTGGAAACAGAGGGTTATAATCTTAGTTGGTTCTTATATCGTCAGATTAGAGAGAGATTTTTATTTGATTTGAAATCCTTTAACATCTACACAACATATTCGACTGTGGATAAAATAATTCTGGGGGTAAATAAGAAAAAGATTTCTAAGTTTTATAATCTCTTACTGGATCTAGAAATGCATGAGGAAACCATAAAACCCTGTATGATCAAATGGGCACAGGAACTGGAGGAAGTATTACCATTATCGCAATGGGAAAAAAATTGGAATGTTAGGCTTAAGTATACCACCTGTATAGCCATAAAAGAAAACTACCATAAAATGCAAAATAGATGGCATCTCACTCCTATGAAACTTTGTAAAATATATAAAGACCAGAGCCCAATGTGTTGGAAATGCGGCAACAGCCCAGGTTCTTATTTTCATATGTGGTGGAATTGTAAAATGGTTAATAAGTATTGGAAACAGATTTATGGTAAGATGAAGCTAATTGTCAAAAAAGATTTTGGTTTTGATCCTAAACTTTTCCTCCTAAATATGATTGCAGATAATAGTTTCGAGGCCAAACATGGCAAACTCTTCTTTTATATGATCTCTGCTGCACGCATAACTCTCGCAACATATTGGAAAGGGGAAGCAATACCCTCTTGGAAGGAATGGATAATGAAGGTCATGGACTACATGGAATTGGACAAGCTAACATGCTATATTGAGAATTTAAACTGGAACAAAGAAAAAATGGTTTGGCTCCCTTTGGTTGATTTTTTAAATTCAGGGAAACTGATATAGATCTGAATATACTGCTCACAATCTCTTCATATTGTAGTTAAATAACTTTTATTGGTAATTCAAGAAAAATACATAAGATATTAATTTATACATCATATCTACACTGGTAAATTGGTAAACGCAAGTGTGGTATGATATATTTGGTGATTTTCTTTTGTATCAAAGTACAGCTTGGCTATGTCACGTTCTAGATCACTCCGCAGGAAGTCAATGTGGTGTGCTTGTGACTCTGTAAATAATTGTTTTATGTTTAATGTTGTTTTGTCCATGTATTGCATTATGTATTATGTACTCTGTGGATATTTGAATGTATAAATGTGGATTGTTGATGTGTTTATGTATTTTATATTTGCTTTGGTGGAAATTAATAAATATATATTTTAAAAAAAAACTCTTCCTCTGCCAGCCCATGTTTTCCCCAAATTCTTTCCAAACTCACATACTCATGGGCTAAAATTCTATTACATATATAAATTTCCATTTTGCAACACCCCCCTCCTTTTTTCCTACAGGCTATTAATATGTAACTACACCAGGGAGGCTTTTTTAATTGGGATGTGTCTTTTATATATTTTTTAACTTTTGTATGTTTAAAAATAATTTTATATTATTTTAGTTGAGACTATTTTAATTGTTTTTTTTAAATTACACTGTAGATTTCAATTAATTTCCTTCCGTGAGTTGCTGTGGCTCCCACTCGGGAGAAAGGCAGCATATAAATTAAATAAAATGCATGCAGATGTCCTTTTGTGGGGGGGGGGGGGCTGCAGGGGTTGATATTCCTCTCTCCTCGGTGTCCTAAGCCCCCCTCAGTTTAGTGTTCAGCCTCTGAAGCCACTGCTCACTTTCATTTTCTGCTTTGCAGCAAGTGGGCAGGCTTGGAAAAGGGTCTGGCTGCATCCACATAGCCAGCCATGAAATGATCACAGAAGCACTAAGGCTCCTGGAGGATCACAGTGAATCTCAGATATGGTGTAATCATTTTGCATCTGACTATGAGGTTGTCCAAGCCATAGTATTTCTTATCACCATGTATGGATGTGAGAGCTGGACAGTGGCCAGACACATCTTCAAACCTGCCTGTCCTCTGCAAAAGATAGAATGGTCTTGGTTGGCAGCTTCAGTGGCTTATTATGAGGGATGCTGAAAAGTTCTCAAGCTGACCAAGAAGGGAACGACCTAGAGCCATGAAATTTATGTGCTATTACTATTCACCCTGAAGTTCAACACACTTGGCACATCATTTCTCCTTTCTTTAATCCTTAAAAAATGCTAGTCAGATTGAGTAAGATCTGATGAATAAGATGGATGGTGTATGCACTCAGATCCCAAATTCTTCAAAACACCCATCATCTTACCAGCCCTGTGAGCAAGTGCATTGACCTACATAAAGAGAGCACCTTCCCTTGCTGCTTTTCCTTCAATGTCTCCTTTAATCAGCACAGCAAGTCAAAGGATGATTCTGCATTAACTGTTTGACCCTTCTGAAAACAGTCAGTCATCAAAATACCTTCCTTATCTCAAACAAAACATGGCCATAACCTTCCCTGTTGACTTTTGCATCTTGAATTTCTTCAGTCATGGAGAACCCAAGTGCTTCCACTGCTTGGTCTCCGAATCATAGTGATGTAACCATTTGATGAGTTGTTCCAAAAAATTATCACTAACTTTGCTCAAAATGCTACAGAAACAACTTGGAGGTGTCCACTCAATTTCATTTCTGGTCAGCATTCAAACATTTTGGCACTCACTTAGCTGACAGCTTCTGCATACCCAACTGCTCATGAATTATAACCAAATGCATTTCTGGAATATCTCTAGTGTCTCAGCAATTGTTTTATCTGAGATTCATCAGTCTGTGAAAACCAGGTCATGAACACACTCAGCAATTTCAGGAGATGACACTGTTGAAGGACTCCCAGACCTTGCTGCATCTTTGATCTCAAAACCTCAATGCTGAACATTTGCACACCACTTTTTCACAACTATGATGGACACTTGTCACTCAATGCTTGCATCATATATCCATGGATTTCCTTTGGAGTTTTCTTCTGGAGGAACAGGAACTGCATGATGGCCCAGAGTTCAGCACTTGAAAATGCCACACTTTTCACTGACATGGTTCTATCAATGATCGGGGGGGGGGGGGGGGAATAGAAAAAATTAATGATTTTGTAGTAGACAGATTTAAAACAAAAAAAACAATCTTTCAAACTACAATGATAAAATTGTGCTCAGATTTTGGGAAGTGGGTGGGCCAAGAACTTTTCAGCATCCCCTTATAATAAGTTGGGAAAAGATATATGGTTCATGGTATATAGGTTGGCATGCTGAAATTTACTCTATACTGAGGGGATGTACAGTTGACTCACACATAGCTATTTTTACCTGTGCATAATTCAGTCCTGCTTGTGAGCCCCAGAACACTGGCAAAGCGGTGGGAAGGAGGAGAGAATACAGGGAAGGGTAAGACATTCCTACCTCTTTCTGTTCGGTAAAGGGCATTTCCCAGGCGTCTTTAGTAACAAAGACGAGGCTTGTTGGGGCTTTGTTTCAAGTGGCTGACATGTACAGTGTATTTTGCCCCCAGGGCTCTAGCGCTCTCTTCCGTGCAAGGGAAATGGATCCTACAAAAGGCTTCCCAAATGCTCTGGGAAGGAGGAGTTAAACAGTCCAGAGATTGTTTCCTCAACATCTGTGCTGAAAGGATCACCTTGAAATATGACACTGTCTTCTTTTGACCTGAGGCCCTGGAGGTTTCCAGAGAGCCATTAAAAACAAGGAAAGGGAAAAAAAAACAACACTCAATTTTGAGAGGAAAAGTGAACAGTTGAAATGGTCCAACAGGAGTCTGAGTGTGCTGATCACACCCTTTTTAGAAGTGTTCAAAGACATAGTCGTGTTAGTTTGGAAAACCAGTATGAAAGGAAATCTTGTAGCAACTTTGAGACTAACTGAGCAAGAGAGGTTGGTAGCGTGAGCTTTTGTAGACTTGAGCCTACTTCCTCAGATGCAGGTTTTCACTTTTACATACTTTTTAGAAGTGTGTTTGAGCTTCTGGAATGAAACCCAAAGCCTCATCCAGCTTCTTCCCATCAGTCTAATGGCACTTAGCTTACCAATTCTGTTCATTTCTCTCTCATACACATAGCATTTTATCACACAGGGAAAAATCGGGGTTTTAAATGGGCATTATCCAGCATTTAAAGATGATTTATCCTGGGAATAACCAGGTAACAGCCAGCAACAAATCATTCACTGGATTTCCCCATGAATGGTTTGTTGCTGGTTATTCCCTGGTTATTCCCAGGATAAGCCATCTTTAATCACGATGCATATGAAAATCTTCACTGTGATCATGCGAATATCACTGTGTAATGCCCATTTAATCCCTCAATTTTCCCCACGTGTGATAAAGTCCATACAAGCATAGCAGTCTCTAATCTAATCCCTTGAAATCAGACAAAATTCAATATGCCAGAGAAAGGCAACACAGAATCTGCCAGTTGTGGATTTTCGGGATTGGGAAGGGACACTATCTTTCTAATGATATACTGCCCTGCCTAAAGAATCTGCAGCTGGTTGGGAATGACCTGCAGGCCTTGTTGTTGTTGTTGCTGCTGCTGCTGTGTGCCTTCAAGTGGTTTCCAACTTATGGTGATCCTAAGGCAACCATATCATGAAGTTTTCTTGGCAAGATCTGTTCAAAGGAAGTTTGACATTGCTTTCTCCTAAGGCTGAGAGCATGTGACTTGCCCAAAGTCATCCAGTGAGTTTTACAGCTAGGTGGGGAAAACAAACTCTGGTCTCCAGAATAACAGTCCAACACTCAAACCACTATGCCACATGGGGTCTCAGAGCTATTTACAAATCTGATTGTGGAAACTATTGCATTTCTATAGTTTTTTGTGGGTTTTTCGGGCTATGTGGCCATGTTCTAGCAGAGTTTCTTTCTGATGTTTCGACAGCATCTGTGGCTGGCATCTTCAGAGTCATCCTTCTTCAGATGCCAGCCACAGATGCTGCCGAAACGTCAGAAAGAAACTCTGCTAGAACATGGCCACATAGCCCGAAAAACCCACAAAAAACTATGGACGCTGGCCATGAAAGCCTTCGACTTTATATTGCATTTCTCTTCTGAGTAGTGGGTCGTGATGAAAGAAATGTAAATTGGAGAGAAGTAGCACTTATTTTTTTGTATTTGATACATTGTGATGCACAAAAAAACCTATTTTGATGGGGGGGGTCCTCTCTCTCAGGGACAAAAAGTCTTGCAGCAGCTAACAATTATATTTAAAAGGTGTGTAAAAACACTCTTTCCAATCATGGAGGGGAAAAAATGCCAATATTCTTTGTCTCCTGAGTTGTAGATGTTTAACTACGTCTCATCGTCCCCTAAAGATGTTCCCTTGATTTTCACAGGAAGAGTGCAGAGAGGCCCACTCTGTTTTGGGCCAACTAGCCTTCAATTCTAACTTACTAATGTACATTCCTGCTCTCAGATTTATAAGAAAAGCAGAGGAATTACGCTGCACTGTCATTATGACCAGGAAAGCATTTAAGCATTCACTGGAACATTCCAGAGCATTTTGACAGCAGAACATCGTAGCCGGCATGTAAGTGAAGTTCAGTCAATTGTCTGAATTCATCTCCGATATATTTCCGAAGCAAAACAGATCTCCCTTTTTTTCCTCCCAATGTAAATCGAGTTCTAAAATGGATCTCCCTTTTTTCATTATAAACTGAATCCTCCCTCACCAGGAACAAGAGAGAATTTTGTTGAGTTTGGGTTTTAAGAAATGCATACCAAGTTTGCATTTCCCAAATCAACATGCAAACCAGAATACAGTGGCCATGATCCCATACCCTGCAGCATTTCACAGATGAAAACCAGGACACATGTGGCTAAGCAACATCAAAGTGTGACCAAGATGGCAAAAGTTATTAATCAGAAAGATTATACATGGTAAGAGAGGCTGCAGCAATTTGCTTTTGACTGAGCCTACTGAGAAGGGCAAGACTCCACTCGCTCCTCTCATCTCCCTCCTGTTGAGTTAAGGGAGTATAGACAATTTTTGCACTACAAATGTATTTTGAAGCAACTGAAGTAGACTGGTGGGCAAGGGAGGAGGAACATGGGAGGAAGAGAGAGAAACTGGGACATTTTAAAAGCAGCTCAAAAAGTGAAATGGCAGAGCATGAATCAGGAATTCTCTGCCAAACTGGGCAAGGACAAGGTGATCCTGGATCAGGAGTTGTATGTATATAACTATGATAGGTCTCTTGTCCAAACACTCTCACATTCTCCCTTTTCTTCTTCTGCAGCCCTGCAACATGGCCATTCTATTGCCAGGGTCAGCTGCAGGAGAGAAGAAGAGAAATATCCAGTCATTATAGATGTAATTCTTCATTAACTTTCTTCTCAAAATAAGCATCAAATAATTTTAACAATGTTCCTCCCAGTGCAAGGAAGTCTTGAAAAACTACACAGTTTTTTAAAACCCATTTGTAATTTGGGACTTATTTTGTGTAAAATTTACACATGGCTATTTTGCACAGAAAACAGCATTTTTTGTGTGTCAGAAACAGCATTTTCTCCACAGAAACAGAAACAATATTTCTGCACAGAAAATGTTTTCTTTGCAAATCAACCACATGTGAATTTTGCATGCAATAAGTCCTAAACTGCAGAGATTTTTGTCAGTCCAGGATTCTTCTCAATTCATCAAGGTTTCTCAATACTTTTTAACAAAACATGTTTTTCAAGCATTTTGTTAATAGTTTCTAAGTTGTTGTTTTTTTCTTGCACACCAGCTGTTTTCTTACAGCTGGATGTACAGTGACAGACATCCTCCAGGATCTCCCAGGGATCCTAATATCAGTGCTACTGGACCTTGTTGAAGGAACAGAAAGAAAATGCATTCACTTTGGAACAGAGGTTAGTAGAAACAATTGGTACCAGCATTGCCTCCTCACACTCCCCGACAAACCTAGAATGTTTAAGTTCAGTTTCATGTTGTAATGTGTCACAGGAGGGTTTAATAAATAATATTAATTGAAGATCACTATGTGCATATCCTCCAACCAGGAACACATTGTGAAAACTGGGACACATTGTGGCCAACTAATGGCAGAGTGTGGTCAAGATGGTAAAAGTTAGTAACGATGAAGAAGAGTCGGAGATGTTGCAGCAATTTGCTTTTGAGGCTGCATCTTCACTGTAGAAATAATGCAGTGTGATATCATTTTAATTGCCTTGATGCTATGGAATTCTGAGAACTGTAATTTTATGAGATATATTACTTTCTCTGTCAGAGAGGTCTGGTGCCACAATAAACTACAAATCCCAGGATTCCACAGAATGGAGCCATGACAGTTAAAGTGGTGTCAAACTGCATTAATTTTGCAGTGTGACAGCAACCTCGTTTGCATTAACTGAAGTAAGCGGAAGACAAAGTGGGAAATATGAGGAGGAGAATAGAACTAGGTAGTTTTATAAGCAGAGAGAAAAGTGGAATGGCACCGGAGTAATCAGGGCTGTCCCCACCAAATTATGAAAGTTGTAGGGTATGCATATGCTGCTTGTCAGAGTCAAAAGCACTGTCAATCTCACTTCCTCCCACATTCAAATGTTTTGTTTTAACCTCAAGTTCTTTCCACCAAAAATATGAAGAAATGTGCATATTTTTTGTAAGTTCTTATCAAAACCAAAATGAACTATAATTCTCACCCATTCATCATGGAAAGAGTTTTCCAGTGATACAAAAATGCAGGCTTGGTATTACGTGCATCCACATGGCATGATCGGCCCAAATTCTCATGCTTTGCCTGGCAACCCCTACTTTGTGAAACAGGCATTGTCGATAGGGGCCCAGTTATAATTATGTCCTGGAAGAAGATTAGGAAATTAGTCAGAACTCACGGAGAGGCCTGATCTGTTGTGAAAGGTTTTCTGTGTATTGCCGTCCAACATTTCCTAAGTCTCAGGGGGCTGTGAGACCTTCAGGAACCTAATTCATACTCTTAATGTAATTTATGTGTCTTATTAAAATATGAAGGAAATTCCCAGCCAAAAACTTAATTAACTCAAGGTTAAGGATGCTCAGAGGAAGAAACAGAACCGTTAATAAAAATAAATACAAGACATTTTCCAGAAGTAGAAAATCCCCCTCATGATTTAAGTATGGAAACAAGAAGTTGAGATAATGCATATAAAAGATTCAAATTTCCTTACAGGTCATACTAAGTTTTTTTTCCCCCTAACAAAAATACATAAATCGAGATTTCTGAAAATGAGACGTTCCAATAGCAACTTTAATCTTGATCTCTTTTTTTACATCACTATTTCAGGTACGTTAAAAGCATTGCTGAATAATCTGTATAACAATGTAACTATAGCATGAAGCATAACGTTATTTATTTTAAATGCCAAATGATTCATCCCCATATAATTTGCTACTTTGGAAATTATGTACTTGTACAATACAAGAAGTACTCTAGGAAGGAAGATGAGCACCAGTTACATGCCAGGGTCATTATCAAATACAAAAGAGAGTTCCTGATGCGGCTGAATTGCTAATATGCTATCATTCTTCGGTAAGAAAAAACCTCAATTTTCAATGCCCCTTTAAAGGGTGAATTTTATTCTTTATTATTTTAATGCTTTTTTTTACAGTTCATTCCAAGGCAGTTAATAAGAGACATTTCATTCACATTTATGCCATGCACATTGTGCTATGTTTTGTGGCATATATCACTCACCTTCAGACAAAAGACCAGAGTAGTGGTGTCATCTAACAACCAAGCATGTGAAGTGGGAAATCCTAGATTCAGATTTTAACACAACCTCCAAATACTTAGATTGCCCTACATCAACCTGTCTGCCATCTGTAATATAGAAATTAACACATTCATACACACACAAAGTACTGACTAGGAGGTGTGGTAGATTGGGTTAAGCTAGATGGTGGAAACCTAGGCTTGAGTCCATATTACGTTATGTTGTGTAACTGGAAGGGCTGAGTTAACATATTTGCATTTTACAAAATTGTGTAAGGAGGACCTGGCCCAAATCCTATTGTTGTGCTGTGAATGAATAGTCCCCTGCAGAAGTGGAATTGTGGAATGCCTATTATGGAATGTCTACCTTCAGTTCCTGGTTGTCGAGGCAAATTTGTGCATATAATGTCATTGTATGTCTCAATATGCATGCAATGCACATGAGGTGTATATGAGATGTATATTTTAATCACACTTTCAGGTGTGCATCAGCTACACAATGTTGCCATTCAATCCAAGCGGTGAGTAGTGCAATCACAGCATTATTCTGCATGTGAAAATTGATAATATTCAACCTCAGTGTTGCAGTGAGCAAGTGTAGCATAGTGGTTTGAGTGTTCGACTATGACTCTGGAGACCAGGGTTCAATTCCTAGCATGACCATGAAACCCACTAGGTGACCTGGGGAAAGTCACATGCTCTCAGCCTCAGGGGAAGGCAATGGCAAACCTCCTCTGAGCAAGTCTTGCCAAGAAACCCCCATGATAGGGTCACCTTAGGGTCGCCATAAGACGGAAATAAATAGAGAGCACTCAACAAACAACAAACAGCAACCTCAGTGTAGGGACTCAGCTGCTGAGTACCTCCTTATGCAATAGTTTCCCAGACTGAACAACAGTTGCTTGGCAGTGACCAGGTACAGTTCTGCCTCTGCCCCAGGTGGCCCTGAATTGGCTATTAGGGAATGCTGAAGCAGGTGTCACATGATGCCAACAGCTGGCCACCTTAACCTCCTTCTCTGATGCCTGGACTCGTATGCTCCACCATCTTCAAAAAGAAACTCAGCCTTGGTGCCTCCACTGAGGTAACGAACTATAATCTGTAGGCTGTGTATACTAAGTAAGTTTTGGCTGATAACTAAAGCAATCTTCAAAAAAAAAAAAAAAAAGGGGGGGGGTGTTTGAAAAAAACATTTCCAGTGTCCTTCCAAGCCATCAGCCACAACTTATTGCTTAATAGTAACTTTGGAGTCCAGTTCCATGCCTGTTCCTTAATTCTGTTTCTGCTCCACCTGCTTTGTCTCTGAGCAATGATCCTTTATTTTCCCTAATTCTTAGGGTGCCTTCCCCATCTAGTCCTCACCCTGCTGCACCATTGCCTCCTTAAAATCTGTACAAGCTTTCTATCCGAGCCAAACTGAAAGTTTCTGCTCCCTTCACAGGAGCTGGTTTGCAAACCATCTGACAGTTTTGCTCGCTTGACAAGTTGGACTGTTCATGAATATTCCATGCTATCACCCAACTGTTCAATCAGTCAGTATTGGAGGCTTCCCAGGGCCAAAAGCCTGTGCTGACATTGGGATACAAAACAGCAACTGTGCATGTTTCAGGATCAATATTAAGGCTGTTTTTTAGAATAAAGAGCATGAATGTGCATTGATGACACCCAATTTCCTGTCAGGAGAGAAATGCATTCAATTGTTTGATTCTACAAATGAAACCCAATCCACTTATATGCTCAATTATGAATGATTGCACTGAACTTTGAACATGTTCAGATTTGCCTTTCTAGATTTGGATCCAAGAATGGGAAGAATGTGGAAAGTGTTCAAATATTTATGTTGATCACAATCTCTCATCATTTCTTCATTTGCCAGCAGGGGACAGTTTCTACATTTGCATCCCACTGACGTCCTCCAATCACCTTCCCTCCCCCCTGTTATAACTCAAATGTAATGAAATAATTACCGAAACTTCCTGCTTCCATAATTTGAATAAAGAACTAGCTATCTCCCTTTCAACCTCCTCTCATTCTTTCTTCCTAATACTACTGAAGCTGAGCAGATTGAGTTGTGAGACAGCTGAGCTTTTCTGCAAACAAGGAAGAAAAGTGAACGCCAGTAAGATGCTACAGGGAAACTGCATTGGTAACTGTATATGTCACTAGAGCCTGAACATAAAGGGTTAAATACAATTATTAATCCTGGCAAGAGCAGACCCACTGAATCAATAGGAATGTGGTTTATAACGCCATTCACCAAAGGATGGAACATCAGACATATATAATCAAGGATGAAATAATAAAACACAACACTATAATGTACAGTGGCCCATGATATTCACTGGGATTTGGTTCCAAAACCCACCCATGGATACCAAAATTCATGGATGGTCAAGCCCATTATATAGAATGTCACAGTAAAATGATGTCCCTTATATAAAATGGTAAAAATCAGGATTTGTTTTTTTCAGAGTGTGTGTGTGTGTGTGTGATATTTTAAAGCCATGGATAGTTGAATATCCATGGATATGGGGGGCTAACTGCACAAAAATACTGTACTAAAGGGCTATACAGGCCACCCTTTTTCACGCCAAATCAGGGCTGTGGCAACCTCATGCCATGGCCCCGATCTAGCCTTTGGAGGGCGCAAAAAGGAGCCACAAAAAGCGCCCCCTTTTTGCACCCTCTAAAAGGCACCATAGCTGCCATGCCACAGCTGTATGATGCCCCTTTGGTGCTGTGTCATCTGGATGCAGCGCCAGAGACATGCCATGATGTTGTGCACCATCAGGAGTGACCCTGGGGATGGAGTCAGGGCATGAGTCATCAGGACACTGTACCCCGACTCCATCCACAGGTCAGTCTTTCAGGCCAGTCTATATGGGGCCTAATATACTAAAAACAAAATTCTCATTGGTCATTACCCATCTTAACCATTTTAGGCACACTCAGCAGCTTAATCTGGCAAATTTTGTTTATGAAAATGAGTAAGAGCTTCCTCCAGCCAGAGGCACATACAAAAGAAGACTGTTGCACAAATTCAGAGACAGATCATGAAAGGCTTGCATGAAAGAAGAGCCCTCCCTCCAGTCCATCTGCCTTGGTCCAGGCCTCAGAGGGAGAGAAGAATGCTGAACCTCATCTCCTCCCCCCACTTACCATTCCCTTCTCCTTTTGTGTCATGTCTTTTTAAATTGTAACCCTGAGGGCAGAGAACTGTCTATTATCCCCTCTGTTGTAAGCTGCCTGAATTCCCAGTGATTGGGCGGCATATAAATAAATCCTGATGTTGTTGTTGTTGTTGTTGTTGTTGTTGTTGAAGGAATTGTAAGCATTGGAGGGACCAGCAATAATCCTTTGCCAGTGGATTTTAAATTCCTAGATGGTACATACCACGTTATCCAAGCTGCAAGATATTGGGAGAATTTAAAGTGCAGGGCCTTAAATACCAGAACTGAAAGCCATTGGAGGAATCTACTCAGGAAAGAGACACGTGAGTATTTAGGGTCACCATATGTTGGAAATGACTTGAAGGCACATAAGAACAGCAAACACAAACAGCACTGTTCTGGATTAAATCCAGAGGAGTAAGAGAGCAGGAAGGCAAACCTGCCAGGCAAAGGTATTAAAAATAATACAGGAGAAAGGAAAATATTCCAATGTTAGTCAAAAGCCTGCATTTTGTCAAGATGTTGCTGTTGTTGTTGTTGTTGTTCTCAGTTGAGATGCTTTGGATTCATATCTATGCAGGCAGGCCACTTCTCCCTCTGGTTATGGAATCCCACTGATTCAGATTTAGCTCTCATTGTGACCAACAACTGGATTTAGCCCAAGATTTGTAACCCACCACTGTAGCTTGTCAACATTTCACACATATACAGAGAGATAAGCAGGGGTTTCCCACTACATGTACTTCGGTAGCATCCTCTTGAAGAGTTATTCTTATATTCCCAGTGGTGGTCAGTGGATCACATACCAGTGGTGCAATGAATCTGCTCCAGATTTCTTTAAAAAAAAATCTCCTGGGCATAAACTGGCCCAGGGGCAAATATTAGGCAGAAATGCCCCGATATGCCCGGGGGGATATGAAGGAGAAAATAATTTATTTTTGTTTTTAAAAAAAACTTCTGAGATTTTCCTCCTCCCTTACCTAAGTGGTTCATGTACAGTGTTACCCCGGGTTACGAAAATAATTCGTTCCGCCGCCGCTTTCGTAACCCGAAAGGCTTTCGCAAGCCGAAACCCCATAGGCGCTAATGGGGAAAAGCCGCGATTTGGTGCGAAAAAGCGCCGAAAAGCACCAAAATTTCTTTCGTAACCCGAAATAACCTTCGTAACCCGGAACAGTTTTTTTCAATTGGATTTTTTCGTAACCCGGAAATTTCGTAAGGCGGCGCATTCGTATCCCGGGGTACCACTGTATTCTATATCTGGCTATGGTGACATAAACAAGTGTTTCTCTCATCTACTCCATCTGCACGAGTCACAGAATGGCTGTGCAAGGAGCACTGAGCTGTCTGAACATTTACAATGGCCAGCTGTAGTATACTTCTTCATAGGTCATTATTACACTACACTGTGCCATAAAGGATCTCTCTATATAAGTGCACTGTGCAATGAGCCTCCAAATAACAGTCTCATTCATAATGCCAAATGAGCAAATCGGGAGAATGAGTTTACATCTATAATGTAGGAATAATGCAGTTTGACATCACCTTAACTGCCATGGCTCCATCCTACAGAATCCTTGGGTTTGTAGTTTGGCGAAGTACCAGTACTCTTTGGCAGAGAAGGCTAAAGACCTTGTAAAACTTCCAATCCCAGGATTCCATAAGATGGAGCTATAGCACTTAAAGTGACATAAAACTGCATCATTTCTAGAGTGTAGATGCACCCTAAATTATAAGGTGATGCACTACGAGGCCACTATGTACTAGTATGTGGGAAAGTACTTAGAATCCATTAAATGAAGATTGGATATTGAAAATGCTGGAACTGGCTGAAATGGACAAACTACATTAAAGAAAAATGGATATATAGTTTTGTAAAGATTGGGAGCCATTCATACAATTTTTTAAAAAGAAAGAAAGAATATTGAATATGGAAGGTTTTGCTTTTCCTTAAGTATTTGGTATGAGTGTAGAACAAATTAATAGTAACATTGAAAAAGAATATACAGGATTAATACTCATGTCTGCAGTTGCAGAGCGTGGGAAGTCATCTATATGGTTTGTTTGCATTTGTCTTTTGTAGGAGGGAGCGGAAAAATAGGGTTTGGCCAGCTGTAGTATAGTTATTTGTACAGGATAATTTGTAATGGTTTTGTTATAGTTAAATCAATAAAGATTTTTTAAAAAAAGAACAGACTCTGGAACATCCTTCTAGGTAGTGAAATATTCTCAGAATGGGCTCTGTACTAGATTCACCCATCCAAGCTGACCTTTGGTCCCTCATAAACAAAATGAGCTCTAAAAGACCACAATAGTGGTCTTCCTGGCTCAGAGGTACTTGTGCATCTTCTTCAGCTAACTACCTTTTGGGGAACCTCTGTTATGGATACATAGATTTGCCAAACGAAATAGGCTTTGTGTATAATATTCACATACGTAGCTTCACACACTAACATGCTCTGAGGACTTAGTGGGTCTGTTGGTAGAAATTCACCTGCATGCAGTTTCCGCTGACATTGAACTTTGTAATGGAGAGAAACACTGAAGCAAACATTTAAACCCAAATTCAGGAAAGGGTGCAATGAGAGCGGAATCTCAGAGTTTCATTAATCAAGAGTAAAGTCCCAGCCCAGCCAAAGAGAATTAAAGATTTATCTCTCTTTTGCCTGCCTTGGCTCTGTTTCTTGAATATTTGGCTGTGAGGGAGGTTCCTAGTCAGCATCTGGTGGAAACCCAGGACATGTTCAGAATTTTCTTTCAAGTCTGGAGATAAGTCAGATAAACAGTCGGAGGGTTGTATCTGACCAGAAAGCCAATAGAAAGACACCTGGAAGTTCATGGAAGGTATCATCAGACAATGTGCTCAACATATCTCTAATACACCAACTCACCTCCAGATGATCTACACGTCACACCTCAAATTCATGGACGAGGCTTCCATGTGAGCACAAGAGCTCTACAACACAAGGGTATCTACAGCACTGGTTCTTTCTTTTTGGCTCTTCAGATAGGGTGACCAAATGTCCTCCTTTTCCAGGACATGTCCTACATTTCAATCTTCTGTTTGGGAAGAATTTCAAAATGTCCTTCATTATGAGCATGATTAAGAAGCATGAATTTACATTTGTATTAGTGGTTTTAGCTTTTATTTGGTATCGTCCTACATTCACCCTTTGTTTACGCAGGGGATCCGTTCTGGACTCCCCGCATAAAACAAATATTGCCTATGCTCGATCCCCATTTAAATGAATTAGGCTCATGCATGTGATGGCGTGGGTGCACTGTACATTGTTCTTGAATGGCCTACATTTTGTGGTGTCTTGTTCTCCTGTACAGTTATCACATCTGGTCAATTTGTCTTTAGATGTTTTGGATTTCAGCACCCAGAGTCCTGGCTGTTGGCCATGCTCAGGAGTGTCAGTAGGGGAGTGCTGGGGAATAGACTGAACTAGGTGACATCCCAGAGGGGAAGAGTATAACTGATGGGGTGCTACTCCCAGTGGGACTGAACAAGAAAGAGTGTTGCCTCCCTTTCTTGCTCACCTAGCAGCCATTCAAGGCCTTGAACAGGCCATCCAGAGGCCTTAGCATTGCCTTCCATTGTGGTGAGCATTGCCTTGTACATGCTAGAGGTGGGTAAAACATGGTCCTGAAGTTGTATGTATGCCTTTGTGGCCCTGGTCTACTCTAGACTCCTTGAATTACCCTTTTTCTGATTACAAAACATGACTCACCCCTCCTGGAAACTTCCAAGAGAGGCAAATAATGTTTTAAATAGGTTCCAGGCCCCTTTGTCTTTTGCATTTTCCCCCAATTGTTCAAGGCCCAAAGTGTTCCGGGGCAAAAAGAGAGCTCCACTCTAAACCCTAACTTGCATCCAGCTCTCTGGAAAACTATTCTCCATTTTCCTCAGCTAGCTGAAAGTGGTTTGAGAACAGCATGGTTTCGCCGGGTGTTACCCCACTATTTCTTCTAGTCAAACAGGGTGCGCAAGTTTTGGAAATCATACAAAACTCTGACAAACCTGTTCCACCATTGGTGAGGCTGAGGGGGGGGGGGGGACTGGCACACAGCACTATCTCCAAAGAAGCTGTGATCTGTCTCCAGCATATGTCCCTCTTATCCATTGGCCATGAGAGGGGGAAAAACAAAACTTTCCAGTCAATGCAGAAAAGGTTCAGTGAAAGTGAGTAGGAAGAGAGGAATGTGCTGAGTTTTCTGATGGGACTCCTACACACACTGGCTGTTAGAAGATGAACTTCCCACCTTTCTCCAGATGGATCATGCATGCTGTTCCCCTCTGATTTACAGCCCCAACCTTCACCACTCCACCTTTCCTTCCAGACTTCAGGCTTTATTGATAGCTTATGTAATAGCAACCAGCAGAAAATACAGTGCAGGCTGTCTCCCAGACTCTGGCTTCTTGTTGGATTCCCCATCATCATGAGCAGGATTGTGGTCTTCCCCTTGTGTCCTTGGAAGCAGCTGTTGGCCTCGTCCTGTGTCTGTGCAGAAGAAGCCAAGCAAAAACAGGCAAAAGAGTCTTACTGAAGCAATGTAGTGTCTTAATTGAACCTATCACGATTCCATCTGTTGGCATGAGTGAATGCCAGGTCATTGGCACTAGCCTCTCTGTCTATTTTATTGGTGCATTGTAGAGGGAATGACATTAATCATGTTTCTGTTTGTCAGAGGCAATGTAATGCATGCCTAGTTGCCTAGGCAGGCTGATTTGTTCTAATTGTGCATCTGATTGCTTATCAGCATTGACTGGTATCCTGGCTTGCGGCTGATGACAAGTCACTCACAAGCCAGCCAAGGAAGGTTAGTAGTCATTGCCCCAAAGAGAACTTAGAATCATAAAGTTAGAAGAGACTACAAAGGGCATCCAGTCTAACCCTCTGCTATGCAGAAATACACAAAACACTCCCGACAGATGGCCACCCAGCCACTGTTTAAATGCCTCATAAGAAGGAGACTCCAACGCTCTCCAAAGCAGTATATTCTACTTGTAGTTCTGGAAATGTGATGTGGGAAGGGAGTTCTATGTATATTCTGTCTCTGTCTCTCTCTGTGTGTGTTTGTGTGTGTGTATGTGTGCCTT
This sequence comes from Sceloporus undulatus, assembly GCF_019175285.1. Lineage (NCBI taxonomy): Eukaryota > Metazoa > Chordata > Lepidosauria > Squamata > Phrynosomatidae > Sceloporus > Sceloporus undulatus. The sequence goes on along the minus strand of NC_056524.1, from coordinate 264,864,271 downwards.
CAAGATACCTGTTGACTTCTGGTAACCCCATGAATTCCATAGGGTTTTCTTAGTCAAGGAATGCTCAGAGATGTTTTTGCCAGTTCCTTCCTCTTAAATATAGCCTACAGCACCTCCTTTTCCTTTATGGTCTCCCAAGTTTTAAACAGGGCTGACTGTGCTTACCTTCAAAGATCAGACAGGATTTGATGCCTTCAGGATACCATAATCCACCTGAAAGATAAATAAATAGTACAGAAGCAAATCAAGCATGAATTGCTTTATTTGTATGGTATGCCAGCAGCCCCAGTAGGGCAGTAAATCCACTCTGGGCATTATTCTAAAGGATCTAGCCATGGTGCTGAATGCTATCCCAAATAGAGTCAGCACCAGGGATATTTCCTTTTAATTTCAGACTAAAATCTGGAACTGATCCATTGCCCCACTGGAATGGCAACCACCAGTTGTCACTCTCCTGCACCTCCCTGGAAACAAGGACAGAATAGTGAATGATTCAGGCAAAAATTCCATATATGTTCTGGGCACAGTGCTATTCAACATCTTTATCAATGACTTGGATGATAGAATTAGGGCCATACTTATCAAATTTGCAGATGACATCAAATTAAGAGGAGTAGCTAACACCCCAGAGGACAGGAACAAAATTCAAAATGACTTGAATAAACTGGGAAGCTGGGCCAAAGCTAACAAATTATATTCAACACAGAAAAATGTAAGGGACTGCACTTAGGGCAGAAAAATGAAATCCATAAATATAGGACTGGGGACATACGGCTTAAGGAGACCACATGTGAAAGGGATCTAGGAGTCCAAGTAGACCACAAGTTGAACATCAGTCAACAGTGTGATGAGGCAGTTAAAAAGGCCAATGCAATTTTAGGCTTCATCAATAGAAGTATAGTGTCTAGATCAAGGAAAGTAATAGTGCCACTGTATTCTGCTTTGGTCAGGCCCCACCTGGAATACTGTGTCCAGTTCTGGGCACCACAATTCAAAAAGGATGTGGAGAAACTGGAGCCATGTGTCCAGAGGAGGGCAACTAAAATGGTGAAGGGTCTGGAAACCATGCCCTATGAGGAGAGACTTAGGGAGTTGGGTGTGTTTAGCCTGGAGAAGAGAAGGTTAAGAGGTGATATGATAGCCCTGTTTAAATATTTGAAGGGATATCATATTAAAGAGGGAACAAGCTTGTTTTCTCTTGCTCCAGAGAACAGGATCCAGAACAATGGATGCAAGCTACAGGAAAAGATATTCCACCTCAGCATTAGGAGGAACTTTCTGACAGTAAGGGCTGTTCGACAGTGGAACACACTCCCTCAGAGAGTGGTAGAGTCTCCTTCCTTGGAAGTCTTTAAGCAGAGGTTGGATGGCCATCTGTCGGTGATGCTTTGATCAAGAGTTCCTGCATGGCAGGGGGCTGGACTGGATGGCCCTAGTTGTCTCTTCCAACTCTATGATTCTATGATTCTATGATCTGCCAGTTATCCTGAAAATACTATATGGGCATTCTCTAAGACATTTCCTATATATTGTGAAATTATCTCCTGTTAGAGCAGGGATAGAGGAAAAAGTGGAGACCACTAGATATTATTGGATTTCAACTTCCATCTTTCCTTACTATTGACTGTGCTGTGCTAGGATATCTGGGAGTCACAGTCTCATGATACCTTGAGGACTCCGTGTTCTTATGCTTTGCCTTAGAGATATAATAGGCATCTATGGCATAAGAGTTTCACTGGTCAGGAAAAACATTCTTATTTGTCACCCCATCCCTAGCCACTAATCTTTAATAGACAGGTTATTGTGTGTTTTATTCTTACTTTAATTGCACTGGTTTCATTTTGGAAACTGCCTCCTTATCTTTCATGATGAAAGACAGACTATAAATAAGTTTAATAAAGAAAATAAATCATATATCCACCAGATTTCCTGAAATAGTGTTATGCTACCAGCAAGTGTCAACATCAGGATAAATTTTCTTAAGTCTCCACACTTTTAGGTACCATCCAGCAAGAAATTGTTAATAATTTTCAGATAAATTAGTACAAGGTGATAGCTTTATTTCCCCAAAGCAGTGTTATATATTTCCCTCAAAAATCTTCACCAAAGGCTCCACTGCTTTTACCAACTTCAGAATAGGCAGAAATTCTGCAGGCAAGTACTTTTGCAATATTGGGATACCACAACAATGTTTCACCAGTTGAATTTCTAGCTTCCATACTGAAAGCCCAGATATGAGAGAAAATGACAACCCTATATATAAGCACATTGATATTTGTGTTGTTGTGTGCCTTCAAGTCATTTCTGACTTATGGCAACCCTACTGCAAACCTGTCATTGGGTTTTCTTGGCAAGTATCTTCAGAGGTTTGCCGTTGTCATCTTCTGAGACTGAGAGAGTGTGACTTGCCCAAGGTCACCTAGTGAATTTGTATGGCTGAGCTGGGATTTGAATCCGGGTCTGCAGAGTCATAGCCCAATACTCAAACCACTGCACCATGCTGGCTCTCATATATAAGCATAGAATCATAAAACTGGAAGTGACCACAATGAGTATTTAGATCAAACCCCTGCCATTTGGGAATATACAGCTAAAGCACTATCACATTACACTTTATAGTGCTATTATTACACTTTAACTGCTATGGCAACATTGTTTGTAATCCGGGGATTTGCATTTTAGGGAGGGGCATTCAGAATTCTCAGCCAGGGAATTTTTGAGCCTCACTAAACTACAATCCCCAGATTTCCACAGGAGGTAGCCATATAAAAGTAGAATAATAGTGCTATAACTGTGTATTGTGTAGCTTAGAGATGACCATCCAACCTCAATTTAAGGACCTCCAAAGAAGGAGAGTACACCATCTTCTGATGCAGTCCACTCTACTGTCAAATAGCTCTTAGAGTAAAGAAGTTCTTCCTCAAGTTTATATGGAATCACTTGATATGCAATTTGAAGTCATTGGCTTGTATTCTTTGGAACAGCAGAAAAGCTTCTTCCGTTTTCTACATAACATCCCTTCGTTATTTAAACATAGCTATCATGTCACCTCTCAGTCTTCTCTTCTCCAAGTGAAACATGCCCACCTCCCTATGTTGTTCCTCACAGGGCTTGGTTTCCAAAACTATGATCATCTTGGTTACCCTCCTCTGGATATGTGCCATCTTGTTAATATATCTGGGAAAACAACAGTGAGACCACTAGCCAGGGAATGGTCAAGATATTTTGCTGCCAGAAGTAAAGGACAATATGGTGCCTTCTTCTCTATCCAGCTGGCTGAACTGGCAATTCAATCTTACTATCACATTGCCAGTGGTTTCAGAGTTTCAGAACTTGGACTCCAAGGTTACTTCTGGGTTACCATTCCCAGAATCTGTCCATGCTAGCTAGGGGATTTGTGTAATTCTAGCCTCCAAAGTACCTTTTCCAAGTTTTGGTTCCACCACAACGGAGGGAGTTGGCTAGTTTGGGGGACACAGCACAGGCATGTACAGCATGTACAACTCTGTCCTCCAAAAAAAGAAAAACTACCAGGAAGTTCAGCAAGAATAGTTGGAAAGCTAAGGTCAGATAAATGGCCTCCATGTCAATGGGGATGGTGAATTCACTCCTGGGTTTCAACTATGCTTCAAAAGAGCAATCCAAGGTGCTGAAGCTGTAAGTCAAAAACAATTTGAAGGCAAACAACTACAACAATGGATTTGGAAGATAGTGCCCAGTAACTTGGGCACCTCACTTAATATTTGGACTAAAACTGAGACTGAAGTCACCATGACACTGACACTGGTGGTACCAGACACTGCCAAGACCTGCTGCTTGAGACAGTGTCGTGTTTTAAGTGAAATACAAAGCTAGTCTTAATAATTGCAAAACTCATCCACAGAAAATGGTGTAGAGAAGGCAAAGAACCCCAAAAAATCAGTTTCCTAATTCAATATGATTTTCATTGTTCATCTTCCTGTCACTGCCTCTGAACTGCAGAGGCCCACGAGGGCCGACAGAAAGAAGAGATGTTGTGGAGACCGCCTAACTTCATAATTGTATAAGGACATAATGGCGTGTCAAGAATAAAAAGAGAGTTCAGACTTGCCAGGTCCCTGTGTCCAGTGCAAGATTTCCTTTTAAAGTGTGTAAAAGCATCCAGTGAGATTATTTAATAAAGCAACACTAATTCTACATGAAAGGAGATGAGATTGAGTGTGTGAAACATCAGCCAAGATTGTGGCCTGGAGCCTGCTCTATATCTCGTCCCAGACACAGTTCTACCTGGTGGGGATACTTGCCTAGTAAATTATTCCTCAAATGTCTGAGAAGGAGAGAAGCTATTTTGAACATTCTAAGTTAAGTTAGTTATTGAAGGGAACAAGTAATGTCAGCTATTTTCCTGCCTATGATAGCTTTCAATGATTATCCACGTTTGAGGTTCATTCTGTGCAAAATTCACAAGTGTCTTTCATTGCACAGAAAACAGTATTTTCTGTGCAGGAAAGATCATTTTCTACTCATCTACTCATCTGCTCATCTACTCATGGGTGAATAGCTTTTAAGCTTCTACCATATTTTCTTCTCAAAATACCTCCCGTCCATCCCATTTGCTCCCATCTGCATGCTTATGTGGATAAACACATATATAGACCTCTGGGAAATGAACAGGAATATAGGACATGTGACTATCATTGAGGGAACAGTCACAACCCAAGGCTCCTTAGTTCTCAATGTTCCTCTGTCCCTTTGTTCTTGAAAGGACAGAGTTAGGGTACAACTCCAAACACAAATAATTTCTAAAAGTCAGAAAGCTATTATTATTATTATTATTATTATTATTATTATTATTATTATTATTATTATTAACCTTTATTTATATAGTGCTATAAATTTACACAGCACTGTACAGACAATCTTTTTAGTTAGACGGTTCCCTGCCTTCAGGCTTACAATCTAAAAAGACATGACACAAAAGGAGAAGGGAATGGTGGTGGGGAAGGGGATCAGATCCATCAGTTCTTCTCTCCGTCTGAGGCCTGGACCAAGGCAGATGGACTGGAGGGAGGGTGCACCTTCTAATAGAAGATTAATACACATCCTGAGGCAGACAAGGGCACACACCTGGGAACGCTGCTATCTGGGGCTACCACTACCCAAATCACCTGGCCAGCATCACCATACTACTTGTCTTGTCTTGGAGACTGCTCACATTTTAGTTCAGAAAAGGATTTTTTTCCAAGCTCTGAACATGAGACAATATAGTGTCGTGATAGCTGAGAATGTTGTGTTTGGACTTGGGAGATCCAGGTTCAAATCCCCACTGAGCCACAAAACTTGCCAGTTGATCTTGGTCTCTAACGTTCTGTATCAGCCTGGCCTACCTCACTTGGGAGGTAACTTGAGCCCAAGCCAGGATATAAACATAACTAATAAACAAAATAAGTAAAGAAATTAGCATGGAGTGTAGTTATCCTCTCAAGTTCCCAAGTCCACAGAACTAAATTCCTCAAGTATTCCATGAGGAGAAAACATTATGCAAATATAATGAATCACATGCATTATTATTTAATTTCTTTTTAAACTGAAAGATGAAACTCAACATCAGTGCTGGAAACAGTTTCAAAATATTCCACCGGATCCTCAGAACTGACTCAAGCAAAGCTCCCAGCAAGATTTTCATTCTGGATTGTTTGCGGAGGCGTGCAAGTGCGTATGGATCTTGATATCTTCTTTCTTGGGGGAAGAACAGCTGGCATTACATCTAATCCTTCATCCACCCCTCCTCAAACAGCAACACAAGGAGCTTGCTGACTAAATCCTTACCTTGATTTTTTCACTGCTGATGGGGGTGGGGGGAGCCGCTGAGGAACCATCCTAATCCTCCTTGATCCTCATGTTTCCTGCGCCCTGAACCATCATAAAGTGTTGTTTATATTGTTATATTTTCCTCCCACTCTGCTGGTGCTCTAAAGGGTTGTGAAAGCCAATACACAACCCTGAAAGAGATATCACATTGCTCTGCTCTTCACTGCACTGAGGATTCAGACAATAGTCTTGGGCACTCTATGTCAACCTCTCTGCCCTTACAGCTCTCAAACCCAGGGAAAATCCACAACAAGGTGCCATGTTTTGGGTTGTAAGCCATGGTAGCTGTGAGATTTGAGGAGTTGTAGTCCAAACATAGAATCATAGAGTTGGAAGAGACCACAAGGGCCATCCAGTCCAACCCCCTGCCATGCAGGAACTCACAATCAAAGCATCCCCAACAGATGGTTATCCAGCCTCTGTTTAAAGACCTCCAAAGAAGGAGACTCCACCAATCTCTGAGTGTGTTCCATAATTGTCAAACAACTGGCAGGAGGTTCCTCCTAATGTTGAGGTGGAATCTCTTTTCCTGCAGCTTGCATCCATTGTTCTGAACTGTGCAAAATAGTCACTTGGTAAAGAAATTGGAGAAGGAGGCCACTTGACTAAATTTCTCCAGAGGGAGGTGTCTTTTTAGTGTAAGATTCTCTCCTAACAGTGGTGGCAGCAACAGTCCATCACTTCTGACACATGTGTTTTAGTGATGCTTCTAAACAACAGTTGAGAATCATGTAGCCCTCTAGATGTTGTTGAACTACTACTCCCTGTGACCTCTGAAGGGATCATCCTTAGGTCTCAGAATGCTTCATAGAGCCATCAGATATTGGGGTTCCCCAATATGTATCTCCAGATATTTATATCCCTTAGAGATGGGGAATGGATAGCTCCCCAGTATTTGTTGAAGTGGAACTCTCATCAGCCTTAGTCAGAATAGCCTATGGTGGAAAACTATGGAACTTAGAATCACAGAATCATAGAGCTGGAACAGACCCCAAGGGCCACCCTTTCCAACCCCATACTATGCAGGAATACACAATCAAAGCACTCCTGAGAGATGGCCATCTAGACTCTATTTAAAGTTGCAGAGCAAACAGAGAAGAAGATGGTGTAGTCCAATGACATTGGTCCAAAACACACTTCATAAATAATTCAGTTTGAGACTGCTTTAACTGCCCTGGCTTGGGGCTAGAGAATCCTGGGAATTATAGTTTATTGTGGCACCAGAGCTTTCTGACAGAGAGGGCTAAAGGTCTCACAAAACTAATAATAATAATAATAATAATAATAATAATAATAATAATAATAATTTATATTCCACTTAATCTCTAGGAATCCAAGTGGATTACAACAGTAAAGCAAAATACAGTTAAAAGAGAATACATTAAAAATTGCAAGATCCTTATAACAGTAGTTAGATAACTGATGGAGAATATAAATTATATTAAACATATAAGTTCAAAAATAAGGAAATAAATTGGAATGTCAAATACAGATAAGGGTTGACAGTGGGGTATAACTAATAGAGGATTAAGATTCTGAAGATATTAAATTATAAGATATTAAGATTATGTGATTGGTAAATATCGATCTTTGAAAATCATGTGTGCGGCTGAGGAAGTTATGATGTGGTTTGTATATATGCTTTAGGATATTATTATGTGTTTATATGTTATATGTTTTAATGATTTGTCAATAATTTTTTTTAAAAAAATCCAAGATCCACATCCCTCCCCCCAGTCATAAAAACATAATTAAATGCTAAAAGGAGATTGAACCAAGAAAAGAAGTTAAAAACATTAATATACAATAAAGATTAAAATGAAATAAGAGTTTCAAGTGGGGTCTACAGTTCCCACATTTCCCTAGCATTGAGCCAGGGGAGTTAAAGTGGTCTCAAACTGGATTATTTCTCCAGTGTGTTTTGGGCTATCTTCAAGGCCCCATATTCCCCATCCATCTTTTATCAGACTCCTCCAAGAAATGTCATTGAAAGTCACAACATGCCACTGGTGGTGGCTCTCTCTGCACAAAGGATGGAGCAAGAACTGGGAGATGCTCATGTTACTATGCTCCTGCTAGACACCAGTCATCCAGGGGAATGTCAAGTTCTAGACATAGAGAGTTAACATCAAGGCTGGTTTCATTCAATTATGTCTTTTAAGCAGTATAAAAGGGAAAATGAGCATGAATACCTGGGCTGAATTCTTGGAAATGGCTCTCCAAGGAGCCAAGGAGGTTTCCTTGCTTGGATGAAATTCTAGGCAAATACTGACTGAAACCTATTCTCTGTTTCCTCTGCAACTCAGCTTCTTTCAACTGCTGTGCACAATTTCTACCTGGACTTTAACAGCTGGGCAATAAAACATTCAGCGGCTGATGTAGACCAATAAATAGGATACAGGGCTCTTCCTTCTTTCCAAGGTTTTTTTGGCAAGGGGCAGCTAAGGCTGGAGGAGTTGCTTCCTTAATTTATTGCTTTCAAAATAAAGTGGACTAAAAAAACCATACATTTTTACAGGTTGATCTGGATATGTGATGTCACTAGGACGGCCATTTCCTTATTGACTCCTGCTCTTCTCCTTTTGAAAGCAGCTGGCTCTGCACCAAAAATGGGAATCCATGCAGCCTTTCAGATGTTGTTGGGCTGCAACTCCTAGCATTCTTTTCCACTGAATAGGTGGGCTAGGGCTGATAGGAGTTGAAGTCAACCATATCTGAGATTCTTACCCTACAGATATGAGTGGGTGGTGCTGAAAGTTATCTCCAAGCAATGTGAAGCATCTCCTTGTTTCTGTATAACCACCTTGTTCATTTCCATTTATTTAAAACACTTATATATAGTGGGGTAGTGGTCAGTTCTGAATAGGCACAGGCAGCTCCCCTGGCCATGTTTGTTACCCCAGGGGCAAAAAGATAAATAATGACTTGCCCCCCAAATTGTCCCTAAATTCCATCTGTGGTTGCATTTTGCCATGTTTTTGGCCTACCTGGGACATTTTCGGGCCAGCTCAGGGCATTTTTAAAAACAGGAAGTTAAGCACAAGTACCTTTTGATCAAGAAAGGACCTCTCTTGGCCCTAAAATGGCTGGCAGGAGGGTTAGGAACATAGCAAGAATGCCCCTATACCCCTAGAGAATCCTTGGAAGCTATATATATACATATATTGCTGCTGTTCACAACCAGATTTTGGAATGACTTCCACCATTATATAAAATTTGTCATTTATGGTTTGATCCATCATGCCACCACACTCTAAGGCCAGTGTCAACGTATGTTGAGCCAACATCTCGTTCAGGTTGTCTCTATCACTTACATACAAAATAATACATTCTTAGCCACCCATCAAAATGGATGGGGCCGGCCAGACTGCTGGGCATCACCGTGTAAGACCAGGCTCAGACCTGGCAGCAGGACATGATAGGCATTATTCTAATGTTCAACTGGGCACATTTTGTGCTGTAGGCAAATAAAATGGGCTGCAAGAAATAGATGTTTGTGCAGTTGAAAAGAGAGGCTTTGATCAGGAATGAGATTATTTCTTCAGACAAATAAATGAGAAAAAAAATAAACTCCACATTGAAATAACTGCTGCTAACTGTTCTATTGCCAGAACCATATATTAATAGTATATTATTGGAACCAACTATCTGATTGCTCCATCTGTGGCCAAGGGGGATACGTGCATGAGGGTATATCTAGCTGCTTTGGACCCAATTATGTACTTCAAGCATTGCCAATTTCATCCAGGGCTTGTTTTCCAGAATGGTGGCAGGGTTTACTGGCTCCTAGAAAGTCCTGCTGTTAACAACCAGAGTTTGGAATGACTTCCACCATTACCTAAAATTTGTTCTGGTTGGATCCATAGTGCCAATGCACTTCAAGGTCAGTGTCAATGTATCTTCAGTCAATATCTCATTGAGGCTGTCTCTGTTGCTTTATATGATGCACTGCATGGTCATGTACATGGCACTAGGCAGAGCAGGGAGAAGCCAATCTTTGGTACTGGCCTTCTGACTTCTTGTGTAGTGAAAAAATAAATCTTGAATAAACATGGCACATGACGCTTTAGGACAAGGGGAGAGAGACCTTGGAAGGCCCAGCTTAGATGTCCCACTAACTTAATTTTCCCATAATGCCTATGGGTGCCATACCCTGAAATACCATCAGTTTGTCATACAACATGGGGGATGGGGTCATGAGGCATTGTGGGAGAATTCAGATGCCAATAGCTCAGACTTGCTGTCTGAGTGCTTTCCTTTCAGCAGCAGGAAGCTAGAGATCATGTCCATTCAACACCACTACTCAACACCATGAACGATCCATGTGGTGGCTTGTGGCTAACCCTTCGCCCTGTCACTAGTATCATAGCAGTGGATGCCACCAGAATGGAGCCAGAGGCAGCCTTGGAGAATACCATGAGAGGTTTTGAAAAAGTACGTACAATGAGTCCTTGGTATCTGCTGGCATTTCCTTCCATATATTTCAAAAAAATATTTTGAAGCCGTGGATACTTAAATCCATGGATAAAGAATCAGTGGGTACAGAGGGCTGACTGTACTCTACCTGCACAAATCCCCCTGCAATGAAAAAGGAAATGCAAACAGAAGGCATGCTCTGCTCCTTTCTTACACCTTGTCTCAGGAACAGTTTCTCCACAGCAATAACTCATTTATGAATAAAAAAGACAGCCTTAGAGAAACATTCTACAGATACCCTGGACTGCTAAAAAGACAAATAAGTGGGAATTAGAGCAAATCAGGCCTTGTTTTTCACTAGAAGCCAAGATGAGTAAACTGAGGCTGTCATACTTTGGACATATCATGAGGCAACCTGTCTCACTGGAAAAGACAATATTGCTTGATGAAGTGGAAAGTAGTAGGACAAAGAGGAGAATGCCACACAGGTGGATTTCTTCAATCAAGGAAGCATCTCTCTGAGCTCACAAGACCTTCTGAGGTCACTAAAATGAGCACCCAGTTTGTTGGGGGCATTATCTTACAGTTGTAAACCGCTTAGAGACTGCTTTAGTGTGGTATGAAGCGGTATATAAATGAAGCTGCTATTGCTTTTACAGTGTAACTGCAATTTTAAAGTTATTTTTACAAAGCTGAGGCCCCACTAAACAGTGGAGGAGAAATAGCACACGATTCAAGTGCTATGGCTTATGGTTGTTTGCTTATATATTTATTTTATATCTTGGGACTTTGCTGTGGGTGTTGATGTGACAAGAAGTAGAAAGGAGGAGAGTCTTTTGGACCACAGACCAGTTGCTTGTAGCAAAATATTTTAGCTATTCTTGAAAAACAGGAAAATAAAGAGTTACATTTAAAGAGGTAGCTATAACAACAATTAATGAATTATTTTTAAAACTTAACTTTCCATTCCTGAGACAACTGGTGCTAGCATCTCACCAGCATGACATTTCCCAACATTCTCTGGGAGATGCTATCAGATGGCTTAAAACCAATGTTAATTTATATTGCACATGTGCAAATCTAATCAAGGCAAACAAGATAAAACAAATATCAAGTTGGATTTCTTAGGGAGGGGTCTCAATCAAATCCTCCTCCAAAGTTTATAGGAAGAGTAGGAAATTCTAGGACTAACCCCAATGGGGAGGGCAAAAATAAACCTGTTTATTTCAGCTTGATCTTCAGCTGCAAGTGCTTCTACTGTCTCTCACATACTCACACCCCACCTGGGACCTTCCTCAATAAACAGAACCATAACTCACCATAAAATTTACTTGCATTTACTGAAACATCTGACTATTTATCTTGCTGGGCTCTCCCAGCTGCCTGGCCCCATCCAGCCTCACACAACCTGTGCACTTGCCAGGAGATGCCACGAGCAGCACCTGCCATAAAACTGCTTTGACAAATGACCAAAATGTGGCATGCCTAACTCCACAGATTAAAATGGCTCCTTTAAAGAAGAAGATGATGATGAAGGGGGGGGGGTAAAGGAAGGTTTATTTATAACTATTTCCCCCCACTGTATGAATTTTATTTAAAAATTATGTTCTTTATAAAAAATGAATGAATGAATGAATTATAGGGATCATAAAAATGTAAGAAAAATGATGCTGAATGAGCCTAATCTATCATTTTTTTTTCCTACAGTGGCAATAAGACACCTTTAGGGTGGTGTCTGGATGGACCAGGAGTATCTCTAGGTGCAGTCCAAAGTATCCTGGCTCTGTAGCCTCCCTATCCTCACCCCCATTATCTGGGTCCCTCCATTCTGGTGGTGGGTGGCAGTTCACATGTGTGTCCCACTGTGCTGTCCATTGGTGGTGCTGCTGCCACACATCAGTCTCTCTGAGTCAGAACAAAGCTTCTAGTGATGGTCACTTGGCTGGGCACCCCATTTTGACCTCAGGATGCCATAGTGGGATGCGCTGGATGGCATAGTAGGATGTGTTTTAAACAGCCACCCTGCATCAAAACTGAGAGCTTTGGATCTTCTGAGGAAGTCTGCAGAAACTGTTGTTGTTGTTTGCCTTTAAGTCATTTCTTGCTTATGGTGACTTTAAGGTGAACCTATTGTGGGGTTTTCTTGGCAAGATTTGTTCAGAGGAGTTCTGCCATTGGCTTCCCCTGATGCTGAAAGGATATGACTTGCCCAAGGTCACCCAGTGGGTTTTATGGCTGAGGTGGGAATCAGACACTAGTCTCCAGAACTGTAGACTAATTACTGTGCCATGCTGGCTGTCTCTGGAGCAACTAGTGACTTCTTCTGACTTCTTTTTTGCTCTGTTTTAAGATGTAGTAGTAGTAGAATTTTATTCGGTCATTGACCAGCATAAGTTTTAAGATGATTATATCCTGAGTTTGATGCTGAATGAACCAGGCATCATCCAGACTACATTTGTCCCTCCACATTCATGGCTTTGACATTCGCAGATTTGATTATTTAGGAGTGTGATGCTGCGTGCAACTTGTAGGGTTGCCATAAATGTCCACTAAAACCCGAGACAAAATGTAGGACAAAATCTAGACCAAACTGTAGGACAACTGCAGGACAAAACTCAGCCCAAAATGTAGGACATTTAAGGTCCTCCATTTTCTTAAATGTCCTACATTTTGGGCTGAGTTTTGTCCTGCAGTTGTCCTACAGTTTGGTCTAAGATTTTGTCCTACTTTTTGTCCAGGGTTATGGTGGACAATTATGGCAACCCTACCACGTGCACTACCCTCCTCCTCCTCCCCAAACATTTCCCCTTAGGATGGGGGAGAGCCCAGGAGGGAGGGAAGGAACAGGTGGAGGGTGCACATGCTGCTGTTCCCCTCCTCAGTGCTCAGAGACCTCAGGCAGGCTCTCTGAGGCATCAGAATGAAGGCAGGGGACTCGCATGCATGCTTCTTTCCACCCTCCTCTGATGCCTCAGAGAGCATTGGAGGAGGAGCAAGAGCAGCGCATGTGACTCCCCTGTTGAGGAAAAAGCAACATGGGACATACAGTAAGAGAAATAAAACTTGTATGTGAGAGCAGAATGACTCAGCAGAAGCCAATAGAGAACCACACAGGTGTGAATGGAAAGCAATTAACAGGTCCTGAGTGCCAAGGACAAAAATGCATAGGGTAATTGGACACACCTGACAATTGTAAGTGGTCAAGGCTGAGATGATGAATCATTAATTGTGGGATAACAGGAGAACCAATGGGAATGATGTACACGCCTACTGGTGGAAACAGACCACAGTAGGTGGTGCCATGATTTGGCTATAAAATGACTATAGATCCCAATGCATTGTGTGGGTTGTAGAGTGGATAGTGAGGAGTTGAGTATTGTTGTGTTGGATAGTTTTTGGAGCTGTAATAGTAGAATAAAGTAGATCTTTTATTTAAGACACTGAGTTGTCTGGTGTCTTGGGTGAAGCTACAAGAACCAGCTGGATCCTGAAGAAGGGTGAGACTTCTGTGGAAGCAAGAGTGAGAAGGCTTGGAGAGTTTGTCGGGGTCTTCACCTATTCTCTGTAACTTTTGCTAAGCTAAACCACTGGCCAAAACTGGTCAGCGCGGTGCACTACCAGGTGGTGATTCAAGCCAGAGGTGAAGAGCTACAACTCCCATCATCCCTACATCCCCTTGCCTTCCCTTATGATGCCTCAGAGAGCTCAGGCAAGCTCTCTGATGCATCGAGGAAGGAAGCGCATGCACGCTGCTTTTCAGCCCCTCCCTGCCACCCTGTAAGTGGGCCAGCTGATCCAGTTACAGAGCAGCAGGTAGAGGCAAATGCTCACTCAGCTTCTACCCCTCTGCCTGCCACCCTGAAACTGGGGAGGGAGAGGTTAGTCACAGTTTTTCAACATTCATGGGGGTTCTTTGCCCCTAACTCCCACTAATGTGGAGGGATGACTATATTCACATGAGACTTAGGGACTGGGCCCTGCGTCATCTGGTCTTCCCACCAAGAAGATGACGGGGGCAGGTCATTTTGTTTGGCCCATGCAGACATTGTCTTGGACACTGCTCCTAAATAGGACACAAGCTCATGAGCACTTTTCCAGTACCCTTTCACACTACAGAATTATAGCACTTTAACTGTCATAGCAACATCCTATGGAAACCAGGGATTTGCAATTTAAAGAGGAGTGGCTAGAATTCTGAGCCAGAGAACTCTTGTTTCTCCCCAAACTCCAAATCCCAGGAATCCATAGTATACAGGCATAGCAGTTAAAGTGGAATCAAAGTATTATCATTGTAATTTAACAATGGCCCCAGGTGCCTCTGTTCCCCAAGAAATTACATTAAAAGGTCAACCTCCCTCTGATGCAATATATCACCATCAGTAGGGCTGAGAGGCTATAGAATCGTGTAGTTGTGTGGTGATTGAGCCATATCATCCTTCTGCTTAATGCCAATGTTGTACAGTATAACTGATTGTGCATCTGCCAATAGGCCTGCTTATATCATTGTACAATGAGGAATGCACAGTAGATGCTTCTGTAATCCCAGTAAATCAAGTGGTATATTGAAGACATCGACGGACAATTACACAAGATCCACGAATGTACAACTATATGGTTGGAATTCCATTGTTTAAACTACCTCTTAATAAAATCTTGTCATGAAAATCCCAAGATAAGATTATCATAAACTGGAATTGACTTGAAGGCACAGAAAAGCAACAACAGCAAATCCCACACAGTAGATCCAACCAGTTTTTGCATGATGGGTCAACACATATACAAATCTAATTGCTTAAATGGATCTATTCTATTTGAGACTAATAATAGGATTAGTCTTATGTCAAATGGTTACAGAGCCAGTGTGGTTATTGGTTTGAGCATTGGATTTGACTCTGCAGACCAGGTTTTGAATCCCCACTCAGCACTTTAACTGACATTGCTAAAAAAACCTGATTTACCCCTCCCGCATTGAAGTTTCATTTGGGGTAAAGTCTTCATTTCTGTACTATAGAATTCTGGGTTTTGTAGTTATGTGAGATATTTAGCCTTCCATTTCAGAGACCTCTGGTGTTACAACAAACTGAAAATCCCAGGACTCCATAGCATGAAGTCATGGGAGTTAAAGTGGTGTCAAACTGCATTTTTCTGCAGTGTAGTTTAGACAGTCAATTTTCTCTTCTTATTTTCATCAAAGAGCTCCAGAATAGTAATTAACAAGCGTCCTATGTAATAAAACAAACAGCTTCATTTATATACCACTTCATACTGAACTAACAGTATCTAAGCAGTTTACAACTGTAAGCTAATTGTCCCCAACAAACTGGGTACTCATTTTAGTGACCTCAGAAGGATGCAAGCCTGAGTTAAGCTTGAGCCCTTTTGCTGGTATTGAACTCGCAGACTTATGGTTTTGAATGAGTGGCTGCAGTACAGACAATTAACCATTGTACCACTAGGCCTCTAGTAGGTGGGACAGAGAACATTAATCACTGGGTGAATTTTGCAACTGAAATTGAGATTTGATTTGAATCCTGTATTCCTGCTTCTATGATTAGCATTTAGATAAGAACCTGGGAAAACTCAGGGCATTCCTAGGAGGGTGCAGAGTGTGTGGACCTCACTGGGTGACACCACAGAAGAAAGGAGTGTTATCTAGTCACAGTGGTTGGAGAAACACGGAGAACCTGGACTGCCACTCTCACCACCACTGCTGCCAATGCTTCTCTCTTGGGGGGGGGGAGTTGCGACATGCCCCCCCCCAAATAGATAAGTATCAGATGTGGCAGTGGAAGAAACAGAGAACTCACCAGTTTTTTAAATAGCTTCCCCATCTTGTTGGGTGAGGTGTTAAAAACGTTATCTGCACTGTCAAATAAACCAGGTACACCCCCCAGGAAACCTTATTATTTTAGACTACAACTCCCAGAATCTCCAGGCCCAGCTTGGCACCAATCTAAAAATGTACCTTCTATGCTATAATCTAGCCTCAGATTTTAGGCTCCAGTTCTAAACCTCATGAGACCCCCTGAAAAACAGACCATGGTAACTTATACAACCTCTAAATCCACACACTTTTACTTCCTCCTGTACAATGATTAAAACAGAGCACTTAGCTCAGCATAGAGAGCAGTTTCCATCTCTATTTACGCTGATGCCAAACCACAATGAAAGAACAAGCTACATGGTCTTTCCATAATCTGAGCGGGGTTCGTGGAATTCTTGGAGAATCTGGTTCACCTTATTGTGGCATTTGGCCTTGCTGTCTTTAGCATCTGAGACACACAGCTTTGCCAGTTTCACACATGTACATTCACACTCTCTGGTGTATCATACATGCTAGCCTTAATGACTGGCCACTGGCTGAATCTATGCAGAAACCAGGATTCCTGGAAGAGTCACAGGGTTGGACTCTGTGATTAAGGCAAGGGTTGTAATGGCAGAGTGAGAACACTGCATTAAACATTTGTGTATGCATTATATTGTGTACACTTGCTCCAGCCCATAGATATCCTTCAACATTTCATGGATGAAAATCAGAACATATATGGCAAAGCAACATCAGAGCATGGCCAAGATGGCAAAAGTTATTAATGAGAAAGAACACACAATGTAGAAGAGACAATAGCAGTTTGCTTTTGCCTGGGTTTACAGGGAAGAGCAAGATTCCACCCTCTCATCTACTCTGTCTTCTGCTGAGTTAATTGAGTACAAACTAATTTTGCACTTTGATCTCAGTCTGCAGGCATTGATATAACCTAAAGGCAAAGGGGGAAAGTGGAAGGAGGAGAAGGAAGAATTTGGGGCATTTTATTTTATTTTTATTTTTTTCCTGGGGGCATTTTAAATGCTGTTAAAAAAGTAAAATAGTAGAAAGAAAGAAGAAACCCTTAAAGTGAACAAAATTTGGCTACCAGTCCTGAGGAATAGCAAAATAAGGACTCAGCAAATGCAAATGGGAAGCCATTCAGAGTCAGGGACTTTCCCAGCAGATAATGATCACCAATTAGCAGACATTAATCCTCTTTTGCATTAGCCTCCCAGCCTGAGGCCGGCCATCAGCACAGAACAAGACACATGCAAATCACTCCTGCATTCCCAGGCTCACACAGTATATATACACCCAATTTTTCCAGGCAAAGCATTCTCTGAAGATGCCAGCCACAGATGTTGGCAAAACGTCAGGAAGAAAAATTTCTAGAACATGACCACATAGCCCGAAAAACCCACAAAAAAACTGTCCTTTTCTGTTCAGTGCAGAACTTGGAAAACTTTATTTCCAGCCAGAGAAAGGTTTTATCATTTGTGTTAGACTTCATTTTCATTATTTGAGTTACGTGTATAAACAACTTAAAATGCCATGCTGAATGACATGAACAAGGCCCAGTCAAACAACATTTATAGGGGTTGTCCCTAGTTTAGAGGGGGAAAGAATCATCAAAAATATTTGGGAAAAGGTCAAGAAGTGTGGTTGTCTACTATTGGGAAATTCCTACAAGGAGAATCCTGGTCTGATTAGAATAGTCATAGTTCAATATTTATTCTGTGCAAAATTCAGACATGAGGCTTGTGGGAGGGGAGGATAGAGAATATATATTTCTTTGCTGGAAATTTTATTTTTGGAAAAAGCAGTCACAAAATCCACAGGAAACAGAATGCCTTTTTTTCCCTACCAAAAGGGGGAAAAAAAGACTTCCTCACTTGTGAATTGTCTGCAGAAAAAATCCCAAACTGTTCTAGTAGTCAAGGTCTGCTGCCCCAGCTTAGGATCTCCACTGCCTTGTCCCGGATTCATCCCTTTTCACTTGCTGCCCCTCACTCCTGGAACCTTCTTCCCCCACGAACACAGGTCATCACTTCTTTGGCCACCTTTAAATCTGAGTTGAAGACTATCTTGTTCAGGGAAGCGTTCCCAGGCCCTGTGTGATTATCTATCTGATTTTTGATTGGATAGTTCATGTTGTTCTTTTTCATTGTTGCCTGCTTATTTTAACCAATTCTATTTTATATTATTACCTATTGTTTTATATGTATTTTGTAAATTGTATGCCATTGGCAGGTTTCATTTTTATTGATTTTTATTGTTTGTATGTACAGTGCTATAAAAATAAACAACAACATCAACAATAATATTGAAAACTGCACAATTTTTGAAGACTTTCTCACAGTGGGACAAAAATTGCTACAATTACTCGTTGCTTCATTTGAGAATTAAATTAATCAAGGTTTACAACCCTACCTTGGATCTTGGCTCCGAAATCTCAGGGCCTGGGATGTTTTTGTCTTGGGCAATCCAGAAAGGATTCGATGGGAATGTGCTTCATTTGCACAGATACAAAAGCAATACCCCATACTTTTATAATAGGTGATGCCAGGTCCCGCCTCATAAACAACAATTTTCCATACATCTGTCCTTTGATAAAGCCCTGTTCACTTAGGCAGGGGTAGCACATGTTTTCTCTGTATTGGGGGTAAAAAGCTGGATGGGTTAACTAAGTCCTTGATCACATGAAAACTCTATTTGCGATGTGAAAACCCCCTTTTTAGAGGTCAAGAAAACTATTAAAAATAAACAAACCAGAATCCTTCAGCCATCATAGACAATAGAAAGCCTGGGAGATGCAATATATAGATAGATAGATAGAGAGAGAGAGAGAGAGAGAGAGAGAGTAAAGTTTTGTCATTCTAGCCTGTTCACACAGAGAGAGAGAGAGTCGATTTTGGATGCAACATCCAGAAAAAAATGCATTAGCATCACTTTTTGATGTACTTGAATTGTCTGAAGTGCAGGTTTTCTGCATCATGAATATGAAGAAAAGTTCACATTTGGTTAATTCTTCAAAAATGAACAGAAATGACACCCTCCTCCATTTGCACCAGCCAGATTTGATAGGTTCAGGAATACACAGTGTTTAATTGTCTTCAGAACAGATGTTAAGAGTGAGGAGCCTCTCAGCAAAAAAGAAGTGGCAACCCTAATTTAGGACCAAAGGTTTTTCAAAGCTCTGGAACTGCAAGGACAAATTTTCTCAGTTTCCACATTTTAAAAAAAAATCACATATTCTTCCAGTCCAAAATATGAAGAAATGTAAGAAGTTGGGTAAATTCTTAACAAAACCAACCTGAAATGAAATTCTCACTTTTTCCCTTGAGGAAGTGAAAAATGGCCCAGTATGAATTGTAATCTACTGGTGTCAGGGAAATGGGAGATGGAAATGCAATGGAAATGTAAGTAATTTCATATATTTAACTGAACTAGACCATTGGACCATGTAGCTTCATGGGCTCAGCTCCAGGCCTTCCACAGCTGGGCCACCAGGAATTCTATAACTGTGGACGTTATCGCACTGCCTCCAGTGCCCAACTTACCTCTTTTGAATTTAAGACAAATTCGTAAGTCAAGCTGATTTTATCACCCAGACTTTCCCTTGAAAATGGCTTCCTGTTATCTCCAGTGTTGAATTCAGGCCCCGTAAGTCACTTCGGTGGCCATTTTTTCCAAATCGGGAGCTTCAGAATTGGAAAAAATGACCTCCAAAGCAACTTATTGGGCACAAATTCAACACTGGAGGCAACGGGAAGCTGTTTTCAGGGGAAAGTCCATGTGATAAAATCAGCGTAACTTCCTAATTTGGCTCAAATTCAGAAGAAGTAAGTCAGGCACCAGAGGTGGTGCAATAAAGTCCTGTAGTTGGTGGGAACTGAACTCGGGACCTCTTGTCTGCAAAGGTGGTGCTCCACTCCCAACCCCCTTCACCAAGGTGAAGCCTATGCAGCTAGGAGAGATAGGGGAAAAGAGAGTTGTCAAATATGATGGAACAGAGCTACAAAAACACTTTTCTGGGCTACTACATCTCTCACTTCCCTTGTGCGAGAATTGTCATCCAAAAAAGGATTTTACCAAACTTTGGTTCACAGGGTCCCTGCTGAAGAAAGTCATCGTAGTGTATTGGTTTGAGTGTTGCATTAGGGGTGCATCTACACTGTAGAATCAATGTAGTTTGACACCACTTTAGGTGTTACAGCTCCATCCTGTGGGATGATGGGATTTGTACCTTTACAAGCACTTCTCTGCTGCAGAGTGCTAGTGTCTCGCAAAGCTATAAATCCCAGGATTCTGTAGGATGGAACCCTAGCAATTAAAGGGCTGTCCAACTGCTTTATTTCTGTAATGTAGAAGTACCCTAGGACTCAAAAAAGACCAGAGTCTGAATAACAAGGAAACCCACCAGGTGACCTTAGGTAAGCCACATTATCTCAACCTGAAAGGTAAGCTATGACAAACCCCCTCTGAATACTTCCTTCCTAGAAAATCCTTATGACAGGTTCACCATAAGTCAGAGCTGACAAAGGCACATAACAAGAACTGCTAAAGAGCTTGATATTTCCGTTAGTATAGCACTGGGTGTGCAGATCACCATTTTAAACTAAGGATCACAGTGCTCATGGTTAGTGGAGTGATGTAGATCCTAAAAGCCCATCTCATGCTTTTGCTTGGTATTTTGAGGGGCTCTGCCCCTTTCCCTCACCCCATTTATGGATGTCAGATCTAAGTTCTTTCCCCCTCTCTCCACTTTCATATCCAAAAGCTGAAATAACACTTCATCCCCCTCTTCTTGCCTTTCCCAGAAGAGGAGGCCTGTGATAAACAGATGGGAAATTGCGGGGGGGGGGGGCAAAGAAAGAACCAGGGAATGCAAAAGAGAACGAAGTGCAGATTCCTGATGGCGAAAGGAAAGTGGGAAGGGAGGGGGATTATTACGTTAACAGCAGCTCCTAACTCCCAATTCTCAGGGCATGAAACCTGCACAATTTGAAGTAGTCAAAACAAACTCTATGCCGCTATTTATACTACAGCTGCCTGCAGGCGGGAAAAACTTGACTCTGTATCCCAAGCCTAATACATTCCAGGTGTTACCCAATAAACTGCCCCTTCTGAGCAAGAAGTCCATAGAAGTCTACGCTTCCTTTCCATTTCTCTCTCTTTCTTTCTCTCCCCCTGCCTCTCATATGCTCTGCTGGCTTCTGAGGATCTTAGGAGACCAAGGTCCCAGTTGCATCCCTTGTGTGTATGCATACATATCTGCATACAACACACACACACACAAAGTTCTTAGTTCCCTGTAAGAAGCTGAGCTTCTTAAAATTACTCCAGGGAATCACTCAGCACAAGTCAAGATGCATTGCAGAGTGGAAAGGTGGAAAGTGGGTAAGGGAGAGGAGGGGAGAAAGAGGGGCGAATGACCAAATTGAAATGTTGGCAGCAAATCAGAGGCTCACTTTTCTAATTAATGAGGAGGGGAGCATTGCAATGACATGATTTACCTCTTAGGAATCTGGCCAACTCCCAGGTGGATAACAGCTGGGGAAAAATAAGAGAGAAACCCACAAACCGCCACTGTGGTTTGGATGGACTCAGAAGGGTCAGACAGGGGTTGCCAACGTGAGATGGCCCTCATTTTGGAGTCTCAAAACTCTGCAGAGTTTCCTTCTTTGGAGATTTTTAAATAGAGACTGAATGGCTATGCTTTGATTGTGTATTCCTGCATGGCACAGGGATGGACCTGATGACCCTTGAGGTCTCTTCCAATTCTATGATTCTATCAATGGCACATGAGATAGGTCAAGGGGCAAAGAAATGCAAATAGTGTGAGAGCCCATCACATTGCTGCTCTTGCCCAATCACATTCCAATTCCACCTTCCATCCTTTGGACTAATAGACAAGAAATCAGAAACACACCTTCAAGTCTTCCATGCATTGGGAATGGCGTGACAACTGGGAAATGATGTTACAAAATTCCCACAAGATGGAGGCAATGCACATGCCTTTGGCAACTGGGCTACAATTTGGAACCAATTCTTCTGATTGGTTGGAAACCAAGGAACCATGGAAAGGGGAGATGCAGAAAAGCCAAAATATTTAAAGAAAGTTTGAGTGCAAAACTGGGAATATGTAGGTAAAATCAAAACAAGAAAGAATCTGGAATGTCACAATACTTCCAGTGAGTTTTCCCCCTTCCAGATGACCTCTTAAACTTCACCAGCAGACTATGTGGCTCTGAGCCATAATAGAGGGATATTTGCTCCCCCCATTGCCCCCCATTTTTTTTTTAAAAGACGTGCTGAATATTCGGCCCACATTACACATCACTCTTGAAGCACTTCTCAGGAAAACAAACAAACAGACAAAGCTCTGTGAATTTATATATTAACTATTCTTGGCCTTTAGCAACCAGAACACAGTGCTGCTTTTGGAGAAATTATGTATATACAGAGAGAGAAAAGTGGGAGAAAATGAACCTGTATTTTCTTGGCTCCTTTCAAGGATCATTCAAGGAAACACAGTCGCTTTGTGCCAACATCTCAAGCATTTTCTAAACCTCAGGAATGAGCATCCCTTGTATCTTCTTGTGAGCCACATTAAGACTGGGAAATGCTTATCTAAACAACGTGGATACGAAAAGTGGCTTATGGTTATCCAAGTAAACCAAAGAATTTGAGAGCTCAGGAATTGGCCTCGTCCCACCATAAGCTACATAAATTCCCTTTGGGTAGCTGATTCTCCCCCTCAAATCTATTTCTAGAAAACCCATGTAAATGGCTTGCTTCTTTTCTTTTTTCTTTTTCCTTTCCCTGGTGACACCATGTTCAGCATGGTGAGACTAAAACACACCAGACGGAGAAGATTTACATGGGGGATGAAAGAAACAACAACAGTCAAAATCCCAAGGTGTCAAGATGTTTAGTGGCAGAGAATCCCACTTGGAAAAGGACCAACAGTTGATTTTCCTGACGCTTCTGGGAAACCAGGGGAAAGTTTTGAGCTGGGATCCCACAACACTTAGTTCAATGCAGCTGCAGAAAGAAGAAATGAATCAGAACAAATTGAGATTTATTCCATGTTGAGACCAGAGTTGCTTAGGGTAAGCAGCAGCATGTGACTCCAGAGTTATTTGCTTAATTTAGTGGTTAGATTTCTATCCTCTTTTTGTTTCCTTCCATGAGTTCAGGGTGGCCCACATAACTCAAGCAGTGGCTGATGGTTCCCATAGCAGTGGGATGGAGAATCCATTTCAGGGTTTTATCTAGGCTTGAAAGGAGCTGTCCAAGGTACTGGACTCTCTCCTCCAATTAGGGCCAGCCCCTTGGAAATGTCCTTTAAAGCTATTCAAAATCCAAATTCACTGCCCCACAGATGTGAGATCTACCAGCCACCACTACATGTCTCTGTTCTCCACCATCTTAAACTGACAATAACCCTGAGAGGTAGGTATGTCAGAGGGAGAGAGAAAGAGAATGAAAGAGAAAGAAATATATTGTCCTAAGATTTCCCCTGTGAGGCATGATTGCTCATTGGGGACAAAAAAATTCATAACTTCTCACTTCATCCAACATCATGTAAGGTGGATTAGGTGGAAGTGATGGGAAGACGTATGATTTGCCTAAGACTACACATTAAATTTCCATACCCTCCAAAGGCCCCAATTGGTCAGGGACAGTCCCAATTAATTGTCTCTCATCTCACTTTTCCAGCGGCTTTTAAAATGTCCCAGTTTCTCTCTTCTCATGCCACTTTCCCTCTTTGCCTCTAGCTGCAAACTGTTACAATTTCTGTACAGCGACTCTGTACAGCGCTGTGTACAATTACAGTGCTCTAGAAATAAAGTTTAATAATAATAATAATAATAATAATAATAATAATAATAACAATTGTTCCAGAGTTCAAAATGCAAAAGATGTTTGCACTCAGTTAATTCAGCAAGAGACCAAGTGGGGCAGAATCTTGCCCTTCCCAGTAGGCTCAAAAAAAAAGCAAACTGCTTCAGTCTTTCCTCGTTTAGGTGTACTTCCTCATTTATAACTTTTGTCATCTTGACCATGGTAGTTTTTAAAAGAAGGGTAACTCAGGGCCTGTATAGACCAGCACTTTCTACCAGCCTGTGGGCAGAGTCAGGGCTTGGTGTCCTGATGACACTTGCCCTAACTGTGCTCCATGGAACCATGATGGAGTGCACCTCTCCAGATGCCATCATGATGCACCTCCAGTGCAGTGTCCAAATGATGCTGTGCCAAAGAGGCACCATAGAGCCACGCCACAGCAGTTATAATAATAATAATAATTAATAATAATAAATAGTTTATTTATATTTCCCACATCTCCCTGCAGATGCTATGGCACCCCTTGGAGAGTGCAAAAAGGAGCTGGAAAGGGGCAGCGGGAGGCAATCTGTACAACTCCATACTGCTTTCAAAGCAGCCATGACCTCACCTCTCTCAATTGTGCAAAAGTGGCTGTTGCTCCTACCGCATGCCTATTGCACTCTCTTCCTGATCTCTCCCATAACATCAACTCCCTGCCTTATGCCCTATCCAGCATGCTTTGTTTTGTTTTTGTTTATTTTTTCAATGCAACTTTGAAGCTTTGCTGATGTGATCAGTGACTTAAAAATTTAAAAAAGAAAGAAAAGAAATAGAAAAAAAATAAATAAAGATAATCAAGATCCTTGGGAATAGTGAGGGGGAGAGGGGGCAGGGGAGAGAAGGGGACATGGACACCACTTGTCTAGCAATTATGGAACTGCCCTGGGAGTGACATTTTGTATCTGGGGACCTGCACGATTGCCAGGTCATTCATGGGTTTTCCCATCAGTGAAAATGGATAGGTCAGGGCCATGGCAGCTATAGGTCAGAGTTGGTGCCATGTGATGTCTATAGTTAAAGTTGCTTCTTTCCTGGTGTAATCATGGTTTAAAAGCTGCATGTAGTAATGTCCTAGGCCCCTGATCTCACCTCCATCCCAAGCCCAAAGCATCAAACTGGTTTTCCAGTGGTGGTGATGGTTGTGTTTTTCATGACAAATCTCACCACACAAAACAAATGCCTTTTTCCTTTGCAAAGCTAAGCACACACAGCCAGCACAAAAGCACAGGCAGATTGCTCCAAAAGATACAACCAACCCATCCAATCTATGCCTATTAATTGTAGCCATCCATGCAATGAGGCAGGAGATATCATGTTTTCCAGTTTGGGATTGCACCAGAGCTACCTTGAGAGAAACGCTACTGTCCTGACAATGATAGTACTTTGAAATTCAATCATGGCCTGGAAATTTGCTTCGCACACACACTCTTGAGACATGCTGTTCTGAAGTCAATGGAGTCTTTCCTGCAAATTTTGGATCCTTAATGTGGGCAGATCTCTCCTTCCCTCCCTCCCTCCCCCCCCCCTCTCTCTCTGTGTAGGAGTGCTTCCATGTACATGAGACAGAGGGGTCCAAAGTGTCAAGCCATATCTCCAAAACAGCTTCAACAGTTTGGATTTTTCAGACTCTAGTTCAGACTACAACCCAAAGCAGATTCCTTGCCTTCACTGGCATAGGAGTGATCAAAAGTAACCCTTATCTAAGCCAGTTGGGCCTCATTCCCACTATGTTTTAAACTGGTTTGCAAACCTGTTTGAAGTGGTTTAAATGACCCTTGTTTAAATGACCCTTGAGCCAAATCGCTGAAGCAGTTTGGAGAGAGGGGCCATGAGTTAGATCCATTAAACCCGCTTCTTTTCAATGCTATTTTTTCAAGTCTTTTGCAATAAATTGATTTATAGAATCATAGAATTGTAGAAGAGACCACAAGGGCTATCCAGTCCAACCCCCTGCCATGCAGGAACTCTCAATCAAAGCATCCCCAACAGATGGCCATCCAGCCTCTGTTTAAAGACCCCCAGGGAAGGAGACTCCACCACACTCCGGGGAAGGAGTGTGTTCCATTGTTGAATAGCCCTTACTGTCAGGAAGTTTCTCCTAATGTTGAGGTAGAATCTCTTTTCCTGTAGCTTGCATCCATTGTTCCAGGTCCTGTTCTCTGGAGCAGAGCAAGTGTGAACAGGATGCAGATCAGAATTGATTCTATTTTGTGATGTGATCAGATGATCATCCGCTGAAGAGGATCCCTTTGGAATCAAATCATTGGTCTATGCAAATGAGAAGTTGGTTATTTTACAACAAAAAAAGGTCATCAGGGCAAATGCAGTGCAAACCATGCTCCACTGTCGAATCAATCCATCAATTCGATCACAAACTAATTTATTTGTAAGTGGGAATGAGGCCATCATGTGGCTCCTGGTATAATCTGGATTGGGCATAACAGTGGTGAGCTACTTGTCCCAAGGAACATGATGATTGCTCCCCCTATTTGCCCATTGTATGACCAGATGTAATTACTTGCATTCTTAGGAATGGTCTGCACATCATAAAAAACCACTGAGATCTGCAACAAAATGTTGCATTGTCTTGTCCCTTCTGGACAGATCCTAAAGAAAATTCCCTTTTTTTGGACTGTAGCTGCCAGAATCCCATAACCAGGGTGGCTACCAGCTATGCAGGCTAGGGGATTCTGGGTGTTGTAAACCTTAAAGTTACTCCAGGATGAATCCATCCATTTCTAATCTATTTTGCATTAGTGGAAGCTGATCGCTCTGATGTTACCACGGCAATTAATCCATTCTGGAGCTTAAACTGCAATTAATGCACTTTGACATCACTTTGACTGTCATGGTTATGGAACTCTGGGATTTGTAGTTTGGTGAGATATTTAGCCTTCTCTGCCAGAAAGCTCTGGAGCCACAACAAACTACAGATCCCAGGATTCCATAGGATGGAGCCATTACAGTCAAAGCAGTGTCAAACTGCATTATTTCTGCAGTGTGACAGAAGCGTGACTTTGAGATCTAAAGAAGCTAATCACGGTGCTGAAATCTACCCCTCCATAGCATCAGTTCCTGACATAGTGCCTTTAATCTTTGGACTAGCAATGGCAGGGGGTTGGACTGGATGGCCCTTGTGGTCTCTTCCAACTCTATGATTCTATGATTCTATGACTAAAACCCTTATGGGTTCACTGTCTCATTGACATTGAGGCCTTTAGTGTCTTCTGTTCTGGACATGTTGGGTCCCAGTTTGCTGCTAATGGGATTCTGGGAGTTGCAGTCCAAAAGGAAACTCTGCTCAATAGTCAAGGAGCCTTTGTCTGAGACGTGTAGAGATTGGATGCACTTTTTCCAACATGGAATATGCACAGCCATGCCACTGGATCTCCTCCTCCTCCTCTTCTTCTTCTGTGTCAACCCTGCTTTCGTTATTTGTCTTGAAGGCCTGAGAGAGGCCGCATTGGGTCTGCATTGCTGGTGGTCCGATTGTGCTCTTCGACATGGAGATCAGGTCTTGGCCGGGGGAATGGGGGGGAAGGCCATATCAATTTCAGTGTGGAAGGGTTCAAAAAGAGAGCGGCACCAGGGCAGTTCCTAAGGAAGAGGGAGAAGGAGAAGTGAAGGATAGCAGGAAAGAAAAACAAGGGGGGATGAGGGAAATACCCCTGGGAAGATTTGCTGAAATTCCCTAGTCATGACTTTATTACCATTATGGTAACAAACCTGTGTCAGAGCTTTAACAAGGAAAACTATGGGGAGAAAGACATAACCTTTTCTTAACATCAGTGGCTCAATTATCTAATGATAGCAAAGCGTTTGGTGGTGTCACCGATCCCCCTCGGCTGGCGGGATTGGCGAGGTGATGGTGGGTTACATATATTTATACAGCTGTGTGAGATGTTTGGTCAAGACAGGCTACTTACTACTTTATCTTGAAAGGGATCTCTCACTCACATACAGCCTCTCTGGCTTTCTCACTCGCACTCATAACTTGTCTCTATTCTGTTTTTAAGAAAATACATAGACTCCAGGCCAGGGACTCAAACAAACAATGAAGACTAGCAGCCTAATCTGCCAGAATTAAGAGACCGGGCTCTGCACAGATACTATCCAAACCGGTGTTAGCATTGAAGTAAATCTCCACTAAACACAGTAGGACTTATCAAATCAAATCACAATGGGACATACTTTTGACCAAGTAGACACAGGGCTAGGCCACAAAGTTCAGTGGCACTAGCGATGGGAAAAATATTTCAGACTGAGAATGTAAAGTTCTTCCACTGGACAAATGTGGAGGCCCGAATGTCCAAAGTGTGGGCATGCCTATATGGGCCAAAGGAACTGGTTTTCCCCCTCCCATGTCTTGTCTTCATGATGCAGGGCCAAAGGTCTTCAGTCTTCAATTGCAGACTGTCTTCACATGAGAAGGGCAGTTCCACAGCAAATTTGAGCTATCCCTGCATTAAAGAGAATTTTAAAAAAACATAGTATCATAGAGTTAGAAGAGACCACAAAGGCCATCAATTCCAACTCAATGACATGCATCAATACACAATCAAAGTACCTTTGACAGATGGCCGTCCAGTCTTTGCTTAAAAACCTCCAAAGAAGGAGATTCCATCACAGTCCAAGGGAATGTGTTCCTTGTTAATAATAATAAAATAATAATAATAATAATAATAATAATAATAATAATAATAATAATAATAAATGCTTTATTTGTATACCGCCCTTCTTTCAATCAGGGCAGTGCACAGCATAAAAACATATACAATATACAATACACAAAGATAATAAAACAGATTAAAATATACATTAAAATCAGATACTAGCCAGCTCATCATTGGCTATCGGGGGGGGGGGGTAACTAGAACTCGTATCAGGGAATGCTTGCTTAAACAGGAAGGTTTTTAAATCCTTCCTGAACTGGGCTAGGGAGGAAGCCGAGCGGAGCTCTATGGGCAGTGTATTCCAGAGGGTCGGGGCCGAGATGGTAAATGTCCTCCTTACAGTGGAGGCTAGTCTAGCCCCAGGTACCCTCAGTAGCTGCTGCCCAGATGTTCTGAGTGTGCGGGGTGGATTGTATGGGGAGAGACGGTCCTCAAGGTATCCTGGGCCCAAGCCATGTAGGGCTTTATAGGTTATAACCAACGCCTTGTATTGCTCCCGGAAGCGAATGGGCAGCCAATGCAGATCTTTAAGTACAGGTGTTATATTGACTGGCCCCTCGATGTGCCAGTGCCCGTCTGGCTGCCATATTCTTACCAGTGTCAGCTTCTCCCGGTATGGCTACAAGGGTTAGCCCCCATGTAGAGCGCGTTGTCAGAAATCCAACCGCAGAGGTACCAGGCATGTACCACTCGTTCAGCCGTCCCTCGCCCATGTAGGGCCACAGCCTGCAGACTTCAGCCGAAGCTGACATAACAGGCCTTGCCTCCCCCCACTGACACGTTACAGCCACTCACCTAACGCTTGTACTGAGCGATGGTCCAGCATCATCACCTCCAGACGCGTAGCGAGTCCTTCTCAGGGAAGCAGTGATCCCGTTCAGGACAGGTGGAACCACCCCATCCCCGGGGAGGAGAAACCTATCACGAGCACCTCCGTTTTCTCTGGATTCAGCTGAGTCGGTTTTCCCTCATCAGCCCCATTACTGACTCCTGGCATGGCCACGAGAGAGGGAGATGCCATCCCCGGTCCTGCTATCAGTCGGGACATAGAGAGACTCATTTGGGTGTTCCTCAGCGTACTGATAACCCCGCGCCCCATGTCTCCAGATGATCTCTCCCAGCGGTTTCATGTAAATGTTGAAAAGCATGGGAGACAGAAAGCTCCTGAGGGACCCCAGATGATAAGGGGCCCTCTTATCGGAGCACACGCCCTCCCAGCTGCACCATCTGAGCTCCAGAGAGGTAGGACCGGAACCACTGGAGGCAGTGCCCCCTGATTCCCCCTCTCCCTTCATCCTCCCATTCCACATCCTCTCCAGGCTCCCGAAGGATACCATGGTCTATGGTATCGAAGCCGCTGAGGATTGTCCAAAAGCACCAACACGGGACACGCTTCCCCTGTCGATTCCCAGACTGAGATCATCGCGCCAAGGCGACCATGGCCGTCCTCCACCCCGTAACCCGCCGAAAGCCAGTTTGAAATGGCTCCAGATAATCCGTTTCATCCAGATCAATTGAACTGGATTGCACACCCCTCTCGATCACCTTTTCCAAAAATGGCAAGCAGTGAGACTGGCCGATTATTACTATGCACTCAGGGGGTCCGGGAGGGCTTTTTTAACAGCGGTTTTTATAGTGGCCAATTTCAAGCTGATGGGAATTGCCCATCCTCCAAGATGTATTTATAATCCAGTGTAACACACGAGGTTACGACCGCGTCCCCCTGAGCCGCTAGCCATGCGGGGACAGGGATCGAGGGAGCAGGTTGTCTTCCCAAACGCTTCCACGAGATCTTGTCCACATCATTGGTTACAACCAACTCAAACTGATCCAGTTTAATGAGAGTCCATGGAGGCTCTGGATGCCTCTACCCTAGGTTCTGCCCTACTGCCGGCGTTATGCCATTCGCTTATCCGAGAGGTTTATCCGCGAGAAGTTGTTAAATTGGTCACAGCAGGCCTTAGAAGGTTTCCAGGGTCTGGGTTCAGGGTAGGAGGGAGCTGAGTTAGCTCCCTGACTACCCTGAACAACTCTGCTGGCCGCGACTCCGCGACGCGACCACAAGCACCATAGAACGAGTTCTTAGCTGCTCGTATCGCCTCTCCCTAGTCCTCCAAAGGGCAGTCCGGAGAGCCCTTGTCGCTAAGTGTAGGTGTTTCCGCCAGCGTTGCCTTAGCCGTCGCAGGAACCCGCCTTCCTTGTCCAGGAGGTCTTCCATATACCAGGGCTACTTTTGGAGCAGGCCTGACGAGGCGCTTGGGAGCGATTACTGTGTATAGCCCTGGAACAGACCGTATTCCAAATACCAGTCAGGCATATCACGAGTCGCCGTCATTTCCAACCGTGGCCCTCTCTAAGGCTTCCTGGAACCTCTCAGGTTCCATCAGCCTTCGAGGGTGACCATTCTTAATGGTCCTCCACCCCCGGGGATCTGGGTAGAAGCCTTGATTTTTGCCTCCCCGAGGCAAAATGTCCGTCCCATGGTAGGGGGAAATATTGGTTATTTCCGACCAACGGATTTTATCCGTACAAAAAACCAAATCCAGTGTATTACCCGCAAAATGCGTTGGACCCGTAATCAGCTGGGTCCAAGCTAGGAGGGGCTGCAGCCATTTTGCCTGAGCCTGCTAGGAAGGGCAAGATTCCTCTCCTCTTCCTCTTCCTGAGTTGAGTGAGTGCAAATCAGTGTTGCACTTTGAACAAATGAAGTAAGCTGGAGACAAAGGGGGAAAATGAGAAGAGGAGAAAGAAGTCACAATATTTCAAAAACAGCAGAAAAAATGGGATGACAGAGGAATAATTTTAGACTGTCCCTGCCAAATTGGGACACTTAGGGGGTATGGCACAGGTAACTGTTTCATGGAGCCAGCGGAGGACAGAGATGGAAGGCAGAAGTGTCTTTGGGTCATAAGTCAGAGCTGTGCTTAGCAAGTATCCAGCTACTATTGCATAGCCTGGGGAAACCATTGTATAAGACGGTGTAAAATACCTCTTTGTACACTGTCAGAGAATGCTGTTATAATGGCACAATCTAGCTAGACAATCTAAGGGGCTTGACAGACCACCCCGAAAGGGTGGGCTGGAGCCACCCATTTCTGCTCCCGAGGGAGGCTGCAGCAGCCAAACCACACGGCCTCCCTCCGTAGCAAAAAGAACTCACTGAAAGTGAGTTCTTTTTGCAGTGCGTGGCCACCGCGCCATTATTGCATTATTGGTGCACTGTGGTGCAGCAATGATGCAAGCACAGTGCTGCAACGTGCAGACACTGTGCCGGGCTTGCATCATCATGGCACCCCCCATATAGACAGGAGGCCACCATGATGGCACCACCACCTAGCTCTAGGGTTCGGGAGCGTGTGGACCCTGCGCGCGTCTGAACCTTAATTTTGGCCCGAGACTGGCGCTTTGTGCCTGTCTGTCCCGGGCCTTTGTCACCAAAAAGATTTGGGGCTCAGTCTTGATTCACTGAGTTTTCCTAAATCCTACCTGCATTTTCTTCTTGTCCTTATTTAGGAAGGGTTGGAAAATCCTGCTAGTTAATCCAAACTAGTGTATGCCCACTGAATCAACTGTTTAATGATGAGTCAACCCATCAAGTCAGTGGGTCAGCTCTAGCTGAGACTGTTAGCAGTAGAATTTAGGTCTTTGTGGGGAGTTTTCCTCTCCTTCAAATTCACAATTTTCAACACATTTTTCTTGTTTTCTACCTTTATTTCCTCATTTTAACTAATCTACACATTTTTTCCTAATGACTAACTTTTCTTTCAATCTCTCCCCCCCCCCCCCCCAATGATGTGCTTTTAAAAATATATGCATTAATTGGTGCACACTTTGTTTCTTGGTAACACCCTGTGAGCATCACAAATGTATGAATGCTGTAGACCAATGATTCCTAAACTGTGGCCTTCCAGTTGTGTTGGACTTCACCTCCCAGAAGCCTCAGCCATCTTGGTCAGTAGTATGGGATTCTGTGAAATGAAGTGCAAAACACCTGGAAGGCCAGAGTTTGGGAATCACTGCTGTAGAATCAGGTGTGCATTTTCTTGCAATGAGTACTGAATTGGTGATTTGTTGAGATTGTCTTTCTCTCTAAATACCACTGTGCAACCTGATCCTATGAACTTCAATTGTTTTGTTAAAAAAAGAAAATAAAATTCTAGTACAGAAGAAAGGGGGAACGACAGATTTTTTCCCTCATTTCCTGTAATTACTCCAGAGCCAGCGTGGTGTGGTGGTTTGAGTGTTGGACTTGATTATGGAGAGCATGGTTCAATTCTCAGCTTGGTCATGAAACCCAGTGGGTTCCCATGGGCAAGTCACATTCTCTCAGCCTCAGGGTAAGGAAGTGACAAATCTCCTGTGGCCAAATTTTGCCAAGAAAACCCATGTTAGGTTCACCTTATGGGTCGCCATAAGTCAGAAATGACTTGAAGGCACACAACACACACATATAATTACACCATGCTACTAGCATTGAAAATAGTGAAATGACTTTATTGTGAGAGCTGGCATGTACATCTTCATTCCTCTGCTCATAGCTGCCATATCAGGGCCTTACTTAGGTGAGTGCATCCCAATATTTGATGAAACTGAGTCTGATGAGGCCTTCCTGTTAAGAGATAAACCAATAGTTTGTGTTTTGTAAACTAGACTCCAGTCTACATGGGATTTATTGTCATTACATGCCATCAAAGAGTGTAGTAATGTTGGACTATGACTCTCGAGACCAGGATTCAATTCCTGAGTCAGCCATGAAACCCACTGACCTTGGACAAGTCACATGCTCTCAGCCTCAGGAGAAGGCTAAGGCAAATCTTCTCTGAACAAATCTTGGCATGAAAACCCTATGACAGGACCACCTTTGGGTCACCATAAGTCAGAAATGACTTGAAGGGATACAACACACACATGCCTTCAAGTCAACGCCAACTTATGACGTTCTTATCCTTGCCAAGGTTTATTCAGAGGAAGATTGCCATTGCTTTCCTCTAAGGCGAAGAAAGTGTGGAGTCTGGATACTTAGTTTGATGCTGAAACAACTACTCCCTTCTTTCAACCAATAACGAATGAGAGCTATCCCAGAATTCAGTGGTCAACAACAACATTTTTTCTTCTTCTTTTTCACCCTGAGCCATGCCTGCTGCTGAGCATCCTGAATTCCTGCTGAATTCTCTCCTGTTTGCCCAACCTGGCTTGTATTCTCTCTCCCATTCTCTGATAGTTTGTGTCCAAGCCCTCAGATTCAAACAAAAACTTCCCATATTAAATCATTTGTCTATGTCAATTGATTCAGCAGAGAAACATGACTTGTAGCCAGTTGTATCTAAATGGAATCTAAATTGTTATTACGGCTCTATAGTGATGGCTCCTTGAATATTTCCCCCCACCTCCCATTTCATACCAACAGCTCCGTTCCTCTCTAATTACCATCCACATGTTGAGTAACAGTACAATTTTGCAGGGCAGAGAAATTATCGTTAGATCTCCTTATATATATTTGCAAAAAAAACTTACAAAATTCTGCTGTGTTTACTCATTTACCTCCCAATTGCTCCTGGGAGCAGATAGCACCAGACTGGCTAATAAGAGGCTGATGGTGTTTACTTCTGATCAGAGACCAAGAAGAACATTAAGATGAGGGAAATACATCATTACACACTAACCAGAGGGTGCACACTGAGTTTCTGTGGGCAATAAGGAAAAATCCAACAGCTGTTGTAAGCGGTGGCTTTATCTTGCCATAGCCTATCTATGCAAACTGGATCCACCCCTTACATTTTTAAATGTACATCTTTTTAAAGCATACACCTGTTTTATTTTGGAATACCCCGAGATCCATAGATCAGAGAGTCCAGTAAGCAATCTCAGGACTGGGAACCTGGGGCTGTATGTAGTTAAGCTATAGTGCCCTCTAGAGGTGGAGGAGGATATAGACAGGTGCAACACTGGCACCTGTAATTGGCAGACAATAAGAGGCTTGTGGATTGGCTAGGCTTGGTGTACACTTGATCTTAGCCAAAGGCCGAGAAGCGAGGGTTGGTATAAATAGTAGGAGCTTAACCTTGCAGACTGTTATTTCTGATCGTGGCATAAATGGTGTGAGCAGAAGAACACATCCATATAGATCTCAACCTGGCTACTGACGTGAAGAGTAGATACTGGGAACAGATGAATTGAGCAATCTCAATTTTTCCCACATTCATTTTTTTCAAAAAATATCAATATATTTCCCATCCCATTTCTGAAAAAAATTGTCAATTTGGGAACAAATTTTCTCCATGCTGGGAATAGCTTTAGCTTTTCAATTTGGTTGGTGCAAAACCAAATCTGCACCAACCAAATTGAAAAGCTAAAGCTATTCCCAGCATGGACAAAACCAAATTATATCCGCCTGCCATGTAAGGATTAATGATAAGGAGTAAGTGATGGAAATCTTATTCAGCACCATAAACTTGGCAGAATACACATGGAACTAAATCCTCACTTTTAAGTCCAAAGCACTCAAAGCCTTTTGTCTACCTAAATGGGATGAATCTGACACTTTTGCTTTCTTCCACATGCAGTTTTCTTTTATTTCTTTGGCCTTCAATGTGTTTGGGTGTAGCTCCTTCTTCACATTTCTTTCTTTAGGCCAAAGTCCTATTTGTTGGTAGCAGGATAGCTACTGTCTTATAAGTCCCCACACAAAGTAAATGCTGTCAACTGGCTAATGAAAGCTTTTGTAGCAACTAACAAAATATTGGCTGTCATCCTATTAGCAAGTTAGAAGAGTGTATGTATTGTAACTTTTTTTTTTTTTTTTTTTTGTCATATTGAAGCTCAGAATGCTTCACCAAGTGGATAACTGTTCAACAGTGGAACACACTCCCTTGGAGTGTAGTGGAGTCTCCTTCCTTGGAGGTTTTTAAGCAGAAGCTGGATGGCCATCTGTCAGGGATGCTTTGACTGGGATTTCCTGCATGGCAGGGGGTTGGACTGGATGGCCCTTGTGGTCTCTTCCAACTCTATGATTCTATGATAACAGCCAAAATCCTCCCTCAAATCCACCTTTGAAGGGATGCATCCTCCCATTTCAGCATGGTCACTTACATGTTGGAGTGTTACCTCAAGTTATGGCCTTGTGCATCCATCCTCTTTTCTGATATCAAATTGATATCCAAAGAGATGTTTTCAGGCATGTAGTCACAAGGGTGCTCCCAGTGTGGGAAACCAGTCATGCAAAATATAAGGAGATCTGTAACCATACGAGGAGATCCAGGAGGCTCAGCATCGGGGAAACACCAGAGCACATCGCCAGGATAGATTGATCAAGATTGGAATCTGCATAAACCCTCCATTGATAGAAGTGGTGGCGAGTGATAGATCTTGTGTTCCCAAGTGAACAAAAATCCAAGAGTACTTGACTCTGGAAGTGACACTCCATTGTCCAAAGACATTTGTGCTGATTGTCCAGCCATCCACAAATTCAGTTCTGATTCTTCTCTCCTGGAAGTCTCACCTTAATCCTATAAATGTGCCTGCTTAGGCATCCCCAATTCAGTGTCGTTTGAAGTCACACAGACACTCTGTCAGTATCTTATTTGACTCCTCAGCACTGCTGGCCCTGCCACAATCCACTGGAAGCTTGCTGAGCCATTTCACTTCACAGTGTCCCCCAAGTGGAGGTTCAGTACCACCCTCTGCAATCCCTACAGTCATTCTACTACCTATTATATTGTTAATTCTTGCATGTGTGTGTGAAGGAGTGCCTCTGTGTGATTGATGATTCCCTTTTGATTACAAATAAAACTATATTTCAACCTTGCACTCTGGAACTCTGTTTCTCAGAACTGGCACACACAGGCTTGATCCCAGTTCTGAGTTGCCCAGCCCTCTCAACTGCTGTAACTGAGCTAATAAAATTTCCATATTAAATATTGGTTGTGGGTGCCCTCCCGGAACCCTTGTAATTTGGGTAACAGGAGAATGGAGAGATCAGTGGTGCCACATCCAGCTGCTTTTCTATAAATGGATGGGCTGCAAAATCACCGTCTGCATGGACCTCTGGAGGACCCTCAAAGGGCACTGTGGATGCCTGTTGCAGCATGTCCAGCTACAGGGAAATAGCTGGATATGTCTCTTCTGATCTTTCCAATAGAAATAGACATGAGGGAATCTGTATCACTTAAAAGCTGGATTTGTGGGGATACCACTAGGAGATCTAGCTATACAGACATAGCTACATGCTAGACATGCATCCCGTGATTCAGGTTCTCAAACAATTTTTTAAAAATTGTCAATTTAAAAATTAACAATTAAAAAATGTTGAGTCCCCTCCCACCATGTTGCTTGATGGGACAGGATGCTTCACCAGCTGCCCAACAGCTAAAATTCTCCCTCAATTCCACTTTTTCAGGGATGCAGCCTCCCAACTCAGCATGGCCGTTTACATATTGTTGGAGAGTGGGGAGATCAGTGACACTACATCCAACTGGTTTCTTGTAGGTGGATGGACAGCGAAGACATCATCTGCAGGGACCTCTGGAGGACCCCCAAAGACACTGTGGGTCATCATCATCATCATCATTCTCCTCAGCCCATGTTTCCTTCTGTGAACTCAAAGTGGTATACATGGCTATCTTCCTCCACAGTTTTCCTCAAATCAACCCTCTAAGGTAGGTCAGCATGGCACAGTGGTTTGAGTGTTGGACTACGACTCTGGAGACCAGAGTTTGATTCCCAATTCAGCAATGAAAATCCACTGGGTGACATTGGGCAAGTCACATGCTCTCAGCCATAGAGGAAGGCAATGGCAAATCTCCTTTGAACAAATGATAGGTTTGCCTTAGAGTCACCATAATTTAGACATGACCTGAAGGCACACAACAACAACAACAACGAAGATAAGTCAGGCCAAGAAAGAGATGGTTATTGGTCCAAGGTTACCCAGAGAGTTTCATAGTTCAGTAGAGACTTGGGATCTGGATCTCCCAGACCAGCAAGATGCTCATGCAGACAACTGCCCCACCAGGGAGATGGAGGGCCATGTAATGGGGAAATACAGGGGAGCGATGAGGCCAAGATACTCCTGGATGATCTTGGCATATCCTGACCAGTGCAGACAAGGCCTCAGAAACAGATCCTTCCTTCAAAACGCTTGCTGAATGGCTGGCTTCATCACTATCCATCTCCAGTTCAGCCACTGGCTCACTGGATCTGGGTAAACCCTGGCAGCTGCTGTGCAGAGCAAGCAAGCAAGGGATGGGGGCACAAGCCCAGGATGCTGATAAATCATCTGCTCTGTGTGTGCGCCTTTGCATCCAGCAGTTCTGTGCCCCGGCAGGTCCAAGATTAATGGGTAGCTCATTTAACCCAGCTAGCCCTTAACTAGCCGTGAAGCGGAGGCAAAAGCACCATCGGGAACAGCCTGGCTTTGTGGGTGGCTGGCTGTGAAATCAGTCTGGCTCTCCTTCCTTCACGTTCTTCTCGGATCTTGAGAGAGAACCTTCCTGGGAAAGTCATTGTTTCTGAACCTGCGGAGAGCAGTTAACAAACTTGTCACTTTCCTCGCGCCAAGGGCATTTTTCATAATTACAGGCATGAGTTTGGTGGTCACAAGTCACAATTAATACCAGGCCAGGCGCCTGCTGTCATGGAACAAGCTGGTCCTGCGCCGGTTGCCTGTGAAGGAGACGAATATAAGCATATTAGTCCCTGCTTCAGAGGGACTCTGAGTGACATTCCTGCACTCATATGCTTGGCTGGGTATTTGGGGGGGGGGGTTGTACCCATGCAAATGCATCAATCAAATCAGCTTCTCCAAAATGGCACCTCAGTTCCAGAAGCAGAATTTCCCACTTGCTGTTCAAACATATATATATATATATATATCTGTGGTCAGCACATTGGCTGCCCAGGCCAACTTTCCCAGGAAAGCAATCCAAACCCAAAATCCCATTCTCGCAGGAAATAAATTCACTTTAATACCATGGCTAGGATCTTCTTTGTTCTAGGAATGGAAAAAAAAATTTTAAATGGTCCAAAAGTCTTTTTTTCCCCTAAAGCATCAGGAAACTCTGACAAGAAGTATGCTAGACCTACATTTTGGAAGTAGAAAATTTGCATTTTATTTTTTTACACAAAGCAGTGGGTTCTGCACAGGAAATAGCATTTACAGTGCAGAAAATATTTACATTTAGAAGAAAGAAAAGAAAACAGCAAACAGCATTTTCTTCACAGACAATAATATTTCTGGACATAAATATTACTTTCTGTGCAGAAAATGCTGTTTTCTGAAGAAAAAAAACCCAAAACCCTAATGCGATTTTTGCACAGCTCAGCTACATCCCCTCTTTCCATCCATCAATACTCATCTGATCACACATTTTCTTTGGTACCTCTTTGCTATTCACTTTTCCCATGAAAGCCATTTAATGAGCACACTTTTCAAAACCATATTTCAATCTGTGTACCCTTAAAAAAATTAAGAGGCTTCTATGATTTTCATCTATAGTTTTATGATACATTGAAATATTGACATGACAACATTTCAATGAAGAGGGCATGTTGTGCAAAATATAAACATTGATTCAACCCCCTCTCATACTGTCATTTCTGTGATCCCCCCCCCCTTTGGGGGAGACAGATAACTTTTTTGCTGATCTTTTAATTAGTACTAAAACACTTTTCAGAGTGTCAAAATAATTGTTCAATAGTACTTAGATTTAAAGGCAATTTGAGTGATTTAGATCTAACCTGCACTGTAGCAATAATGCAGTTTGACTGCCATGGCTCAATCCTATACAATTCTCAGATTTGTAGTGTTGTGAGATATTTAGCTTTCTCATTCTGACAGCTCTGGAGCCTCAACAAACTACAAATCACAAAATTCTGTAGCATTCAGCCATAGCAGTTAAAGCAGTGTCAAACTGCATTATTTCTGCAGTGCAGACTAGATAATATCCCACAATGTAGAAAGGGACCCACTTTACCCATTGTGATTCTGTGCATGTTTAACTGTAAACCAAAACTTGCAAATGGAGGAGGATTTGGACTTTTTTGGATTTAAGGATTCTGGGGATGTAATCCAAAATCTGCTGTGAACTCAACAGTACAGTACAGTAGATAATGAAATCTGTGGATGTTCAAGTCCCATTAAATACAATGGAGAGTCAAATGGTGGTGGTGGTGGTGGTGGTGTGTGTGTGTGTGTGTGTGTGTGTGTGTGTGTGTGTGTGTGTGTGTATTGGTGGGATATAAAGAATCCAAGGGTACTGAGGGCCTACCATACTTATTCCCAAGAATCAACCTGAAAACAGTTTGGAATCTGAATCACATACCCTCCAATGTTTCAAAACTTAAAACCTGGACATGAGTGGCCACGCAGCATCACAGCGTAGTCAAGAATCCAAGACAACAGCAGTTTACTTTTGCTCCATCCAGTTGGGAAGAACAATTCTCCCCCTGCTGAATTTATTGAGTACAAACTACTTTTGCACTTTGGATTAAGTCTGCAACAACTGAAGGAAGAAAAAGACAAAGGAGGAATGTGGGAGGGAGAGAGAGAAACTGGAACATTTAAAAAGCAACTGAAAAGTGAGACAACGGAGGGATAATCTATCAAATTGGAACAGTTGGAGGGTATGGAATCCTTTTATTAGACCCAAGAAGAATACAGCTATTGAATCAATAGGATTTATTTAAGCGTTCACTCACTATTCAACAGTAGATTCAGTGGGTTTGCTCTAGTTAGGACTCCAAATAGGCTTTAAGCTTTGGGCTGCAGTCCAATCCAGAATTTAAATCCATTGCTGTTCAGTTGGGATTAGGCAGGCTTTGTTTTATGTTGGATTCTGTCCATAAAAGTCTCAATTTGTAGTCGCCCTCATCCATGTGTTAAAGAGTTTTTCCCCAAGGCAAGAAGAGAAATGAGTTTGTTCTGTATTATACACACAGACACACAGACACACACGCTTCGACAGGCATATGAAAATTAAACAGGTCACAAGGGCAAGCCATAAGATGGTGGCTTTGAAGCCAAAGAGTCTGTCAAGTTGAAGAGATCTTCAACCCGCAAGGAATCACCCTTAAAAATATCCCTGATTTGTACATTTGGGTAATAATTTTGCTTCATTAATAGGAATGCTCAAATCAGATGTCTGCACATGGGTGGTGGCGGCGGGGATAAAATAAGTGCTTATTCTTTTAAGATGACTATATGGAACAATGGAGAATAAATATGAATAAATTTAATATTAACTGCGCCAGATAATGTGCCGTATAGCCATACAGCCACGTGAAGATTTTGAAAAATATATAAAAGAGTAAATGGAAATCTTTATCGCTATAGACTGCTGAATATTAATAGTTATTGTTTGAGCCACCGTGGCATGGAAAAGTCAATTATAACCGAAGTGTAAAAATGTTCTGAATTATAGATAAACTAGGAATGGGGAGGGAAGAAAAAAAGGGAGAGAAATCTTCCCAGCACAATGCAAAAAAGAAAAAGAAGAAGAAGAAAGAAAAGGAGGGGGAGAGAAAGCCCTTTGATAAAAGAAGAAATAAAATTCGATAACAATGTTTAAACAGCAAGCAACTGTCCAAAAATGACGGGTATTTCTTTACTGTTACCTGGGACTCGGAGCTATATGAAGTGTAAAGTGGGGGGGGGG
>NC_056524.1:264721659-264817983 GCF_019175285.1 Sceloporus undulatus | reverse complement strand
CATTAGCTTTGCTTCCAGGATAGAGGTAATTTTCTTAAAGTGGATCTTACCACATCCGCCAATCACTGGGCAGTATGCAGCCTGTATGAAACCCAGGTTTCTCTCACAGCTTTTTAAGAATAGGATTTTCCCATTCTTGAAAAGATGTAGGACAAGCCCGGAGAAGCCTGGGTTGCATACCAGCTGCATACTGCCTGGTGATCAGTGAAGGAGATAAGATACACCTTAAGAAAGTTACATCCCTGGGTCTATCCCAGCACTGAAGCTAATGTGATAATCCCAAAGGTATTTTCTCTGTGAAACAGTTCTGGGGCCACAACAAATATACAAATCGCAGAATTTCACAGCACTGAGCCATGGCAGTTAAAGTGGTGTGAAACTGGATTATTTCTGCACTATGGATGAAGGCTGAGTGGCCTTGGAAAAGTCATGCTCTTTCAGCCTCAGAGGAAGGCAATTGGAAACCTCCTCTGGACCCTAAGATGAAACTATCATGAGGTTTTCTTTGCAAGTTTCATCAGAAGTGGTTTTCCATTGCCATCCTCTGAGGCTGAGAGAGTGTAACTTGACAAACTCACCCAATGGGTTGCCATGGCCAAGCTGTGATTCAAACCCTGGTCTCCCAGTGTCCTAGTCCAACACTCAAACCATTACACCACAAGAGACAACAGTAAAAATAGTACTAAAATGCAAACAATATACTAAGCCATTTTACAGGTTATAACATGTTTCAAAGCTTTGACGAGGTTAAAGCCATCTGCATAGACTTTTTGGAATAATCAGTTAGGCCCCAAAGACTTTAATAAAAAGCCATAGCTGTAATCCTGTTACACAGTCTACATTATACAACTTTATGCATACTTAGCTATGTAGCAGACGTGCTAAGAAACCCTGTTAATGAGCTGCAAAGATGTGTAACCGATGCTGGGAAGAGTGTCCCGATGTGCATTGGAATCTACCAATGTACATCTGCATTCTGTATCTGGTATCCAGATGCCAATGGGTCCTACTGTGCAGTGGTTTGAGCATAATGGTTTGAGTGTAGGACTTGGACTCTGAAAAGCGGGGTTTGGTTCACCATTCAGCCATGGAAACCTGCTGGGTGACACACACTTTCAGCCCCACACACACACTTTCACACATCTTCACACACTTTCAGCCCCAGAAAACCCCATGATAGGTTCACCTTGGGTTGCTATAAGTTGCAAATGACTTGAAGGCACACAACAACAACAAAATGTAAATACTAATGTAACAGCATCCCCTTACTGGAATAGAGATATTAAGGTGCTACTCAGTGTTAAGTCTTGCAGACATGAGTTCGTTTGCAAAGATAATTTCCAACAGGATTCCAGTCCATGATTTTACATGGCAGAAAAATGAAACCAGTGTCAGTGCCAAATAGTTTCCAAGGGGAGGGCATTCCACATCTGGGATGCCACAGGTGAGAAATCCCTCACAGTTTGGTGTCACTAGTTTTGAATATTCACAGGAAGAAACATTCTCACCTTATGTGGAATTCTCTCCAAGATTCATACTATTTCAAGCTGGTAGACAGGGGAACCTTTCATCTAGGCAGTGAAAGTTCAGACTTGATTGTTATCTTGGTAATTCTTGGAAAATAAAGTGTGACCTCTGCAAGGTACATTTATACTGCTAAAGTCAATATTATCCTTAGATTCTTGCTTGATCATTTTAATATCTTTCAGAGATTTCCCCCTCCCTCCCAAACATGCAGTGTAGTGGAGGGGGACCTGATGACATGTTACATTAATTTCATGGCTAGCAGCCATTTCAGGAATAAGATAATCCTAGGCTTGGGGAGATGTATTTCCATGGGGACCACAGGAAGGGGAGATTTAACTCTTTTCACCTCTCTAGCCATAGTCCCAATGAAAATTCTTGCCACAGTGAACTGAAGCTTCCATTGCTCATGTAGATCTAATGTAGTATGATAACAATCCTCTGATACATTCCTTCCAACATTTTACAGATGAAGACTGGGACATATGTGGCCTAGCAAGCTCAGAGTATGGTAAAGATGGCAAAAGTTATCATTGAGGAAATACTCAGAAACTAGGACAGCAGCTTGCTTTTGCCTTAGCCTACTGGAAAAGGCAAGACTTTACTCCCTCTTCTCTCTTCCCTTGTTGAATTTACAGAGTGCAGATTGCTTTTACATTTTCAGTACAGTTTGCAGCAACTGAAGGAAGCTCAAATGGGAAATGGTGGGAAAACAGATAGGAACAGGGACATTATAGAAGTAGCTGGAAAGGTGGGCCAATACAGGATTAACCGGGACAATTCTAGCCTAAACGTAAATGTAGATTCTACATCTTGTTGTGAACCCAAAACCCATTTTTGAAGAACTAGAAGTCTAGCATACAGTCAATAAATAAAGAAATACCATGATAGCCATCTTTAAATATCTGAAGGGATGGCATGTAGATGATGGTATCTACTGCTCCAGAGACTAGGGATACATCTACACTGTAGGAATAATACAGTTTGACACCACTTTAAGTTCTGTAGCTCCATCCTATGGACTCCTGGGATTTGTAGTTTTACAAGGTATTTGGCCTTCTTTGCCAAAGCATGCTGGTGCATCACAAAACTACAAATCCCAGGATTCTGCAGGATGGGGCCAAGGCAGTTAAAGGGGAATTAAACTGCATTATTTCTATAGTGTAGACACAAACCAATAGATTCAAATTACAAGAAAAGAGATTCCAGTAGGAAGCACAGCTGGCATTCAATATTGCAGTTACAAATTTGTAACCTAGAATTATCGATGGGAAATTGTTCCATATTCAGGAAGACTATGTAGTCTTAGTGCAAAATTAGATATGTTTTGTTCCAGCCCATCTAAAGAACCAGCTGCCTGATCAAGAAAAGGAGGCCCATTCAGCACAGAGCCAGGAGAAGGATGCTTTCATCCTTCCCCCAAGTAAGTGAGTACGGCTTTGACAACCAAAAGCAGGGCCCCTGTTGCAGGTCCTTGTCTCAGTCTTCCTTGCTCTTCCTTCTTGCACCTGTCAGCTGAATAGATCTTCTTCATACAATCCAGCTGCTGGCTCTTCAGATGGCCTGCGACGTTGGTTCAGGAGATGTTGCCTAGTCATGCAGACATACCTAAGTAGCCAGCATAGGATATTGATGAATGTCTTTAGGTAAGAATGGACTGCCTTGGAGGGTTGTGGACTCTCCTTCTTTGGAGGTGTTTAAACAGTGGTTGGATGGGCAACTTTCAAGAGTGCTTTGGTTGTGTATTCTCAAATGACAGAAGGTTGGACTTCATGGCCCCCGTGATTCTATGATTTTATGATTCTATGGCGCATTCCGCATGCGCCAAAAGTACGTGCTCAGCATGTACTAGG
Source organism: Sceloporus undulatus (assembly GCF_019175285.1). Taxonomy (NCBI): domain Eukaryota; kingdom Metazoa; phylum Chordata; class Lepidosauria; order Squamata; family Phrynosomatidae; genus Sceloporus; species Sceloporus undulatus. The sequence continues at coordinate 264,814,606 of NC_056524.1, read as the reverse complement.
GTTAGGAAGGGGCGTCCTTTCCGGACGCCCCTAACCCTAGTAAGCGCTGAGCATGTACAAAATGGTGGTGCCCATTCTAGATAGACACCGTCATTTTGACGTAGCACATCTCGGCACCATTATGACGCAGCAAGTGCACCAATGGTGCTTTGTGGCATCATAATGGCGCCACAAAAAGAAGCCACTGTTGCAGCTTCTTTTTGCTGCATGGAGGAGTCATGAGGTTTGGCCGCTGAGGCTCCTCTGTGCAGCAAATGAGGGCGCCGGCAGACTGCCCTTTGGGGCGGTCTATAAAGCGCTTATGATACTTAGAAAATAGGCTAGAGAGTATGCTAGAGGAGCTACTTTTTTGACATTGTGCAAGGAGTTATTTGGTACCTCCCTGCACATGTTTTCCCCAAGGTGCTCAGCAACTGTGATGGTATTGGGCACAGCTCTGCCCCTTCCCCAAATAACCACTGATTGGCCATAGGAGGAGCGCATCAGGAAAGCCCTCTCAACCCTTTCCCCAGCTGGCCACATTTGCCCTCCCATACCTCCACAGGAGATGGCACTTTACATTTCACCAACTTCACCTAGGATCTTGGTCAAGATCTGTTGCACTTGTGTTGATAAAGACATGTTCCACCTTTCCTTTTTACCATCCGTGATAATATTTCTGGGCATGAGGTACTTCACTCAGGGCATGTGGGTTCTATTATGAGGGTCAGAGCTCACTTCTGCAAGAGGAGCACATATATTTTCATTCCATCTTTGGCTCTGATTTGGCAGGGGCAGTCCCATTTAACCCTCTATCCTCCTACTTTTTCAGTTGCTTTCCAAATGTCCCAGTTTCTGTTCCATTTCATTTCTCCCCTCTGTCCTCAACTTATTTCAATTACTACAAACTGAGTTCAAAACAAAAAAAGTAGTTTGCACATCATTAACTCAGCAGAGGGGAGATGACAGCAGAGTCAATCTTGCCTTTCCCAGTAGTCTCAGGCAAAAACAATCTTCTGCAGCTTTTCTTAAATTGTGCTTTCATGAGTAATCTTGTCATCTTGACAACACTTTGGTGTTGCTTGGCCAGACATGTCCCAGTTTTCATCTGTGACATGTTGAAGGGTATGGGAAAAGCTTCTTCTTTTATTTGTTAGAATAAATAAGAAAAGATTTGTTACACGTGGTACACAGGTTTCTTTCCCTTAACTCAATGCCGAGAGCAATCCGTTCCCTATTCAATAATTAATTCATTCCATTACTACCCTGCAGCTAATGCTGTGCCATTATTTTCTAATCTGTATTGTTTAAACTGACCTCTTTGTCAGGTGGCCATTTTACCTCCTCAGCATTTCCCCCCTGAGAGCCATGTTTGAGTTTATTGTCTTATCATTCATAACCCTGAACCATTTTCCCAGGGAGGGGGAAGACAGGCATGAAAGCAGAGTGGCTGCATCCATAGTGGGGCTGGCACATTCTGAGTTATTCACATGCCATGCCTGGAACCCACAAAAAATGCCCCTTGGGATGGAAAGGCTAAGAAGAATTGAACATTTGGAGTGAGAGGTATTTTTTAAAAAATAAATTCTGCCTCAGGAAACAACACAATTTCTTTTGGCTTCACAGAATGAATTAGTCATCCAGGTTTCTCAGATATGTCCAGAAAGGAAGCCTTGTCATGGAATCATAGAGTTGGAAGGCATTGCACGGCCCATCTAGTATCCAGTATCCTTCCAATGTAGGAATCTACAGCAAAAGAACTCCCCAAAGATGGCCACCCAACCTCTGCTTAAAAACTTCTGAAGAATAAAAGCCCATTACCTTTGGAGGCAGTCTATTCCACTGTTGAATAGTTCTTACATGTCAAAATATTCATCCTAATGTTCAGTGGTGTCCCTATCCCTGGTGTCACCCAATGCAGGGGGCTGCCAGGGGGGGCAGTGGTGGCCAAATGGGTGTACTTGGCCTTTTCCTTTGCTGTGGCAGTGGTGGTCTCCTCGTGAGGAAGCATGTCCCACTATGGTAAGCCAGGAGGCCCAACCAAGTCACCTCTTCTCAGGTGTCCCCCCGTGCAATCTGCACCTCCTGCACACTCTTGTGATGCCACTGCTAATGTTTGTGTTGTTTTTGTGTCCCTTCAAGTGATTTCCAGGTTATGGTGATCCCCTAAGGTGAACCTATCATGGGTCTTTCTTGGCAAGATGTATTCTGAAGAGGTTTGCCATTGTCTTCCTCTAAGTCTAAGACAATGTCAGAGAATGACTTGCCCAAGGTCACCCAGTGGGTTTCCATGACTAAAGAGTTTATCACACAGGGGAAATCCCATACAGAAATGGGATTTAAAAGCTGGAAAAAATCTGCAAAAGTGAGTTGATCTTCATACAAGTGATAATATTTATTGGTGAAACAATAACCTCTATTATACGCCCGACTGAAGTGCATCATTCTTGAGCAGTGCCTTTTTACAAAGCAGGAGGAGTTGAGAAATGCTTTTGTCCATTTAAGGGTAGATCGCATGCAAGGAAAAATAAATTGCTGCAGTATTTGGATAGCAAGTGTGAGTTTGAGAAGGGGAAGTAAGCTGACATTGCATCAGGACTTGCATTGCCCACCTGTGTATCTTTGTGTTTCTTCTGTATCTTTATGATACTGAAATTATATATTAAAGGATACTATGGCAGAGAACCTCCACTGAAGAGAACATACTTTTATGCTCATGGAGTTACATAGCAGTTTTGTAACATCACTTTGTTAACCAGTTGTATCATTGTGCCACCAAAATCACATCCATGCATGATGCACATCCATGTGCAATGGCACCACATACACACCTCTGTTTCCACAACTTTGAGCCATTCTGCATTGAACAAAAATGTCCAGCCATTCTTGTAGGGGGCTGTATGGGATGCGCGGGACACCAACAGGAATCTCCAGCTTTTGGGTCTTCAGTAATCTTTTTTCCTGAGTCAACTGAACATTTAAAGGTCAATTCAAACAGGAGAAAGAAGACATAACACAACAACAAAACCAAAGGAAAGAAAAAAAAATATGATGAGGTAAATTAGCCTTTAGTTTTAAATTTATTCTCCCCCCAAAAAAAACTAAATAATGTAATAATGATCATAATGATGATGATTTATTACCTGCTTCTCCCCATGGATTGAGAAGGGAAACAACAACAGACCAACAAATGCATAACTTCAGTTAAAAACATATATCAATTTAAAACAACAGACAAGACACATACATATTTAAAACATCTACATTTAAAAATTCATCATTTAACATTTACAATGTAAAAAAAACCCACATCTGGATAGACCTACTGGAAGAGACTGGTCTTTAACGCTGTCAGACATCATTTTTTGTAGCGTGATGATGTGACTGACACTATGGAACTGCATCGATGTGCATCTCTGCAAGCTCACATGTGCAAGTTTTCAAATAAAGATGGAGTCAACAATGCGAATCCATTCAGAACATATTCAAGGCAAGAAGAGTTTTATCCTGGGCCTATTTCAGTCTATTGTGGCGCAGTGGTTAAATGCCTGTACTGCAGCCATTCACTTGAAACCACAAGGTTGTGAGTTCAAGACCAGCAAAAGGGCAAAAGGGCCCAAGCTCAACTCAGGCTTGCATCCTTCCGAGGTCGCTAAAAATGAGTACCCAGACTGTTGGGGGCAAATTAGCTTACTTGCTAATTACCTTACTTGCTGTTCACCGCTATGATCTTTGGAATAGCGGTATATAAATAAAACAAATTATTATTATTATTATTATTATTATTATTATTATTATTATTCACATTGGTTAGTCACACTACCAATGATGTGGATCTTTTTTTTAAAAAACGGGGAAAACCTCAATAGCAATCATTCTGGATTAGGTGGGGGGTGCAATCCCCCCCCCCCAAAAAAAAACCTTAAACAGGTGCATTAGGGATGCATTAAAGATTCAGTCTGGTTTCATCCTGGATTATTTTCACGGTGTGAATAGCCCCTTAAATTCAGACAGTGTATTCTCTTCCAGCAAATCATTCCAGAATCTAGGGGCTAGCTGAAGAAAAAGTCCTCTGGCTGACAGTTGCCAATCTAATCCTGGATAACTAGAGCAAATGTCCATAGAGGACCTGTGGGTACAGGGAGAATTATACAAGAGAAGGACATGCCATAGATAATCTGGACCCAAATCATGTAGGACTTTACCATTTTCTATTTGTTTTAAAATAAATAAATGTATGTAAATTTACCCTTCTACATGCACCCTCGTGAATTTCAATCTCATTCGTTTCCATCCCAATTGTTTTCTTTTCCAATGCCAATGAGAGAGAGATTGTATGTATGTATTTGTGTTTATGTATGCATGCATGTGTGGAAAGAGAAAGAGTGAAGCTTGGAGCTTATTTTGTCCCAGTTAACAATACAGCCAGCACTTTTTTAATGAACTGCTTCTCTTTGCCTGTTAGCAAATGCCTGCCAGCTATATCGTCTCTTCCTCCTCTCCCTCCTTCTCAAGCCCAAGGCTCAATTCTGTTTGCAAATAATAAAAGCTATAATTAAGACAGCAAGCGTCGTTCTTTACCCGATCACAACATTTCAAAATGTTTTCTGTTTGCGCTGACACTCTCTTTGCTATGCCAGGGCCTAAATGTGATTGAGGAGGACATTTAGCTAATTCCATGGAATGTGAATTTTGCAAAACATGCTGTTTTCTTGTGTGATCTTTTCCCAAGCTTTGGCACCGAATAATCTGGAAATATCATTTTTAGAGAATTGGTGTTTTGTTTAGTTTGACAAAGAGAGAGAGAGAGAAGGAACACATATAGTTTCAGATTGACCATGTTTAGGTTGTGTTGCTTTAAAAAAAACAATGATTTTTTTTAAAGAGTCTGCTAAAAGTGATGTGAGGTACACAGAAACCAATTCCAAGAAAAAAGGGCTGAACTGCAGGCAGCCCTGGCAGTGTTCACAGTGAAAGCATGCTCAAGAGTGAATGAATGGTTGGATCTGAGATCCAACACTCATGTTAGATGTGCCAAACTTTAAATATTAAAGAACTCAGGGAACTCTGCTGAGCTATCAGCATACAGACTGGCCTTCTATTGAGGCAAACCATTGGCTGGTATAACCCAGAGCTGTTTGCTGCAACGTAGCAGCTCCCAAGCAGACATCCTGCCTAGCTACAGTACAGCTTCTCTTTGAGGCTCAGGATGGAAAATAATTTTCTTAGATTGGACGATCTCAATGAAGGAGCTATTCTAGATGTTCCAAGACTTGAGGGACAAAATTCAGCTTGGCATTTCCAGGATGGATATCTGAGCAGTGGCATGCACATGTTAATGTTAACTAGTTCAGCCAATCTAATCTATTGATCATAAATATCAACGCATTTAATTCATCAACTAATTTTATTTATTTATTTATTTATTTATTTATTTATTTATTTATTATTGTTAAGAATCCTTTTGGTGTCCTGTACATCTGTATGTTTCCTTACACTTATGGTTTTACTTTTTTGGGTCATTGTGCAATGGACATATTCAATTCATGGAACAGTAACCATTTCTCATAGGCTTAATTCCTACTGTCTGTCCCTACTAGTGTTGATCCAGTGGATCCATTGAATTTACTTATTTTTTGTTTCACTATTCAGCTGTTGTTTCAATGGGTCTATGGTAGTTGGAACTATGAGGTTTTGCATTCTTGGATATTGTGTAACTGTTCTTAACTGCCTTCAAGGTCCAACTTGATTCACTAGGGTTGCAGAAACAGCCTCTGAATACACAGCCAGTTGCACAATGTCTGTATGTAGTGGGAAGGTGTAGTGCAACCACCAGGTATCTATGTGAGTGTAGATTTACACAGTGTAAGCACAATATAGCATGGAAACTATGGTTTTCCATGGTAGAGTGGAAATTCAAAGACTAGGCTCTCATAGAAATAACCCAACACTCAAACCACTGGACCACAGTGACATTCTCAGATAAGAAATTTGACAGATTGCTAAAAGGAAAGAACTAGAGAAGGAACAGTTCTGAGGAAGGAAGAAATTCTGAATTTAGAACACGGTTTTATATTTTTCAAACCAGGGAGATGCAACTCATCCCTTTTCTTTCTCCCAGCATTCCCAGTGACATGATGTAGTGACATGGCTCTTGGGGTCACCCTCCAAGTCTATGATTCTATGAAGCTTCAAAACCATCACATCACCTGCTAGAGCCTCTCTGAAACATTTACAGACCAATGGTTTGGACATCTTACAGATCACTTCAAAGTCAAGTCAGTTGCTGCCATCCTTAAATCAGTGCGATTGTAGTGGGACAGCAGTTTGGTGTGATAAAGTTCTTTGATTTAATACTGGGAAAAGAATGGAACCCCACCTGCACAAGCACATGCAATTGCCTTAGTTAGCAGAGGAGCACCATGATGCCGCACGTTGTGTGGAATGGCGTGCAGCATCATTGCGCCCTGGAGGCAGTCAGGGCATGTGACTCCGCCCCAGGCCAGACTTAATGGCCAGTCTGAACAGGGCCTCAGTGGGTTTCCATGGCCTAACAAGGATTCAAACCCTGGTCTCCAGAGTCACAGTCCAACACACTCAAACCACTACACCATGCTGGCTCTGATCTCTTTCCCTGCAATGCTGGAAATTGGGGGACTGAAGAAAATTTTCATCATTGTCAGAATTTTTATTTGGAAAGCAATGCCACCATCTCTCCCAAACCTGCAGTTACACCCCAGGATACTGTCAAGGGAATCCAAATCACTCTGACAAAGCTAAAGGACTGCCATGCCATGTCTTTTGCACATGCAAACATTGGCAAATATTCAAGTGATTCCAAATTTTGAGCCAAAGTACTCTTGCACAGGAACTGTGTCAGCTTTCTTCCAAACCAAATGGCACAGAAAGCCATCAGACAAAACCAACTGTTATCGCCGAGGGCTCAGTCCTTGTGCCTTCTTCGTGCTCACGTGGAGCTGCAGCTGAGTGGGAACATCTCCAATTGTCTGAGATCAATAGGCACCGACAAGCCTTTTCTTCCTTCCACTAACAACCTGAACGCTGGGTCACCTTCAAGGAGAAAGAGAGACGCTTTCTCTCCCAAAGAACGAGGTCTTCTGAAAAAGGGGGGCACAGCAGGGTGGGGAAGAAGAGGACCTACCCTTATATACCAACAGCCACTTAGCCAACAGACTGTCTCCTTGAGTTCTGAGGAACGTAAAAGAAAAGGGTCAGAAAAAGAGTTTGAGTTTGTAAAAAATAACAGTTTCTGCACTGGGCCTGTATGTCCTTCTACTTTCTGGCTTCAATCTCAAGATAAGTCCCAGTTAGAGTAGAGTGTGGAGTAGTAATTTGAGTGTAAGACTATGGAGATTATCATATGGAGGCTTAGTGTCATTAAAATGTTGCTAAATCATCCTTAAAGCGCAATGGTGTGATCACCAGTCACACTTGTCCCCCTGTGATCAAATCGTCATGGAGGTGTCCCCTCGCCTCTTCCATCATTAAAGCATTCGCAGAGCAGCCCTTTCTCCAGAAACTGAAACTTTTGTTATTGGAAAAATGGCTTCTCTGTGAACGCTTTAATGATGGGAGAGGCGAGGGGATGCCTCCATGAAGATTTAATCACAGGGGACAAACACAACTGGTGATCACATTGTCACACTTTAGGGACGATTTACAATTTAGTGACATTTTAATGACGGTAAGCCTCTGTGTAATAGTCTCCTATGACTCTGGAGACTAGGGTTTGAATCCTCACTCAGCCATGCAAACGTGCTGGGTGAACTTGGGCAAATTGTACTCTCTCAGCCTCAGAGGAAGGCAAAAGCAATCTCCCCCTCACAAACAAGTCTTGTGATAGGTTTTCCTCAGGGTCATTGGAAACTGGAAATTAGTTGAAGTCAAGCAAAAAAAGCAAACTCAGACCGGAGAGTTCTTCAGATAAGGCATCGCCTGCTTCCATATCATCCGCCCTGCACCCTCAGGTCCTCTGGGAGGAATCTATTGCAGCCTTTAAAAACCAGACTAACTGCTACCTCCCAGAGGGCCTTCTCTGCAATTGCTCCCAAGCTATGGAATGGTCTGCCAGATGAGATCCTTCAAATTGCCAGCTTAGACAGCTTTAAAAAAGCTGTCAAGACGGATCTCTTCCGGCAGGCCTTTCATAGAATCATAGAATCATAGAGTTGGAAGAGACCACAAGGGCCATCCAGTCCAACCCCCTGCCATGCAGGAAATCCAAATCAAAGCATCCCCAACAGATGGCCATCTAGCCTCTGCTTAAAGACCTCCAAGGAAGGAGACCCTACTACACTCCGGAGGAGTTTGTTCCACTGTCGAACAGCCCTTACTGTCAGGAAGTTCTTCCTAATGTTGAGGTGGAATCTCTTTTCCTGGAGCTTGCATCCATTGTTCCGGGTCCTGTTCTCTGGAGCAGCAGAAAACAAGCTTGCTCCCTCCTCAATGTGACATCCTTTCAAATATTTAAACAGGGCTATCATATCACCTCTTAACCTTCTCTTCTCCACGCTAAACATCCCCAGCTCCCTGAGTCGTTCCTCATAGGGCAAGGTTTCCAGACCTTTCACCATTTTAGTTGCTCTCCTTTGGACACGCTCCAGTTTCTCAATGTCCTTTTTGAATTGTGGTGCCCAGAACTGGACACAATATTCCAGGTGGGGCCTGACCAGAGCAGAATACAGTGGCACTATTACTTCTCTTGATCTAGACACTATACTTTTATTGATGCAGCCTAGAATTGCATTGGCCTTTTTAGCTGCTGCATCACACTGTTGACTCATGTTCAACTTATGGTCTGCTTGGACTCCTAGATCTCTTTCACATATACTTTCATTCAGCAATGTGTCTCCCATCCTATATCTGTGCATTTCATTTTTCTGCCCTAAGTGCAGTACTTTACATTTCTCTGTGTTGAATTTCATTTTGTTAGCTTTGGCCCAGCTTTCTAGTCTATTCAGATCATTTTGAATGTTGGTCCTGTCCTCTGGAGTATTAACTATTCCTCCTAATTTGGTGTCACCTGCAAATTTGATAAGTATGCTCCCAATTTTGTCATCCAGGTCATTGATAAAGATGTTGAATAACACTGGGTCCAGGACAGAGCCCTGTGGGACCCCACTGGTCACTTCTCTCCAGGAAGAAAAAGAGCCATTGTTGAGCACCCTTTGGGTTCGGCCGGTCAACCAATTACAGATCCATTTAACAGTTACAGTACTTTGTCTAGCCCACATTTTACAAGCTTGTTTGCAAGAATGTCATGGGAAACCTTGTCAAAGGCCTTACTGAAATCAAGATATACTATATCCACAGCATTCCCTTCATCTACCAAGCTGGTAATTTTATCAAAGAAAGAGATCAGATTTGAATAAAAGTGCCCGGCCACAGAATGACTGCCCCCCACATCTTGTATCAGCCCACCGCTCAGTCCTCACTGTATTTTATTGTGTTTTTAATAGATGTTTTAATTGTAATTTGTTAATCCTGTTTTAAGAGGGGGAATTTGGGACATAAATTTGTAAATGTGGATTTTAACATGTTGTAGCTGCTTTGATTGTCTGGTCACAGAAAAGTGGGATATAAATAAAAGTTTTATTATTATTTTATTTTATTATAAAGGATGCCTCAAAAGAGAAAACTCTCCTTTGCAAGGTAGGACACAATGGACCCACAGCCCAGCCATGACTGGTTGAACAGCTATGGCCTTTCCTGCTTCTTTCCCGTATTTGAGACAACTTCTTCCCTCTGTCTAATGGTAGGTCTAGTTCAGTTCAGTTAAATTGTGTTGTTGTTGCATGCATTCAAGTCATTTCTGACTAATGGCGAACCTATCATGGGGTTTTCTTGGCAAGATTTGTTCAGGGAAGATTTGACATGGCCTTCCCCTGAGGCTGAGAGCATGTGACATGCCCAAGGTCGCCCAGTGGGTTTCATTAGCTAAGCTGGGAATTTAACCCTGGTTACATTATATGGGAAGATAAGTCCCTGGATGCAACTACACTGTAAAAATACTGCAGTTTGACACCACTTTAACTGTCATGGCCCCATTCTACAGAATCCTGCGATTTGTAGTTTTGTGAGGCACTAGCACTCTTTGGCAGAGAAGACAAACTGTCTTGTAAAACTACAAATCCAAGGTTCACACAGGATGAGGCTGAAGCAGTTAACGTGCTGTCAAACTGCATTATTTCTACAGTACAGATGCACAACCAAAAGATTCTGATTCCAGATTGTTTGACCTTTAGAAGCCAAGGCCAGCCACAACTTGTTTGCTGTTATATGACTTCAAGTTATCTCCAACTTTAACACAGGTGTTTCTGGGCAGCATTTATTCAGAGGAAGTTTGCTGTTGCTTTCCTCTTAGGCTGAAAGAGTGCGACTTTTCCAGAGTTACTCAGTGGGTCACCATAGCTAAGTGGGTATTTGAAACCTGGTCATTCAAAGACTATGGCTGTTCCCACACTGGAGAAGTAATGCAGCTTAATACCACTTTAACTGTCATGGATCCATCCTATGGAATCCTGGGATGTGTAGTTTGTTGTACCACCACAGCTAAAAATCTCACAAAACTGTAAAACCCAGAATTCCATAACATTCAGCCATGGCAGTTAAAGCGGTGTCAAACTGCATTAACTCTGCAGTGTAGATGTCACGCTTGTCCAGCATTCATACCATGACACCACAATACATAGTATTCCTTCAGTACTCTCTAAAAATGTTCTGCTTTTGTCTCACTATCTAACATCTCTGATCAAACAAGCTGTTTTCATCAGCAGTGTTGTATTGACCAGAATCTAGTGAGGAAAAAAGAGCAGAGCTTAGGAAGGTTATATTTGGTCCACAACTCTCAGAATTCTTCAGCTTGTAAGGTCAGTGGCCACTACATGGCTGGGGAATCTGGGAGTTGAAGTGCCCCAAATAACCTTTCAAAGCTATTTCCCAAGTTAATCAATGATTGGAACACAACTGTGGTTCAAATTGCAGTCTTCTGTGATATAGTTTTTAGGCTGGGGAGGCTCTGCACAAGCACATATATTTTTAGTAGGAAATGTGCCCCAAAATGCATATGTTAACAGAAACTGCATGCAATTTAAATGCAAATGTTCTTGGCTTTCTTTTTTTTAAAAAAACAAGGAGTTGCAGAAAATAGGATGGAACAGACTTGAGGTGGAACAAATGAAAAACTATCACAGACCAGAAATATACTGATCTAGCTATCCCTACTCCAAGTATATGAACAGAATTCCACTTAAGAGTTACTAGCAGAGCAGAACAAGGTGTAAGCCTTATCATGGTGAGTTGCCACTGAAGACCAGAAAATCCCATCACTAGATCTGCTGTACTTGAGGATGGGAGAGCACCAGGGCTGCATCTGCACTGCAGAATTAAAGCAATTTGACACTGTTTTAACTGCCATGGCTCAATGCTATAGAATTCTGGGATCTGTAGTTTTATAAGATGTTTAGCCTTTTCTGTCAAAGAGCTGTGTTGCCACAACAAACTACTAATCCTATGATTCCACAGCACTGAACCATGGCAGTTAGAAAAGTTTTCAAGGTGCATTAATTCTGCAGTGTGGAAGTAGCCTGGGCTGGACTAAAACATACACATATGTTTATGGTAGATCTCTCACACAATGCAGTTATGGCACTATGATTCCTCTTTAACTGCCATGGCTGCATCCTATGGAATCCTATGGAATTCTGGGCTTTGTTGTTTGGTAAGGCATCAGGGAGGAGTGTTTAGAACTCTCAGCCAAACTAAAAATCCCAGGATTCCATAGGATGTTGCCATGGCAGTTAAGGGGGAACCATAGTATTGTAATTGTGCAGGGCCCCAGGTGGCTAGGAAACTATGAAAGAGAAGCTGGTTAAATCAAGGCAGATGTTACAAGGGTAATAGGATTATCAGTTTTTTCTGAATATTTCCCCAAAGCTCAGGGAGAGTTGTGCTTTCTTTGCCTGCCTAATAAATGATACAAAGATGTTAAGGAATGAAGAAGTCACCAAAAAGAAGATCCACGAGAAAGAGGTTTTAAACTGTGCGTTTGTCATCAGTTGTTGTTGTTGTCAGCTTTCAAGTCATTTCCAACGTATGGCAACCCTAAGAAATCAGGGCGTTTTTGTGACAGGTTTCTTCAAAGCAGGTTTGCCATTACCATTCTCTAAGGCTGAAAGAGTCTGACTTGCCAAAGGTTACCCTGTGGATTTTCATGGTCAAGGTATGATTTGAACCCTGGTCTTCAGTATCATAGTCCAGTGTTCAAACCACTACACCACGCTGGCTCCGGGAACTAAAAAAGATCAAATTAAATGATGCTACACTACTACAGGATGCAGTAATATCCATATTAGACGGCTTTTGGAAAGAATCATAAAGGTCTAAATCCCCTGAAGACACCAGATCCTGTCTGATCTTGGAATCTGAGTAGGATCAGTCCTGGTTAGTACTTGGATGGGGATAGCCAATGGATACTAGGTGCTATATAGGCTATATTTCAGAGGCAGAAACTGTTAAAATCACCTCTGAGTATTCCTTGCCTAAGAAAACCCCATGAAATTCATGGAGTCACCATAAGTCAATGGGTGACTTGAAGGGATACACGGAGGGTGCATCTATCACAAGATGCTACTGTACATCTTTTTTGTGGGTTGGGTCGAAATGGTATTTTTTGTTCTTGTTGTCCTTTTTCTACTTGTTAAAATGCATATATGCAAAACAAAGCACAGATTGATATTTCAAAGGGAGACTCTTTAAAAACTGAGCAAGCCTAAGAAGACAACGTTAATTAATATGACAGTGTATTTTATGCCACTTCTAATCTGGTCTAGCCTGCTGAAATTGATTTTTCTGACTCCAGCATTGAATACATTTCTCCCAGCGTTCCAACAAATCCTTTATTTTGTTAAGTTTTGCTTTCTAGAGCTTCTTCTGTCTTATGTGATACTATACATTGCCCAATTGTGCTTTCCCATACATCTAAAGATTGGAGATCTTAGGGGTCCCCCTCCCTCCCCAAAAAATTAGCCATCAAGATAGAGTCATTAATTACAATAGCAAAACAAAAATTTCTGGGCCAGCATATCTATCAATACAAGACACTGAGAATGAACAGTTAAGAAGGACTGTTACCTTCATGCCATGCTTCTGTGCTTCACACCAACACTCCAGTTTTGGAAATAGGTTAATGGCTTTAATAGGATCACAGTTTGTTACTGCAGAGAACTTACATTTTAAAAAGAATACAAGCATATCCCCTGTTAACAAAGTAGATGAATTCCTGTGCATCACTTCTTTAACAGAAAATTTGATACCAGAGGCAGAAATAACACAAAAAGAATAGGGATTGTATCTGAGTGCCTTCAAGTCATTTCAGACGTATGGTGACCTTATAGCAGAGTTTTCTCAGCAAGAATTATTCAGAGGAGGTTTCCCATTGTCTTCCTCTGAGGCTCAGAAAGTGTGACTTGCCCAAGGTCACCTACTGGCTTTTCACAGTCAAGCAGGAATTTGAACCATGATCTCCCAGAGTCCTAGAAAGCATCTACAGTGTGGAAATAATGCAGTTTGACAACACTTTAATAACCTTGTTGCTGGTGCAGGCCTCTCTCTGAGGTTAAAAACAAGCTTCCCACATGGCTGGATGCCTCATTGTGACTTCAGAGAGAATGACCCATGTCAGTGACAGCAGTGTCAAGCAGCACAACAGGGCACTATGTAAACAGTGCCCTGGATTTTCTTGGAAAATCCAGAGCAAAAGGTAAATATTTTTAAACTGGTGTAAGGCAGGGATGATCTGGACTCGATGTGGAACTAGTCTCATGTTGTGAAGACAGTCCATAGTTGAGTTGGGGGTTTGGCCTTGTGTTGTGAAGGAATGTCATAGTGAGGATGGCGGGGGAAACCACTTCATTTGGCCCTAGTCTCCCATTTCCCACAGTGACCATACAGATTCTTCTGCAAACCCTTACCAGCTAAGATGTGGAGGCAACTGCTGCAGCTCACTAGTGATTCATATTCCCCTCTGGAAGTCACTGTTGAATGTGGTTGAATGCATTCAAAAAGTAGCCAACCCTACCATTAGGTAAAATGAGGTTTTCTCTTCAGGAGACAACTATTAGGAGGTGGCAGCAAAGTGTTGGAGGAGACAACTGAGGGCAACAAGGCCTACCCTGCCTTGCTGAGTTGGCCCCCTACTTTCAGGTTTAGTAGAGGATACCCTCTCATCACTACTGTTGAAGAAAATGCACAGTCAATAGTCCAGTTGACGTTTATACATGGAATGGGAGGGGATGCCATCTTCTTCTTGGAACTGCCTTATATACTATCCTTGTATTAAAGAGAGAAGTAAAGACAGGTTGGTAATCAGCCTCTGGCCAGGTAGATGCTTAAAGGGTATTTCATCTTCTGCATTCTATAAATTATTGAAGTAAACAAAGAACAGCTATTCTAAATCATAAAGGCAAACAATATAGAAGATAAGCACATTTTAAAAAATCTGATACCAAACAAACTCCTGAATATTTAATGTGCAAGGTGAGTGCCCATCATCAAATGCATGTGAAATGTTAGACTCAAATGACAGGACATTATTCACAGGTAATATTGTTGCTGTTGATGTGTGCCTTCAAGTCATTTCCAACTAATGACCACCCTAAGACAAAGCTATCACTAAGAGGCTATGCAGACCACCATTAAGGCAGGACTAGGAGCAGAGTAGGGGTGTGGCATCCACATGATGCATGCCCCAACTCTGTCCCCATGGAAGCGCGATGCCACGCACCGCTCCATACGGCACATGGTGTCGCAGTACTCCTCTGGTGCTGCATTTACATGAAACAGAACCAAAGGAGCACCTTAAAGCCGCGGCACCTGGTGGCGCAGTGGTTAAATGCCTATACTGCAGCCATTCACTCAAAACCACAAGGTTGCGAGTTCAAGACCAGCAAAAGGGCCCAAGCTCGACTCAGGCTTGCATCCTTCCGAGGTCGCTAAAATGAGTACCCAGACTGTTGGGGGGCAAATTAGCTTACTTGCTAATTAGCTTACTTGCTGTTCACTGCTATGATATTTGGAATAGTGGTATATAAATAAAACAAATTATTATTATCATCATCATCATCATCATCATCATCATCATCATCATCCCCTGCCAGGGTGCAAAAAGGAGCCACTTTTTGCGGCTTGTCTGCGTGCTGGAAAAGCCAAATTGGGGCTACAGCATGCAGTTCCCATGCCCCTGATCCGGTGCAGCTGGAGGAAGCTGGAGGCCACCCCTTAGAGGTGGTCTGCACAGCCTCTAAGTTTTTTGGGGAGGAGATTGTGTGACTTGCCCATGGTCACCCACTAGGTTTCAATGACCAAGCAGGGAATTGAACCTTGGTCCCCCAAGTCATAGTCCATCGCTCAAATCACTACATCATGCTGGTTCACAGGTAAACTAACCTCACCTCAATAACACATACACAATACACACACACACTTCTGGGCATTACTTGTTTAACAGAAAGTCAGAAGCAAAAATACCATCGAAAGAATAGGATCAGGTTTCTACATCATTAAAAAAAAACAGTCCTAATTGTTTCAACAAACTTTTTATTGAGAACTGAAAATATGCACAAGTTGAAATGAAACAACCAGATTAGATAAGCCACAGTTCGAGAAGGATATGTACAAGCTGGAGCATGTTCAGAAGGTGACCAAGAAGGTAAAAGACCTGGAAATCAAGCCCCATGGGAATGGCTTAGGAAGCTGGGTATGTTTAGCATCAAGAAGAGAAGATCCAGATAGCCATATTTACCTACCAGAAGTGATGCATGTAGAAGATGGAGCAAGTTTATTTTTTGCTGCTCCTGATATTAGAACACCAACCCATGGATTCAAATTATAAGGAAAGAGATTCCACTTAAACATTAGGAATAACTTCTTTACTGTAAGAGCTGTGATGGGGTGGAAGACTGCTTCAGAAGCTGGTGAACTTTCCTTGTTTGGAGATCTTGAAACAGAGTTTTAATGGCTAAAATTCAGGACTGTTTTATTTGTGTATTCTTTCATGGATTAAATGGGGCTTGCAGTCCCTTCTAGCTCTGTGGTTCTCAGATTTCCAAGTTCAAGGCTGCAGAAGCAGAATACATGCAGTGACATTGCAGTCACAGATGCACATCCAGATACACATTTGATGTCTTGGTTGGACGCATTGCCCTTCAACACAAGAGCTGCATAGCATTCTTATTGGGTAACTCCACATTGAAAGGTTTGCACTGCAGAGTCCTAGTACAAGATCCTGACCCCAAATATTAAAAGAGATAGAAAGCCTAGGAGGCCATTTTCTCTGTGCTTTGCTAACCACCCTCCACAACCAGATACAGTAGAGGGGGTTAGAGGGAGAGGAAGAGCCTCTTTCAAGTGAAACTCATCCTTGCCAGGAGGGTTGGGGCTCCGGAGGTATTTGCAACAGAAGTCTTTGGTTACACGTCTGTTTGCCCACAAAATTGGAAAGTGGGAACTGAGAACGCAACAGCCTTCTGCCTCAAAGCCTCCTGGAGCCCCCTGCTTGTTGGATCAGTGTCTAATCACTGGGTTTGCGGGGGCTGCAGTCAAGCTGGGGACAAGAGAGGTGAAAGGGCACTGCCTGATTCGCAAGCCACCCAGTTACCAGAACAGAATTCCCCTTCTAACAAGGCATGGAGAAAACAAATTATCTTTGTTGTTAGGAAATCTGTAAGCACTTATCGTTATAATTACCATCTGTGGTCGCTCCAATTCAGGTAAAGTAGCAGCAGCAGCTCTGATATAGGTTAGGTACAGCCCCCGAGGGCTGATAATCAAAACCAAACCATTTGCCTTTAGGTTGATTTCGGTGGAAGATGATGTCAAACTTGATTGAACCGCCAACCTTTGATGGCTGTACCTGAAACCTAACATCATCTGTCTCTCACTCTCAGTAGCTCTGAAAGGTGATACTCGTGGAACAGTAGAAGTGTCAGCCATCCATATTCCACACACAGAAAAAAGAACAGCCAAGGCTCATAATATCCCCGACTTCAGGAATCAATAAAATGTGACTTGAGGAAAAAAGAAAAAGAACGTGTAAACAACTGAGAGTGAAACCTAAAGAGATGGTCAGAAGATTTATACACGGCTTAGTTCGGATTTCTGTAATCGATTTAAATTAATAGCCAAGTCCCCAGTGCTAAATTGTTTCCAGAGATTGAGGGCTTACAGGTTCTGTGAGGTAAAGTTTCCAGCATGGGGTCAGAGCCATAGAGTAGCCACAGTCTATAAGCTGAAAAGAGAAGCAGAAACCAGAAATATGCCTGATGTGGGGGATGGATCCAGACGAAATCATACTTTGAGGAGACACATTAAAATCAAGAAGACTTAAGTTGAACCATAACCAACCTAAGTCCCATTGATTTGATCAAGTTGGCTCTAGGTATGAAATCTGGAGCCAGCCTATTCACTGGCATTATTTTAAAGAATGTACTGATGAAGCTCCATCCTTGAAGTGAAGTGAAGCAAAGCTTTCTTTCTGCTACTCTAGAGACCAGAACATGAATTAATGGATTCAAAGTAAAAGAAAAAAGATTCCACCTAAACATTAGGACAAACTGTTTTACTGTAAGAGCTATACGACAGTGGAATAAATGGAGGGTACTGGCCTCTCCTGCTTTGGAGGTCTTTGAACAGTGGTTCAGTGGCCATCGCTCAGGAATGCTTTAGTTGTGCAGACACCCACGGCAGGTGGTTGGACAAGATGTCCCTTGGATTCCCTTCCATTGCTTCCAACCCTTTAATTCTGTTTTTCTAGGGTTGTATGAGAGCCACTTTGGCATAGTGGTTTGAGTGTTGGACTGTGACTCTGAAGACCAGGGTTAGATTCCTGCTTGGCCATGAGACCCACTGGGTGAACCCCAGCAGGGTTCCTAAGTGTGGGAAATAGAATATAAACAATTGGAAATATTCTTTCCATCCATAATCATAGACATGTCATTCATAAAAACAGAGATATGTGTGGCCAAGAAATATCAGAAATTGCTGTAGATGCCAAAAGTTATTAAGGAAGAAGAACACATAAACTAGGAGAGGATGCAAAAGTTTGTTTTTGCCTAAGCCTACTGAGTAGGACAATATTCTGCCCACTCCTTTTCCCACCTCCCAATGAGTCAATTGAGTAAAGGCTTTTACTCAATTGACTCATTTTGCATTTTTAACTCAGTTTGCAGCAACTGAAGTCTAAACTGAAGACACAGGTGGGAAATGGGAGGACAGGATTAAAACTGGGACATTTTTTAAAAAGCTGAAAAAGTGGGATGAGAGGATTAATTGGGACTATCCTTGCTGAATCATGACAGTTG
Source organism: Sceloporus undulatus (assembly GCF_019175285.1). Lineage (NCBI taxonomy): Eukaryota > Metazoa > Chordata > Lepidosauria > Squamata > Phrynosomatidae > Sceloporus > Sceloporus undulatus. Next base: position 264,796,250 of record NC_056524.1, on the reverse strand, counting down.
GAAAGTATGTAAAAGCAAGGTAGCTCTAAACCAGAGGTTGGAAAAGTTACTCTTTCAGGTCTTAGTCCCCTGTGGGGATCTGGAGGGATACATTCAGCATGACAGGTCACACTATGCATAGGCCTGGTTATGCTGTGTTTTTAAAAAAACACATTGGGTTTGTTTTAAATTTCAGAAAGTGATGCATGAAGTCCTGACATCTCCAGTTAAAAGGCCCTTGACTGAAGACTGTGGAGAGCTGCTGCCAGTTGAAGTGGATATGTAAATATGTGCACATTCCAGTAATTCATAATAGATTAAATATGTGATCCATTTTCATTTATTTACTTATTAAAAACAATGCCGTATCTGCCTCCAGTTCAAAGTTTCCAAGGATGTTTACAATAGCTAATGAAAACATAGTATCTGTTCATCTACCATTCTAACAGTTATTAAAAATTGCTGCCACTTTTTGTCCAAATTTAAGTTGCCTACAACCATATATTAATGCATTTAGTCTTTCCATTTTTATGCTGCTCTTTCAGTAAACAACCTCTTCCCCACTCTAGTCATCATAATATAGCAAATTTTTAAGTGTAGACCAGCCTCCCTCATGCCGAGAAAACCCCATAATAAGGTTCACCTCAAGGGTGCCATAAATTGAAAAGACTTGAAAGCACACAACAGCAACAACTCTCCCTCAACCCAGTCCATGCAACTGTGTTGGACTACAGGACCCATCATCTCCAGCCAGCATGGTAACATTCACATCAGCTCTTCCAGTAATAATAAGCACCAGTTATTTTACTCCAGAAACTGGCAACTACTTGAGATTATGTGTCAGTATACAGTCCTCACCAAACCTTGTAAGGCCATACAACAACCTCCTGAATTTATTTTATTATTTTACTTAAAGAAAGCTATTTGTTCTCATATTGTCTCATACACCCACAAGTGGTTATGGGAGCATTTTTCCCATTGTCCTGTGTGTGTGTGCGCGCGCGCATGCCTTCAAGTCCCTTGTCAATTTATGGCAGCCCAAGGAATGTCATAAGGTTTTCATATACAAGAAATTCTCAGAAATTGTTTTGCGGGTTCCTTCCTCTGAAATGTAGCCCACAACACCTGGTATTCAATGGTGGTCTCTCATCTAAGTACTAACCAAGGCTGACCTTGCTTAGCTTCCAAGATCAAACAGGATCCGGTGCTTTTATCCTACAACATTTCACAGATCCTTCTTAAATAAATACTAAAACTTTTATTTGTATCCCACTTTTCTGTAACTAGACAATCAAAGTGGCTCACAAGATATTAAAATCCACATTTACAACAATTGTGTCCCAAATTCCCCCCCTTAAAACAGGATTAAACAAGTTACAATTAAAATATCTATTAAAAACACAATAAAAAATACAGCGAGAACAGAGCGGTGGGCTGATACATGAGGTGGGGGGCAGTCATTCTGTGGCCGAGCACTTTATTCAGGAAAGGCCTGTCAGAAGAGATCTGTCTCAACAGCTTTTTTAAAGCTGTCTAAGCTGGCAATTTGACGGATCTCGTCCGGCAGACCGTCCCATAGTTTGGGAGCAATTGCAGAGAAGGCCCTCTGGGAGGTAGCAGTTAGTCTGGTTTTTAAAGGCTGCAATAGATTCCTCCCAGAGGACCTGAGGGTGCGGGGTGGATTATATGGAAGCAGCCGATCCCTCAAATAGGTTGGACCCAAGCCATGTAGGGCTTTAAAGGTTATAACCAACACCTTGTACTGTGTCCGGAAACTAATAGGCAGCCAGTGAAAAGATTTTAGGACGGGTGTTATTTGGTCACTCCTAGTTTTTCTGGCAATCAGCCTGGCTGCCATATTTTGCACTAGTTGAAGTTTCCGGAGTAGGCACAAGGGTAGCCCTATGTAGAGCGTGTTACAGAAATCAAGTTGTAAAGTTACCAGTGAATGTACAACAGTTTCTAGGTACTTTACTTCCAGGAAAGGGCACAGCTGGCGTATCAGCCAAAGCTGATAACAGGCGCTCCTGATCGTCGCATTCACCTGATTTCTCATGTGAAGCAATGGATCTAGGAGTACCCCCAGACTGAGAACACAGTCCTTTGTGGAGAGTGTGACCCCATCTAGGACTGGAGGTTGCAACCCTGTACCTGGTTTGGGGGCCCCTACTGTAAGTACCTCTGTTTTGTCTGGATTCAGCCCGAGTTGGTTTTTCCTCATCCAGCCCATTACCGCTTCAAGACACTGATTGAGGGGAGAAATGCCATCTGTTCTTGAATTGTGGTGCCCAGAACTGGACACAGTATTCAAGGTGAGGTCTAACCAAAGCAGAATAAAGTAACACTATTATTTCCTCAGTCTAGATACAGTACTACACTCCTATTGATGCAGCCTAGAATCACATTGGTTCAGTGGATCTACAAGCTGCCACATCACATTGCTGTCATGTTCAGCTTGTAGATCCACTGAACCAATGGAATTTACTTTTGTGCTGACTTACTGTTCAACAATTGATTGACTGGGTCTGTTCTAGTTGGAAGTAACCAATAGGATGCTATCCAGAGACTGGGAAAGTTACATTTTGGACCAAGAGATTCTGCAACTTATAGTCCAAATCAGTAACTCTTCTGAGCCCTGCTTGTAATTTTCTTAATATTTCTACTGTTGTGTACTAATCAAGCCCAAGCAAAAGAGTATTGAAATGTGAACATAAGGAAAAAGTTGACAGCTGTGTAGACCATGTCTTCCTGTTACAGGAGAGCCAAGGAATCTATGGCTATTGCCATGTGGTTGAACTACAACCCCTATAATCCTTCACCATTGGCCAGGCTAGTTAAGACTGACTGGATCTGAACAATATCTGGAGGAACACAGGTTTCTTGCCCCTACTTTAGACTAAAAAGTAGGCTGGGCACACCTTGCTCATCCCTTCCCCCTTAAAATAAATCCCACCACCTGGAAAAGCCCTGATTCCAAAGTGTTCTGGTATATCGAGGCAAAGATGGCATACTAAGGGGTTAAAAAAGTAAGCAATAAGAAATAATAGAAATTCTATACTTTACTTTCCAATAATTTCCATATATTTCCCCACATTTCAGTGTATATTGGACTACCTAGACCATGTGTCTAACTTATATAATTTTTACTGGTTCAATTTCATGTTGGTATTCCAGCAGTATTTTTTTTTAATAAATTCTTGACATAAGATGTTCTTTTGATGTAAGATACTATTACCTTCTCAAAATCAGTCTGTTCCCTTAACTGAAAATTTCATTCCAATAATTTCTTTACATGCCATTACTTGCAAGAATCCATACCAAAGGCAGGCAATCAATGATCATTCATGTTGTATTGGGTTTTTTTTCCTCATAAGTACATAGCAATTTATTGTTAAAATATATTTCTAATTTGTATGGAAAATGTTCAGATGTGTCAATGGTTAACTAAGGTTTAAAATGGTTCCTGCTGAAGGCCAGAAAATCTAGGCCTGGAAGAGCAAGTCTTCAAGGACATGTGCTGAGATATAATATAAACAAATGTATTATTGTTATGCTCCTGTGTAGCATGGTGACTTCATGGGAAAGAGGTGGGAAGGTTGATCTTTTGAGAGAACAAAGACTGATGTCACATTCAAGCTTCTAGCATGGACTCTGAAAGAGTATAGATGTATAGTAGCCTGCTGTGAAAGTGTAAATAGCAACAAAGTCAATAAACCCTCATTTGAGTGAAACTCTGTGTGGAAGTTACTTTGATCCTGAGTAGCTGAGAAGACTGCATCTGTTCCAGTTGGTACCAGTTCAAACCACCGGCAGCACGAGACATCACACATCCCAAAGATCCTTTTTCTCTAACATTTATTTGGTATTAAATCCATATATTTGTATAGATTGTATTTCCTCCATAAATCAAATTTCCCTAAATTTCCATTAGGCCTGTTCTAAAATGTAAATGTAAACCTACCTTGGCTAGCAAGATCATCCAATCTTATCTATGTTGGTTTGTTGTAGAAATAGCATTCAAGGGTTGGGCTGGTTGAGAAACTCAATTCATTATTTTAACTAAACTTTAAGGCAAATTTTATTTTCATTTCTACATCTACATTCACCCTGGAACATCAGGCTAGCTCTAGGACTTTATGGGAATAATATGACCTTCCAGTTGTTGTTGAATTGCAACCCCCAGAATTCTGCACTATTGACTATACTGGCTAGGACAACAATATTGGGAGGGCTGCATGATTCCTACCTCTCTACCTGAAAGAGGCCTTATCTGCACTGGACAGGGGTACTCCAGGGGCAGCCTGGAGAATCCTGGCCCCTATTTGACCCCTTTACTGCAGTCTATGTTCCAGTGCCTAGCAGATGTCTGCATGGGCATCCCACTGGGACACCCAGCATGTCTACCACCACTATGGGTTACTCATTTCTGAGGTCTGAACAGGGCATCCATTGATGGTCACATACTGAGTACCTTGTTCTGACCTCAAACAAGTGACCCATTGCATTGGTAGACCTGCTGGGTGGCCCAGCAGGATGTCTGTGCAGACAGCTACCATAGCAGGGGAACCAGGAGTGTCATTATCACTGCTCCCCAAACATCTGCCTTTTGGCAAAAGTGAGTTGTGGTGTTTATTTCCCTTTAAAACACTGAAGAGATAGTGTGAGTGAGGCAAGGCTCAGTGGGAGGAGAAAATAGAAGCCACAGATTTTTTAAAAAAATTAATTTTTTAAATTATTTTTACATTTTTGTTATAAATATCACATCTTACCACATTTTCACTTTAAACACATGAAACTATGTGCAAGTAAATACATTTCAGGTGTGCTTATAATATTGTAATTTAAAGGTATAATTTTAGGTTTGCTAGTTGTTTATGTCACAACTACATAAACGGGCGGGCTGATAGTCGGATAGCCAAAAATGTTGAATAACCCGGAGGGTCCAAGAAAAACCTTGAAATCACTGTGACTTGCAAATGTATTGAGGTTTTATTGCAGTAACAGTAACTGTAACAGTAACGTTGCAGTAACATTACAGTAACAACATTTTTTTTGTTTGGGAGCGTGTCTGGGGGCGTGGAAATGCCTACAGCTATGCCCCCCAGCAGCCGCAACGTTGGATAATCCAGAATGTCAGATAACCGAAGGACGGATAATCGAGACTCTACTGTATTACCATTACAATCAGCAATATATGGGAATTCTGATTTATGAGTAACAACATTACATAAGGATTCTATATGGTGTGGTATTAGAGGAAGTCAATGGGGAGGTGACACCACGATTTACCATACCTGATGAAGCTAACTCTAATGGCTGATGGGAACAGAAGGCTCTGAATTTTCCCAGAAGATCTGGAGCAACAGGTAAGGTGGGTTTTTTTACTCTGTTTTAACCTTTTTATACCCCGGTTTTGATGAGGGACATGCCGGGCATCATCTGGACTGTTCATACCAGAACTGGTTTTGGACTGTACATCAACAGAAGGATGGAATGGGCCTTTTGTCCCATGCAGATAAGTCCAGAGTCGCAAGGCTATTTTTCATTCTTGCTTGCATTCTTCAAAAACAAAAAACAAACAAACAAAAAAGTAGGCATTCCACTTAGGACTTGTGTCTTCACAAATGATCTTATGTGTGCACACAATTGTTAGGAGATGAATCATTGAGCTTGTCTGTAACGGTTTGTGAAATGTTAACCTAAAAGGGTATAGATTGACTTGTTTGCTGTTTACTGGTATGAATATGTTACACACTACAGCAGGAAATGATTGGAAATACAATAGGATGTCAATTGGTAGAAACTTTTGACCACATTCCTTTGTGGTTAATGAGCAGATGGAAGGGAATTGAGGTCACTCTCTTGGGAGTATTGGCAGAGGAAGAATAAAAAAGGAGGGTTCATCGGAAAAAGGAAAGTAAATAATGTTTTGCTTTTGTAATGAATGAGAAGGTAGCCTGCCAAAGATTTGAAATTGCATGTGCTTTAATTATGCTTTGCTAACACTTGCTGGTTAGTTCTGATAACAAACGTCTCTGGTGAACATCATTAGTTACTTAATAAAGGTTTTCTGAGTTTTACTGCTGAAGCCTGGATTTCTGAACTAAGGGGTTATTGGACTTGACAAAAACTAATTTGTTGTGAGGCTACAAAATACAGAGTCCATTGCACTATGGCAGCCAGTGAAGTGATTGATGATTTACAGCCCAATGTGTAGTGGGCACTGATGCATGTGAGGATGCTCCCTGATGCACATTAGGACACCAGCTAGGAAGTCCCAGAGCACAATCGGGAGCCAAACGTAAATCAGAAATGCTGGGTGCACATCACAAGTGTCCAGTGTGCATCACAAATGACTGATGCACATTGGAGCCAAAAAGTGCATCTTCCCAATTCACTAACAGGGTTTCATTGCATTTCTGCAACATAGCTATAGATATGTAAAGCTATAAAACAGACTGTGATGTGGCATCTTGGCCCAGTATATGTTGGGAGTTCTGCATGATCCACATGGAACTGATAAAATAATTCTTGATTATGTGATCCTGAATGCCATTTTTTTTTTTTGTAAAAAAGGAAGAAAATATGAAGAGTGCTGAAATCTGAAGTGCTTAAACATATTTTAGACAGATATTTTTTCAACAATATATCTCATGTTAAAATGCAAAAATATAAATGAAACATGGAATGACAGTAGAACTTAAAATAATAAAGTATTAAACAAGCTGCCTCTGCATGTACAAGTTGTCGCATCCAAAAATGAATTGAGCATATAATGTGACAGAACCTAAGAGAATAAACATAGCAGGTGACAAGAAGTCTTTTCCATAAGTCTGTGAGTGAGCTTCAATCATAGATTGGCACAACCTGGTTCACTGCACAACAAAACAAACTGCACTCAGGAACTGGAGATTCTCAGACAGGGCTTAACAGGGTATACACAGTGGGGAGAAAACTGTGAAAACAATTCTCATTTGTGAGGTGAAACAGTTGAATATTTATATCCCCAATTTTCACAGATGTCTTAAATTGCCTCTCTTTATCAGCCTTGCATCATTGTACTGAAAGATCATGAGAGACAAATGTTGATCAGATATACTTTGCAGCCTGCATTGCATTGAGGAACCATACTGAAACTAAGTCCGCTTTAAGCCTGGGGTATAAACAGATGTTGAGACAATGGACAGGCCTAATTTCTATGCACTAAGAGTGTACTAGAGAAGACTTTACTGCTAGTTCTCTGTGTGAAGTGTGAGGCAGGGTTAATGCCAGTCCCTTTGGCCCTGTACATTTCCTGAAGGAGGACCAATAGGTAGTTCCTTTGCTTGGATATTTCCTCTTCTTCCTCCTCTCTCCAATGCCATTTAAGACCATCTGGGATGTGGTTCATGCCAACACAGTACTACTGTTTTTGGCAAGCTGATATATACTGTTGCTAGATGACTAAAACGACAGCTAGCTTTGTTTCAGCCAATGTTTGGGTGCTTTTCACCTCATTGTTTTGGGAGTTGGTGGTGTGGCAACATCACCAGTTCATGGCTAAGCACCCGTGGAGCACTGACCAGTTCCTTCTTTCATACTTGTTCTGGCAGAAAGCGCTGCACGTTCACCCTTCAACAATAAGAATTCCATTCATTTCTTTACCTAGGAAGATGCTGAAGAATGTGTTAGTCCACAAATCCCCTGCTGCAGTTGAACTGATAAGACCTGTGGAGCATTATTTCACCAGCTCTGTGTTTTCTGATCTGCTGGACCAACACAGCTACCTGATTTTCATCTATTAGACTTGTGAGGGCAGAGCAGGGGAAATCTCAGGGATTATCCACCTCAACCCTTTGAAAGAGAAACATAAAGGCAACTTTGATTTGTTTTTCCTCCCACAGAACTCCATTCTCTTTAGTAATCAGACAATCTTAGAGTAGGAACAAACCCAAAGGGCCATCCAGTCCAACCCTCTGCCGTGCAGAAAGACACAAACAAAGCAGGCCTGACAGATGGCGGCCATCCAAATCTCCAAAGAATGAGACTTCACCATACTTTGAGGCAGTGTATTTGACAGTTGAACAACTCTTACTATCAGGACATTCTTCCTCATGTTTAGGTGGAATCACCATTCCTGTAGTTTGGTGGCACAGTTGTTAAATGCCTGGTCTGCAGCCACTCATTCACAAAACACAAGGTTGTGAGTTCAATACCAGCCAGGGGCTCATGGTTGACACAGCTTGCATCCTTCTGTAGGTTGCTAAAATGAGTCCCCAATTTGTTGGGGACAATTAGCTTACACTTTGTAAACCACTTAGGGAGTGGTTAAGCACACTGATAAGTGGTATAGAAATGTACTTGCTATTGCTATTGAATCCATTGTTCTTTGGACAAATCCAAAAGGGGTGAATGTAACCTAACAGTGCCCAAAAATTGTCAAAAAATGGCTGTTGAAATGTCTTACGTCTCTGTTTACATGACATATGCAGACATTTGAAATAATGTGTAACCATTCCCATTCAATTGCACTATTGGCTGCAGTTTTTTCTAAGCACTATAAAAGGTGATAATTTTAATTTGTTCTGATGGCTGTTGCTTCTTTAGGGCATATGTTTCACCATACTGTGAATCCACATTGCTTTTGATTCCTTCCCATATGGATGATGTTCTGCCTTCATTAGTGAAATCCTGCCCTCCCCCAGTTCTACTAGCCACATTTTCTGGCCAGTTTCCTTTGGCTGAGAGGGGGGCATGATTGTACGCAGCCTTCCATGCTATGTATAAAAGAACTGTAACAACAGTACGTCCTGATTCTTCCCACTGTAACCCGGCTCCCTCGCTTGCTTGCCTGTTCTCTCCACCTCCCTTCTTCTCTCCACACCACCTTTCTTTTTTCTTCTTTTTCTCTCACAAACATTCCCAAACATGGCTTGATGAATCTTTGTCTCTTCTGATGCCATTCCATGAAAAAGAAAAAGAAAAAGAAAAAGAAGAGGGCAGTGAATGCAGTGGCATTTCATAGGGAAGTTAAGAAAGATGTGAAGTACATATGGGTAGCAATATAGGAGCATGGCTGCATCTACACTACACAGTAACAGTTGCCCCTCCAGATTTGTGACTTTAACCTTTGCAGATTTGATTATTCATGGACCTGATTAATATGTTCTTTAGGAGCTTTGACATCAACATCTGCCAGAACTTGCACTGAAGAACTTAGAGATTCCATTTCTCTGGGCATTTGTTGGACCTCTAGCACAATTGTATGGTGAACTTTTGGCAGATGCTGACCACATACTTCTGCTGGAGGACCTAGAGATTCCTAGAGAAGTGTTTCCTTAGGTAAAATATATATATATATTTGCAGTTTTTCTACTTTCATGGGGATCCTTCACCCCCTAACCCCAGCAAATGTGGAGGAACTACTGTAATGCAGTTTACCATTGCTTTATCTGACATGGCTCAATGTTACAGTATTGTGGGATTTATAGTTTTGTGAGATATTTAGCTTTCTCTGTCAGAGAGCTCTGGCACCACAACAAACTACTAATCTCAGAGTTCCATAGGATGGAGCCGTGATAGACAAAACAGTGTTAAACTGCATTAATTCTGCTGTATGACAGCAACCTGAGACACATATACCACCCTAGCTCTTTCTGTTTGCAATACTTGGGAGTGGGAAAATTAAGGAATCATCTGTCTAGTTTGGTGTCAAACTCAATCTGGATTGACTCCAAACTCAGTCACTTCTGGAGTACTACATTCAGTTCTGGGCACCTCATTTTAAGAAGGATGTAGACATGTTGGAGCAGGTTCAGAGAAGAGCAACAAGGATAAGAGTTATGGAGAATAAAGGATATGAGGAGAGGATGAAGGAGCTGGGCATGTTCCGTTTCATGAAGAGAAGAGTGAGAGGTGATATGACTACACTCTTTAAATACTTAAAGGGCTGTAGCAGAGAGGAGGAGGAGGCAGGCCTGTTCATTGCTGCTCCACAAGATAGGACCAGGTCTAATGGTCTGAAGTTACAAGAGAGTAGATTTTGATTAACATTAGAAGGAACTTCTTGACATTAACAGTGGTTCAACAATGGAACCAATTGCCCAGAAAGGTGGTGGGGTCTCCTCCTCTGGACATCTTCAAAAGGAGACTGGACAGCTACCTGCTGGAGTTGCTCATGCTGGGAATCTTATTTTGAGCAGGGGGTTGGACTTGATGTCCCATGAGACCCCTTCCAATTCTTTATTTCTATATTTCTATTATTCTAATTCTATTTGGTACAATCTTAATAAAAAGAAAAAGGAAACATAAGCAAGTAAATGTTTCAGTCCTCAGATCCCAGGACTCACAGTCAGCAGGGCCATTGGCCATGGTGGCTGGGAGATTCTAGGATGCAGGCCGAAAAAAAGAGAACATTCCTAAGATGAGGATATGAACTATACACTATACAATCCCCCTGCTTTTTGGCAACTCACTTTTCAATGACCTGCTCTTTTGACCATTCTAAATTATACTCAGAATCCATATATTCTATGCATGGTCCACTCTTTCAGCCACACATTGAACTGATTGTTATGGTTATACAAATAAAGGGTCGAAATAAAAGAGGTAGGGTCTGGCACACATCATCATCATCATCATCATCATCATCATAAGTTTTATTTGTTAACCGCTTTTCCAAATGATCAAAGCGGTGTACAACACGAATAAGAGGGGGATATGAAGGAGAGAAGACATAGGGCTAACAGCCTACAGTAGAGCCCTGGTGGCGCAGTGGGTAAATGCCTGTACTGCAGCCATTCACTCAAGACCACAAGGTTGCGAGTTCAAGACCAGCAAAAGGGCCCAAGCTCGACTCAGGCTTGCATCCTTCCGAGGTCGCTAAAATGAGTACCCAGACTGTTGGGGGCAAATTAGCTTACTTGCTAATTAGCTTACTTGCTGTTCACCGCTATGATCTTTGGAATAGCGGTATATAAATAAAACAAATTATTACTATTATTATTATTACAGTAACACCCTCACTTCTCTTAGAGGTGCTACAGCTGTGTTAAAATCAAATTGATAATCTAGTCCCACGGGCATTTTCTTACCTGATGGACACTTTGGCCCCTTTCTGGTCTCTCCTCTCCCGTGGCTAGGCAAGAGTAGAAGATATTACTCCTGCTAAAAGATGCTGACCATGAGAAAGGGTCTCCTGCAGAGTGTGAGTAGTCATTCTATACCATCTGGGAGCAAGGAGGAAAATACCACCTCCTCATTTCAAGGAAAGGGCTTCTCCGTATATGTGTAAGGATTCTTTTCTGTGTAAGGTTTAGCCTTTTTCTTTGGCATCCTCCACTTATCTGACAAGTTAGAGACCAGAACGCTGCACAGTAATATTCATAATGGTTCCTCATTTTGATTATTTCCACTTTTTGACAGTTTTCTGGTCCCTAACCCACCAAATAAACAAAGGACACCTGTACACAGGGATTTGAACCCAGGGTCCTAAGGCCAAGCACTCAAAGCCCTCAGTCTGCCCATTTTGTTTGTCTCACATTTGAATGTTTAAACTCTCCATCCCAAGTATGAATAAAATTGAGAATAATGGCAAGTTCTTACTTTTAAAAAAGTGAGACTGGAGCAAAATCCTCAACCCATCATGATATCACCACACCTCTTGGCACATTTTATTTGTGAGGCTCAGACCTTCTACTTGTGTGGCCATGGCAGCAGAGGGTTGTGGAGGGGAGGAAATCTTTTCCTTTCAAAAAGCCATGCAGACCATTCCCAGTCTGTGTTGGTTTCTGGAACGCACGAGAATCTCATGCAAGAGTGGCAACAAGCAGCAGGGTTCTCCTTCCCAGCTCCCATTCTACCCTAAAAAGAAAAATATCGACAAAACAGAGCTGCTGGTGGAGACAGCTTGGCTAAAGAAACTTATTTTACTTTCAGAAAGAATGATGACAAGAGACTCATGGGCACAAAAGACATGGCAATGCTCACCCTCGAACAGCTGAGCTGTAACTTGGCTTCCAAACCACCTCCCAAGATGCCACACATCACTGCTGTCAATTCGGCTTCACCAAAACAACTCATTCTACCCGCAGCTCTTTATATGTATTCTCACCTTAAGAAATAATAATTCTGCACTAAATTATCTTTCCCAATGCATTTGCTTCTACCAGTCATCATAAGAAGTGAAAGGAGGGATGGGGAGAGCTCTGAAGCCCCATTTTCTGATTAGCACACATATTATTTCAGTTGCTTCCATGCCAGCATGTTTTACTGGACTTGCTACATGCTGTTCACTCAAAATGAAAGGGAATCTCAAAAATGCTGTTGCCAGAGTACTGCAGCCCATTTTTTCCAGTATTGTTCTCCTACATTTTTCAGATGGGATTTAGTAGAAGAGAGGGATGAAACTGAATACAAATGCAGCATCAATGTTATTGAAGTTTTTAAAGGCTACTGAGCCTTTAATCAGAAGCTACCTTCTTTAGGCTCAGTCCATTTCATAGCTTCCTCTTCAGCATAGCTGGGGAATCATTCATAAATTAGACATAAATTACCCCCTTAATTAGTTTCCTACTTTTTCCAAAGATAAGAGTCATTAATTACTAGTCTGCCTTCTTTTCTTTTGTTTATTATGCCATAGCAAAATGAGCTTTTTAAAAAAGTGACATGAAGCCAGTAATTAACTTCTAACTCCACAAAGACCAAAAGCTAACTAATTAAGGGACAAGTGAAGTTATTATTACTGACCCCCCCCCCCATGTTGTTGTGCATCATCAAGTTGTTTCCAACTTACGGTAACCCTAGGGCAAGCCTATCATAGGGTTTTCTGGGGCTGAGAGTGTGTGACTCACCCGAGGTCATCCAATGGGTTTTCAGGGCCAAACAGGGAATTTGACTTTGATCTTTAGAGCCATAGTTCAGTGCTCAAACCACTACACCACATTGCCTCCAGTACTAAACAAAAAAGCTATAATATAAACAAAATACAAACAGGAAGCGTTTTAAAAAATGGCAGGGAAATTTCGCTGAATGGGATTTCATTGTGAGTCAACATTGTGCAAAAATAATGTAATGTGATGCTGAGCACAAGTAGACATTGCCACTACTGTACGCTGCTCCCAGCAATGTAAAAGCCAAAATGCCCAAGGATATCTCACAAGCACTGCAAGAATATTTGGTTCCAGCATTTGTTGAACCTGGAGGATTCTTTGCTAGTCATCACTGTTCATACAATGTGATAGGCTTAGCCACATACACACATCATTCCTCTGCACACTTATCACATCTTTTGAAAACCACTTAGACTGAAAGCAACTCACAAGCTACTATTGTTATATGATTTCCACTGGGACTTTCTGAGTCACATGGGGAGATTCTCGCTTTCAGTTATCCTAAACATACTGCTCATCATTTTAACTGTATGACCCTGAGATAATAGTACTGGTCAAAGAGTGTATATTTCCCCACAAACTGCTATGGGCACTGTACTGAATCTTTCCAAACTGGCAACAAAGTGCATCACTGGGACTGGTCTTGCTGCTCAGCTCTTTATAGGGGTTAAGGTCAATTCAAAATTCTATTTGGCTTGCAAAACATTAGATGCACTGGATGAGCACATCCAGTTCCTATAAATCCACATGTCATAGCCAGTCTATGTAATCAATCAGCTATAATACTCCACTTTGCCTTTGGGCCTCAAGATGGAGCACCTAAGCATACACAGAATAGCATATTTTGCTTCCAGCTCAGCACTCAGCAGAAGCAGACAGGATGATGAGCAGCTCTCACTTTTTATTAAGAGAAACACAAAGAAACATAACACTTGACATCCTCTTGGTGATATATGCCAACCTGACTCAAATTTATGCCTGTATATATCATTTTCTAGTTACTGTGGATGGAGATATTCAGTATCTCCATCTGCAGTGGCCCTCTGTGTTCCTTACTCACAATCTTGGATCCAAGGCACATACTTCCAGTTGTTCTGAACTGGCATGGACAGTCCCAGTTAACACTTTGTCCTCCCACTTTTCCAGATGCTTTTAAAACATCCCAATTTCCTCCTCTCATTTCCCCCCTTTATCCTCAGTTTCCTTCAATAGCTGCAAACCGAATAGTTTGCACTCAAGGAATTAAGCAGTGGAGAGAGGAGGAGGCAGAATCTTGCCCTTCCCAGTGGGCTCAAGCAAAAAGAAACCACTGAAGAAACTTCTAGATTGTGTGTTTATCCTCATAAGTAAACTATACCTAACAAACTTGGGGGTGACCATATAGATACCAAATATAATATACAAAACATACAGAGAGCAACTACTAATAATACAGTAAACTCAAATTACACAAACCAAAATAAATAAATAAACCATTATATAACCATGAGTATATAATCATCCTTATGAGTAAGCTGTACCATCTTGGCCACTTTCCAATATTGCTTGGGCATGAATGTCCTGTTTTTTATCTGTGAAATTCTGGAGAGTATGAGGTTACCCTCACCCATTTTCCTCATCAGAAGAGGATCGGGGGGTAGCCAGGCAGTATTTCTCTGTGTTCCTGTTGCCAGACACATGGAGAAGCAGGAAACCAAAAGAAACAGGCATCCTATACATCCAGCTGCAGGAACTCAACTGGATGTTGCCTATCCACCCCCATCTTCTGGCCACTAAATGGCTATGGATGACAACTTCAGCTGTGGGATTTTAAATAAAGAGGACAGGGAAAGTGGAATGTGTAGAATTATGTCTGGCAAAACATTAAACTTCACCAGCATGATGTAGGATCTTGGCCAATATTTTAATGTTTTAATACCAAAGCAAAACAGCTTGGACAGATAGCTACAGACATAAAGATGAAATAGAACAGAGCCACATCTGGCAGGACTCAGCTATACTAGAGAGATGTATTGTCCAAGCTGGAGCCATGGTTTTTACTGGAACAGCAAGATCATGGTCTTCTCATCAGACATTGCAGGGTCACAAAAAACGGAAAATCGTTATTGCAGAGGTGGACATCACTCTGAAACAGCCTGAAATTCTTTAAAGGGTTATCTCTTTCTTTAATAAAATTACCACCTTGGTAGATAAAGGGAATGCTGTGGATATGGTATATCTTGATTTCAGTAAGGCCTTTGACAAGGTTTCCCATGACATTCTTGCAAACAAGCTTGTAAAATGTGGGCTAGACAAAGTAACTGTTAAATGGATCTGTAATTGGTTGACCGGCCGAACCCAAAGGGTGCTCAACAATGGCTCCTTTTCATCCTGGAGAGAAGTGACCAGTGGGGTCCCACAGGGCTCTGTCCTGGGCCCAGTGCTATTCAACATCTTTATCAATGACTTGGAGGACAAAATTGGAGGCATACTTATCAAATTTGCAGATGACACCAAATTAGGAGAAATAGCTAATACTCCAGAGGAAAGGATCAAAATTCAAAATGACCTAAATAGACTAGAAAGCTGGGCCAAAGCTAACAAAATGAAATTCAACACGGAGAAATGTAAGGTATTGCACTTAGGGCAGAAAAATGAAATGCACAGATATAGGATGGGAGACACATGGCTGAATGAAAGTACATGTGAAAGGGATCTAGGAGTCCAAGTAGACGATAAGTTGAACATGAGTCAACAGTGCGATGCGGCAGCTAAAAAGGCCAATGCAATTTTAGGCTGCATCAATAAAAGTATAGTGTCTAGATCAAGAGAAGTAATATTGCCACTGTATTCTGCTCTGGTCAGGCCCCACCTGGAATATTGTGTCCAGTTCTGGGCACCACAATTTAAAAAGGATGTTGAGAAACTGGAGCATGTCCAAAAGAGGGCAACTAAAATGGTGAAGGGTCTGGAAACCATGTCCTATGAGGAACGACTTAGGGAGCTGGGGATGTTTAGCCTGGAGAAGAGAAGGTGAAGAGGTGATATGATAGCCCTGTTTAAATATTTGAAGGGATGTGATATTGAGGAGAGAAAAAGCTTGTTTTCTTCTGCTCAAGAGAACAGGATCCGGAACAATGGATGCAAGCTACAGGAAAAGAGATTCCTCCTCAACATTAGGAGGAACTTCCTGACAGTAAGGGCTGCTCGACAGTAGAACACACTCCCTCGGAGTATGGTGGAGTCTCCTTCTTTGGAGGTCTTTAATCAGAGGCTGAATGGCCATCTGTCGGGGAAGCTTTGATTGAGCTTTCCTGCATTGCAGGGGGTTGGACTGGATGGTCCTTGTGGTCTCTTCCAACTCTACGATTCTATGATTCTATGAACACACATACACATGCATTGGTGTGGTGGGTGATAAGGGGAAACAATGGGAAGGGCACTGCCTTCTACAACAATTTCACTACTGGATTTGTACCTGCTTCTTGGCTGCACCTGTTGCACAGCACATGGCTCTCTCTGAAATCCGTTTTACAGTTTTACTAGTGACGGCTGAGCTCTGAAATAAATACTTTTGCAGACTCAGGTCTGTGACAGTAACTACTCACAGAGGAAAGCTATTGAAACATCAAAATGTGTTTTCAAGATTGCAGGACAATGTGTTTTCCAAAGTGACACAAACATTCTTCAGCAGCAATGCCACCAGACCCTGTAGAAGCCTCTCACTCATGCGGCTTAGTAATAATGTTTCAGACCTGTTTCTCAACACACTGGCACTAGTATCATACCTTAAGAGTCTCATTTGTCCTGGTTCTGTGCACTATTTTTCTAATCTGCAAAATCCCACTGCCTGTACCAGAACAAGAATGAAGATCAACAGAATAGTCTGCGGGAGCAAATGTGGTTTTGCTGCTCTTCAAACAAAACATGTATTTTCAGATATGTTGTTTTTGTTTACTGGCAAGTCACATTTGACTTATAGTGACTCTATAAATGAGAGCCCTCCAATTTAGGAGATTATTGCATTCTAAATAATGTGATTTATCCCAGATGGGATACAATCTCTTTTGGGGTTAAATGCAGGTATTATCACATGTAAAATTCTCGCCACTGCTGCCAGGCAACTTCAGCCCAGGTCCAAGCTGCACTCAGCTGGCCGCTTTGCAAAAACAGGAGCTTTCTATTTTTGCAAAGCAGCTGGCTGCGCATGGTCGGGACCCTGGTTGGAGTTGCCCATTGGCAATGGTGGTGATTTTGCTTGTGATAATACTCGCTTTTAACCCCAAAAGTAATTTTATCCTTTTGTGGGTAAGTCACATTATTTAGAATACAATAATCTCCTTAGTTTCAGTTTAGATCCTATCACACGACACTGGTGATGTCCACAGGGAAGAAAGAAATATTCTCACGTTGACCTATTCAGGTGATGCTTGAGGCCAATCTGAGATCTAATGCAATTCTCCACAGAATGAAGAGTTCCCTTTTACTCCAGGTCAATAGAGAAACTCTAGAGAATCTCCTGAGCACGTGGTCAGCATGGCCATACAAGGATGAGAGATAAGCATTGGAGGATGGGCAAGCTGCTGACTTTTTCCTGCCTGGAATTTCCAACTTCCCAGCACAGCACTTTGACTTTCAAGTTTGCTTGGATCTTCTGGCACCACTCCTTTTGCAGATAAGCAGATAGATTGCACAAACACATATTAGCACAGCAATACCTGTCCAAAACACAGTCCAGGCAACCAGCCTAGGGCTTGTTGCTACACAGCAGAGACACAGGACCAGCTAATGAGCAGCCTACAATTCAGCACTTACTTTGCTCAATGTCCAAGTCAGATAAATGGTAACCAGAGTCAACAACACAGTCTAGGTCAAGCACAGAGTTCAAGAATATCACAGGGAGCCAGGTAGGTCAGACAACCTCTCACAACCCCTGAAGGACAGGGCTACAAATTTATAGATCAGCAGCTCAACACAGCTGCTGCTTAATTAATTGCTTCTTCCTAAAAATCCTCTGAGAGTGCCTCAAGCCTTCCCTTTGTTGTCTCTATTTGGCCAATGCAGGTATGGGTTAGATCTCTTTTGTATCTGAATGGGCAGGACTCTCTGTCAGAGCTGATACTGCACTCTGGTTTGTCACTGAAACTTTTGGCTCTGGAACCTCCTGCTCTGGTTCAGCAGCAGCTCCCAGCAGGTCCACTGCTTCAGTCTCTGAGTCAGAGTCCATTTCCATTTTCTGGAGCAGGACATGGCAATATCATCAATACATCACACCAGCTCTCAATAGGATCATAGAATCATAGTAGTTGTTGTTATTATTTATTGAGGTGGTGTGGGGCAGGGGGAGGTATGGCGGTAGGAAGGCGGATTTGCGTTACAGAGGAAGGCGAGATCGATGCTTAATATCTATCTCTCCTTCCAGACCCCCCTCCTAACCAAAGGGACCTGAGGGTCATTCCAACCGTGCCACAAACCCTGTCGCTGCTCCTGTGCAATGCCAGGTCGATTAACAACAAGGCCCACATCCTCCATGATCTGTTGGAGGACAGTAATTGCGACGTGGCTTGCATTACTGAAACCTGGCTTGGGCCTGAGGGAGATGCCGTGTGGGCACAGGCCCTTCCTGCCAGGTTCTCGGTGAAGGACCAGCCCAGGTTAGGTGGGCGGGGGGGGGGTGTTGCCTTGGTACATAAGAACACCTTGTCTCTCACCAGGAACCACATCTGACAAACATCTCTTATCGAGTGTATTTACCTCACCCTGAAGGCTAGGGACAGTCTAGGGATTCTGTTGGTGTATCGACCACCCCGTGCGCTAGCGGACTCCCTTAATGAGCTGACACAGCTGGTTGTGGAGCTGATGTTGGAGACACCCAGGCTGCTAGTCCTGGGCGATTTCAACATCCCCTTCGCGGCCAACTATGTTCCATCCGGTGCAGCTCGGGAATTCATGGATACCATGGCGACCATGGGCCTGTCCCAGCTGATTTCGGGTCCAACGCATTTTGCGGGTAATACACTGGATTTGGTTTTTTGTACGGATGCGGAAAATCCGTGGGCGGAAATAACTAATATTTCCCCCCTGCCATGGACGGATCATTTCCTCGTGGAGGCAAAAATCAAGGCTTCTACTCAGATCCCCCCCGGGGGTGGAGGACCTATTAGGATGGTCCACCCTCGAAGGCTGATGGAACCTGAGAGGTTCCAGGAAGCCTTAGAGGGGCTCATGGTTGGAAATGACGGCGACTCTGTTGATGCCCTGACTGGTATCTGGAATACCAGTCTCTCTAGGGCTATAAACAGTATCGCTCCCAAGCACCCTCTCAGGCCTGCTTCCAAACGTAAGCCCTGGTACACGGAAGACCTCCGGGCAAGGAAGTGGGTCCTGCGATGGCTAGAGCACCGCTGGCGGAAACACCTACGCTTAGCTGACAAGGCTCTCCTAGACCGTCTTTTGGAGGACTACAGAGAGGCGATACGAGCAGCTAAGAACTCGTTCTATGGTGCTCGTGTCGCGTCCGTGGAGTCGCGTCCAGCAGAGTTGTTCAGGGTAGTCAGGGAGCTAACTCAGCTCCCTCCTGCCCTGAACCCAGATCCTTGAACCTTCAAAGGCCTGCTGTGACCAATTTAACAACTTCTTCGCGGATAAAACCTCTCGGATAAGTGAAGGTCTTAACGCCGGCATTATCGCAGAACCTAGGGTAGAGGCATCCAGAGCCTCCGTGGACTCCATTAAGCTGGATCAGTTTGAGTTGGTTAGTACCAATGATGTGGACAAGATCCTTGGAAGCGTTCGGAAGACAACCTGCTCTCTCGATCCCTGTCCCTCATGGCTAGCGGCTCAGGGGGGGCCGGTGGTAACCTCGTTGTTACACCGGATTATAAATACATCTCTGAGGGATGGGCAATTTACATCCAGCTTGAAATTGGCCACTATAAAACCGCTGTTAAAAAAGCCCTCCCTCGACCCCCTGTAGTAATTATCGGCCAGTCTCACTGCTGCCATTTTTGGGGAAGGTGATCGAGAGGGCGGTTGCAATCCAGCTTCAATCGATCTTGGATGAAACGGATCATCTGGATCCATTTCAAACTGGCTTTCGGGTGGGTTACGGGGTTGAGACGGCCATGGTCGCCTTGGTCGATGATCTCCGTCTGGGCATCGACAGGGGAAGCGTGTCCCTGTTGGTGCTCTTGGACATCTCAGCGGCTTTCGATACCATAGACCATGGTATCCTTCTGGAGCGCCTGGTAGAGGTGGGAATCGGGGGCACTGCGCTCCAGTGGTTCCGATCTTACCTCTCTGGGAGGTTCCAGATGGTGCAGCTGGGAGACGTGTGCTCTGATAAGAGGGCCCTCACAACTGGGGTCCCTCAAGGAGCCATTCTGTCCCCCATGCTTTTCAACATTTACATGAAACCGCTGGGAGAGATCATCCGGAGACATGGGGCGCGGGGTTATCAGTACGCTGATGACACCCAAATAGTTTTCTCTATGTCTCCGACTGATGCAGTGACTGAGGATGGTATCTCTCCTCTTGTGGCCTGTCTGGAGTCGGTAATGGACTGGATGAGGGAAAACCGACTCAGTCTGAATCCAGAGAAAACGGAGGTACTTGTGATAGGTTCCCCTGGTCCGGGAATGGCGGTGGTTCCACCTGTCCTGAACGGGATCACGCTTCCTGTGAAGGACTCCGTACGCAGTCTGGGGGTGCTCCTTGATTCGTCGCTCCACCTTACATCTCAGGTGGATGCGACGGTCAGGAGCACCTGTTATCAGCTTCGGCTGATTCGCCAGCTGCGTCCCTACCTGGGCTAGAGGGACCTTGAAACGGTGGTACATGCTCTGGTAACCTCTCGTTTGGATTTCTGCAACGCGCTCTACATGGGGCAACCCTTGTACCATACCTGGAAGCTACAATTGGTACAGAATATGGCAGCCAGACTGGTCACTGGCACACCCAGGGCCAGTCATATAACACCTATACTTAAAGATCTGCATTGGCTGCCCATCCGCTTCCGGGCGCAATACAAGGTGTTGGTGATAACCTATAAAGCCCTACATGGCTTGGGCCCAGGATACCTTGAGGACCGCCTCTCCCCATACAATCCGCCCCGCACCCTCAGAACATCTGGGCAGCAGCTACTGAGGGTACCTGGGGCAAGACTAGCCTCCACTGCAAGGAGGACATTTACCATCTCAGCCCCGACCCTCTGGAATACACTGCCCATAGAGCTCCTCTCGGCTACCTCCCTAGCCCAGTTCAGGAAGGACTTAAAAACCTTTCTGTTTAAGCGAGCGTTCCCTGAAACAAGCTCTAGTTGCCCCTCCCCCCCGATAGCCAATGATGAGCTGGCTAGTATTTGATTTTAATGTATATTTTAATCTGTTTTATTGGTTTTTATATTGTACATTGTTTATGTTATTATGCTGTTAACCGCCCTGATTGGAAGAAGGGCGGTATACAAATAAAGCATTTTTTTATTATTATTATTATTATTATTATTATTATTATTATTATTATAGAGCTCTGTAAAGGTTGCACAGAGCTTTACATAGTGAGGGTCAAATAAAATAAGCAAAAGAATAAAAACCTGCCAAGCCATGTACAATCTAAAACAACAACATTACATGGTTAAAACATCTCTAAAATAATAGAAGGAAAGGCGTACCCTGGGGATAGATGGCAAGGGGTATCCTGGGAATTGTGCAGACAATGCTGGCAGTATTGACTCATTGTGGGTGTCAGTTCTGTGGACAGCTCATCCTTCCCACAGATCTGGAAGCCCCTGTGGTAAACTGGTTTTTTTGTCCGTGAGGATATAGCCATTGGTATAGAATTGTAGTCCACTTTAACTGTCATGCCAACATTCTATGGAATCTTGGGATTTGCAGTTTATGGAGGAACATTTAGAATTCTCAGTCAGAGAGCTCTTGGACATCACCAAAATACAAATCCAGGATTCCAAAATATGTTGCCAAGGCATTTAAAGTGGAATATAGCCCTATAATTGTGGAGCAACCTGTCAGAAGAGATTTGACATCTGGATAAGCTGAGTTTAAAACAGCATTAAAGACCAATCTCTTCCAGACAGCCTATCCTTATGGTTTTTAAATTATGAGTTATAAATTATGAATTGTTTTTGATACATATGCTTTTTAAACTGATATTCCCATCTTTTAAGTGATTATGTATTTTTTATTGGTGTTTGTGTTTTTAAATGTGTTATGTGTTTATTTATTGCTGTATTTTAACCTGTTGTTCCCCATCTCAATCCATAGGGAGAGGCAGATAAGTAATAATAATAACTACAACTGTTGCTACTACAATTACTACTATGAGAGCATGCTGAAAAATTCTCAGCCTGACCCACTTCCCAAAATCGAAGCATAATGTCACTGAAGCTTGAAATATTTTTTTTTCTTTTGTATTGTAAAATACAATGGCTTTAGGTTGTTCCTTCTTGGTTGGGCAAAGAACTTTTCAGCATAGTGTAGTCATTTTGGTTTGTGGTGAAAGTTCAGGTTTAATTTTCTCCCAATAATTTTTGCTGGTCTTTTCTGAGCTCTTTAAAACACAATCCTACAGATTTCTATCATGTTGCAGTTTGGAGGACTATAACTCCCAGAATTGCCCATGCAGCACGGACAGCAACTGTGCTGGTTGGGAGATTCTGGATGTTACATACCTTCCAGTTGTCCAGATTTGGCAATTAATCCTCTGTCACCCCACTTTTTCAGGTTTTTAAAATGTCCCAGTTTTCCCCTCCTTCTCCCACTTTTCCTTTTTGTTGTCAGCTTACTTCAAATGCTGAAACCAAAGTAATAATCTTTTCCATCTTAACCACACTCTGATGTTACTTGCTCACAGGTCATGCTCTGGTTTTCACCTATGAGAAGTTTGAGGGTATGGTTTTGTAGTTCAAAAAGGGTAACCTCCCCAAGTTCTAATCCATCCTAATATACCACTGGTAAATGGAAACACAAAGCAAATCCACCTCTCTTTGCCTCCTTAGCATCTATGTCTTTTCCCTTCACCTGATGCTAGCTCCTTGGAGCTCCTTATTTTTGCTTCTTCCTTCTCACATCACAAATTATTCCGGGTTGGCTGTTGCATCCAACAGCTAGGGAAAAATCTGAAACCAGCCCCCTGTCAACCTACTGCAGATATTCACCCATTACTGACTGCACAGGCAGCCAGGTTGGCTCTGCAACAAATTCCCGTGGCTGATACCAAGCAGCTAAAGAGCTATGTCAAGCCCCACTATAACATTCCTTTGCAAAACCACAATTGGATGTGCTGCCATTCCCATTGCATTTCAGTCAACGGAGCAGAAGTTCCATGCACTGCTTGGGAGGTGCAATTTGTTACATACTTCCCCCCTTTTCATGAGTAATGTTATAGTCAGCTTTGTTTTATTACAACATTTGAGATTAAAGTAGATGTCAAGGTATATAAAGAAGACAGTTAAGTTCATACCACTAGGATGGTCACTACCACTGGACTGTGTGTAGAGCTGCCAGATCTCAGGGCCTTACCCTGAGTCTTCAGGTATCGTGGGTCATCTCCCATGAGAGACAAGGGCGAAAATTCTCTCTTGGTGGGCTCAGCTCCAGGCAAGAAGAAAGGGCTGGGTGCAGTCCTCCAGCTTTTAAAGTAGCAGCTTGCTACAGTTTGCAAGGCTTAATTATTTGTTGCTGCAATGTGCAAAGACTCTCCATAGGCCCTCTGTATTTACTTAGGGGCTCAACAGACCACCCCTTTGGAGCAGCCTGCAGCTACCCCTTTCCTCACAGCATTGGGGGCACAGCAACTACATGCCATGCCCCAATCTGGCCTTTCCATGGCACAAAAAGCAGCAGCAAAAAGCATCTCCTTTTCACGTTGTGAAAAGGGCACCCTAACTGCTGCACTGATGGCTTTTTGGTGCTCCTTTGGTACAGTGTGTTTAAACGCTGCGCTAACAGAGCCCTGTGATGCCTCCCACCATATGATTGGGTGCACACCATGACACTGGCATGGGGTGGCTGGCATGCATACGCCACATCCCCATGCTGCCCCCAACGCCGGCATATAACACCAATCTGTAGAGATTCTTTATTACCTTCCACCTTCTCTCTTAATTGTTGTAGTGCCAGGACTCACTTTCCATTCCACCTTCCAGCTAGAAGCAAGTAGGTGAGATTAAAAGTTCTTATCCCATCTCCCTAAATAAACGAGAAAGAATAAATCCCTTCATTCCACCTTGCCCTGAGAACATCCCCTTTAGTTAAGATTTCTGTCTTAATTTCCAAACAGGAAAATATGCTCTCTGTGTGTATTTGAATGACAAACTGTGAGCTGCTATGGTTGGTACTTAATGCATAACCCTTAAATACATCCCCAGCACCCATCTCTAGGGACTTAACTCTGGTGAAAAATGCCACATTCACCATGAAGCTAGTGGTTTTTATACTTATCTGCCCAAGACTGCTGGTGCTTCACAAAATACAAATTCCAGGATTCTGTAGGATCGAGCCATGGCAGTCAAAGTGATGTCAAACTGCATTATTTCTACAGTGCAGATGCACCCTACACGAAGCTATTGGGTAAGGCCATAAACTGAATTGGAATGAGGTACCATCAGTATGCTGATAACACCCAGCACTATGTCTCCTTGACATCAGAGTCTGGAAACTATAACAGACTGGATGAGGGTCAATAAACTGAATTTTAATCCTAATAAGATGGTGGCTTTGCTGGGAAGCCCAAGGCCACCCAACAGATTTCCATGGCTGAGCAGGGATTTGAACCCTGGTTCCTCAAGACCTAGTCCAACACATAAAACCACTATGCCACACTGACTCCCTTATCATATACTGCTTATAAAAAGAGGGGGAAGAGAATGGTATTGTGCTGCTCATTACTGTTTGGAAGACAAAAATGTAGGATAAAAATGCCTTGCAATATAAAGGTGAATAAATGCTGGAAGAAATTGTATAGAGCTTGGACATACGGACCAGGATTTGAAGCTAGCCCCTCAAGGTCCACATGTCAGCACTCCGATTCACTGGGAAATAAATGGGAAATAATTTTTTTTCCCTTTCCATAATACAGCCCCACCATTCCTCTTTGCACTCTGGGTCATTGAATTGGGCTCTCACCATTCCTGCATATAACAATAACACCCCAAATCCCCAGGCTAGAGCTATAGAAACCTGCACCATCCATCTTCACTTCCACACCTCCTACCCTTCCTTTCTCTATTCTAGTTGCAGAAAAGCTCAGGTTATACACCAACGTTTTATCCAATTTGTTTGATTTTGCACGCGCACGTGCGCACACACACACATCTCTCCATCTGGATTTGGAGTTGAACAGACGGGGGGGAAAGGACACTGAACAAAAAAAAGGCAATAAGTGCCGTGTGGCCCCTGTGTGGCCTCCTAACCCATCTCCTTGTGCTTTACTGTCAGATAATATTTTATTTCACCACACAAGCCCTTATTGTTATTATTTATCTTTTATATAGCCCTGTAGGCACTCTGGGCTCTCCACAGACAAGCAGACATGGTAATAACTGTGTAAATTATGAACAGAGGATTCAAAGTGCTCCAATGTCCATAGAAAAGAGTTTCTTTTCTTCCCCTCAATGCTTATTCCAGATATTTTTCCCCGTGTTCCGGATTGGCCTCCTAGGTTCTCCCATGCTCCACCTAAGTCAATCATAAAATTTGATTTAGTCCCACATTATTCTCCTCTCTGGTCTTTTTTTTTTAATCAAATGCTTGCAAAAAGCCCACAGTTATGTGTTTCTTCCTTTAATCTCTCCCTTTTTGCCAAACCTCTGAGACCTCTTGGCGGCAGATGTAACCTAACAGAAAGCTGTACGGCGATAATTGCACAGAATATGTCCTTAAAAAAAGGACATTGGGTAAATACATAAAGGGGACTAAATCAACAGTTTCCTCTAGCAATTAAGCACAAACTGTTCCGTCTCCAAAAGCGAGGGGGTCTGACAGGGACAATTACCATTCAAGCGGAGGTTGATGAGACTTGGGGCAGATTCTTCCAGTGTGAACCTTTCTGAGTATAAATCCCTAGGAATTTTTTTTTAAAATATAAAATATCCTCCAGCTTGTTGATACAGGAAAACACAGGGCACATGAGGGCACCTTCACAGGTCTGGGAGCCACACAAGTTTTCAAAAACACTTCTGCTTTTGACTGTTTCAGCTTTGGAGTAAGTTTACAGCTCGGGGAAAACCCCTTACAGGTTTAAATGCAAAATCACCCCTTCAGAGGTCCTTCCTCAATTATAGCACTATGCCCCTGTTTGCACAGGCCAAATAAACCAGCCTGCCTGTGTCCTTTCAGCAGGGAGCTCAGACAACCCAGGGTCCAATCCCTGAGTTTGGTGCAAACCGTCTGGATGGTGTCCAGCATGTTCATGTATATTTGCTCCTTGGTATCTGCTAGAGTTTGGCTCCAGGATCCTCTGTTGATACCAAAATCTGTGGATGCTTGAGTCCTATTAAATACAAGGGCACATTAAAATTGTTTCCCTTATATAAAATGGCAAAATCAAGATATGCTTTTTGGAATTTATATTTTTTTTGAATATTTTCAATGGTTGAATCAGTGAATAAGGATAAAAACAAAACAAACAAACAAGCTTCATTTATATACAGCTTAATACCGCATAAGCAGTGTCTAAGCAATTTACAATGTAAGTTAATTTGCCCCCAACAATCTGGGTACTCATATTAGCAACCTTGGAAGGATGCAAGCCTGAGTCAAGCTTGAGCCCTTTTGCTGGTCTTGAACTCGCAACCTTGTGGTTGAGTGAGTGGCTGCAGTACAGGCATTTAACCACTGAACCACTGTATGTTGTTGTTGTTAACTGCCCTCAAGTCAGCCTCAACTCATGGCGATCCTGTGAACGAGGCATCTCCAAGACTCCTTGCCTTCTACTGCTTTGAATAAGTTTTGCAGACTCATGCCCATGATCTCCTTAATTGAGTCTACCAATCTGGCATGTGGTCTTCCTCTCTTTTTGCTACCCTCAACCTTTCCCACCATTATTTCCTTTTGTAATGGGTTGTACTTCCCCATGATATGACCGAGGTATGACAGCCTCAATTTGATTATCCTGGTTTCTAGGGTTATTTCAGGCTTATTCTTCCAGGGCCCGTTTGCTTGTCTTTTTGGCTGTCCGTGGTATCCTCAGCACTCCTCCCCAACACGACACCTCAATTGAATTTATTTTCTCTCTATCCACCTTTTTCATTGTCCAGTTCTCACATCCATACATATAATGGGGAACACAATGACTTGGATGACTCTAGTCCTCAGTTGTATATCTTTACTCTTTAGGATCTTTTCCTGCCCTTTCATGGCTGCCCTTCCCATTCCTAGCTTTCTTATCCCTTGACAGGAGCCTCGGTTCTGGACAATGTTTGATCCAAGGTTCAAGAAATCTTTAATTGTTTTGAGAAATCTTTAATTGTTTCGATTTTCCTCACTGTTTTCAATTTTTGTAATTTCAATTTATGTAGGCCCTCCGTGTCATTATTTTTGTTTTCTTTATGTTCAGCAGCAAGCCTTCCTTTGTGCTTTCTCCCTTGACCTTCCTCAATAATTGTTCCAAGTCTATTAACTCAGGGTGTTAAACTCAGGGTCCCTTAAAATGGACTACAATAACTCCCTGTTTGCTCCTGATCTTCCTAGGAAGAGCTAGAGCCCTCTGTTCAAATGCTGAGAGGCTGTATAAAATGTACCCAGTTCTGCCACCTGTAGGCTTGCCATTTCACAGCTCCAGGTGGGACCTGCCCATTTTTTGACCTTGAGGAAGGTCCCACCCGGCCTCTGCATTCTGTCCCGGGGACAGCTGGACTCCTGGTTCTTGCCTCTCCGTCTCAGCCTCCAAGAGTGGCTTCACCATCCCATTGATATGGGGGCCACCAGCAACTACTCAGGACCCCAGAAACCAACCTCCCCAAGTTGTCAATTTATGAGCCATTCTAAATTGATCCTGAAAAAAACAATTAAAGGCCCATTCACACTATGAAGTTATACTGCTATGATTCCACTTTAGGCATCCTGGTTCCAATCTACAGATCCCAAGATTCAACAGGATGCAATCATGGCAGTTAAAGTGGAATCATAGTGTTAGAACTGTGTAGTCTGAAAGGGCTCCAGGGACAGCCCTGGGAACTAGTTGTGTTTATGTTCCACTGCATTTGGTGTGACACTTTATGAAGAAGAAGAACTACTCCATGGTGGAGACCTTTGGAGTTCTGCCTTGCCTTCCACCAAGATTTCTTCATTTCTCTCCAGCATGTCTGTGGTCTCTCCCCTTTGCAGAGCATGCCCTCCCTGGAAAAGTTTAGATTTCTTTCTTTCTTTATCACTTGCAAGCTTCTGTGTTAAATAACTCCCATATGCAACATTTCAAGAGTTGTATCCCCACATCTGTGCAAAACGATCAACTATCCCCCAGATACTGAAGGTTAAGGGAGATGGATGCATGGGGAAGGCAAAGGACCGAGAAAGGCAGGAAATCTCAGGTTTTGTATTGCTGGCTGGGCTGCAGTCTCGCTTGCTACAACCTTGGGCAAGTCTCTCCTAGCACTTCATCAGATTAGTTTCCTTTAATTCCTTTACAAAGGGAAGGATATATATCTGCCTTAGGAGATGACAGATTCAGACTCAGTTTTCCTGGTTGGGATCTTGATTTATACGCTGACACTAAACATCTTGTTACAACACATGCTAGAATCGGCAGCTACCAGTTCCCACCATGTGACAGAGTGATGCGGTTTCTGATGCCTGTTGCCCTCATTTCCGGCTGCTAAAGCGCATTAAATGAGGCTTTTTAAAATGTATGGGAAACAAAATACGTCCTAATGTTACTTTCCCAGTTGGACAATTGCTTGCTCGCTTTCCTTGCAAAGGGATTGAGCTGAAAGAAATCCCTGGTTCAAAATCTCTTCTCTGCTATGGTAGCCTTGAACATTGTTCGCCTAGCCTCAGTCCAGAATGGAAGTTAGTGGAGCAATAAGACACCTTCAGAGACTAATTTGGGAGGGTGTTGGGTCACTCCAAAATGGTGAGGTTAAAGTGAACCCCCAAGACTTCTCTGTAGTTGATCCCCCCTTCCCAAGGCATTATCAATCAGAAGGCCGCATCCAGATTGATTTAAAAACCACAATTTTGTTCCTCTTCATTTGATTTTATACCGACTGACTTGGGAAGCTGGCATTAAAAAGTCTCTGATTGTACCGGGAGCTGACAGAATACATTCTGGGAAAAACAAAATGTGTATGGATCATTAAAATATAATTAGAAAAAATAGGCATAAAATCTGTGACTTTCTGTTCTTTTTGATCAGTCTGGACAAGACTAGAAATGTATGAAATTCAAGGGCATCATTAGGGGTGTGTGGTGGATACAGACAGCACCCAATGACATCTTGGAGCGTGTCATCTGGTGCGGCCCTCTGAGGAAGTGAGAACCAGTGACAGAAGAAGCATGGAGGTCTGAGTCCTCCACTCCCCTGCCACCACTGCTGGTCACTTTTGGGGTGCTACACCACCCTGAGGAAATGAGTAGCGAAGGTGGCAGGAATATGGAGGACTTAGACCTACACACACCCATAGTGCCGCCGCTGCTCATCTCTTTGGGGTGCTGCACCCTCTGAGGAAATGTGTGGCAGGAGCAATGGGAATGTGGAAACTTGAGCCCTCCATACCTGGCACCAGCAGTGATGGTAGCAGGAATGTGGAGGCCTAAATCTTACAAACAACCCCACTACCAACTGCAGTGGCAACAAGAAAATGGAGGCCTGAGTCCTCCACTGCCGCCTGCATATAACCAATCTATTCAGGGCCTGCAGCCCCCGAGGAAATGAGTGGTGGCAGTGGTAGGAACGTGGAGGATTCAGGCATCCACACACACCCTGCCACCATCGCTTGTCTCTTCAAGGCTCCATGGCCCCTGAGGAAATGAGCAACAGCAACAACAATGGCAGGAACATGGAGGACTGAGGCCCTATAGAGACCGGCCCAAAAGGCTGGCCTGTGGGCGGAGCCAGTGTGTAACATTCTGATGACACATGCCCGGACTTCACCCCCAGCCAGGGCATCATGATGCTGCATGCCACCCCAGACATCACGTGGCATCATGATGCACCTCCAGCACTGCGTCCAGATGATGCAGCACTGAAGAGGTGCCATATAACCACACTGCCATAGCTATGGTGCCCTTTCAAGGGTGCAAAAAGGAGCTGCTTTTTGTGGCTCCTTTTTGCGCCCTCAGAAGGCTGGATTGGGGCCATGGCATTAGGTTGCCACAGCCCCAATCTGCCTGAAGAAGGGGAGGCTAGATGCCGCCCCTTCATGGCTGTATGTACAGTCCCTGAGTCTTCCACTCTCCACTACCATCACTGGTCATCTGTCTGGGACTCCGGAGGAGATAAGTGGAGATGGTGGGAGGAGCAGATTCATAATTTTTTACCATTCCCCCCCTGTTTTGTTGGAGGTGGTTAGAAAAAATGATCCGCACTGAGTGGAAAACATGCTGGCATACCACTGACTAAACTGTGGTTATTTTGCTGTTGCTTTCATTGTACACATATTGTCACCACCTTCTGTTGGAGGATAGTGATGGTAATCATTTATTTATCAAGTCACTGTAGTTATGTCCAACCTCTCCTCCCAAAATTGGATCCAAGGCAGCTAATTTAAAACATGGTTTAATACAACCATCATGATTGTTTTAAAACAAGGTTTAGTGTTTTCATTGATTTGTAAAATCATACCTGCAAATAGTCAAAATTAATAATGATTTTTCTGCCAATGTTAAGCCCCCCACATTAAAAACATTTCTAGGGTCCCTGTTCAACTCCCTCTCCCCACCTTACGGTTTGAAGAACAATGTTATAAACTTGATTTAAACAAGGATGGACAACCTCAGCAGATCCAAAGACAAATGGTCTGTCCCTGAAGCCTTCTGAAGGCCTCATGGATTGCAATGAATGCCAAAAAGCAATAATGTGCTATAAATTTATTAGGTTTGCTTATGAGGAATTATCTCCACTGTGTCCAGAACAAAACCAGCAGATACTCTGGCAAAGCTCATGCTAATGGGCATAACAGTTATTGGCAACATGGATTGGAGCCAAACAAGATACATCAAAGTGTTGATCCTGTAACAAAAACATTGAAAATCTGAAGAAAAAATAGGCATGTTTATTTGGTGGTGGAAAATATGGGATTTGGCTTTAAATGAAAAATTAACAGAAGAGAATAAAGCATTAAGGAGGAAAATAGGGACACAATCATTGCAACATGAATGCTATTCACTGATAGTTTTTTGTGGGGTTTTCAGGCTATGTGACCATGTTCTATAAGAGTTCTGTAGACCATGGCCCCACAGCCCGAAAAACAAACAAAATTCTATGGATGCCGACCATGAAAGCCTTCGACTTCACACAACTCATTGACTTTATGAGATCTGGAGCTGGAATTGTAGGCTCTAACGGTTGACACTGGCGATTTTGGAGAGGACTATTGAATATGGATTGAATTTGGAGAGAAAAGCAGTAGATATTGCTTTTAGGCATTAAAATATTAAAGAAAGGATCTCACTATTTATTATTAACAGAGAAAAACACTGATTTAAGAAGGTGAATATACCAAATGCAGACTGTTATTCTTCTGTTTAAGAATGGTTTGTAACTTTTATGTAATGCTATGTTTAAATATTTTTTAAAAAGACTTAAGAGGAGAAAAAAAATACTAGACAAGACCACAAAACATAGAACACACCCACACTATTTATAGTTCTTTGTATTAAGAACTTACCAGCATGCATTGCCTTTTCCTATCGTACAAATTTGAAAATAAAATCATTAACTTTTTTTAATGTCAAGAGAAAATTTTAGAAATAGTATTTATAATGTCTCTGTTAATAGGGAGGGTGAAATTAAGGTCTGTGTTTGCTTATGTCTGCCACGTATGTGTAAAATAAAATTATTATTATCATCATCATCATCCCAGATTATGCAAAAGATAGCAAATTTCAGTTTAAGACCTCCTATTATGAGGAATTGCTCAACTACTAAAATATATTTATATTTATATTTATATATATTTAGGAGCCCTGGTGGCGCAGTGGTTAAATGCCTGTACTGCAGCCATTCACTCAAAACCACAAGGTTGCGAGTTCAAGACCTGCAAAAGGGCCCAAGCTCGACTCAGGCTTGCATCTGTCTGAGGTCACTAAAATGAGTACCCAGACTGTTGGGGGCAAATTAGCTTACTTGCTAATTAGCTTACTTGCTGTTCACCGCTATGATCTTTGGAATAGTGGTATATAAATAAAACGTATTATTATTATTATTATTATTATTATTAGACATTGTTGTGTGTCTTCAAGTCATTTCTGACCCTAGAATCATAGAATCATAGAATCATAGAGTTGGAAGAGACCACTAGGGCCATCCAGTCCAACCCCCTGCCATGCAGGAAATCCAAATCAAAGCATCCCTGACAGATGGCCATCCAGACTCTGTTTAAAGACCTCCAAGGAAGGAGACTCTATCACCCTCTGAGGGAGTGCATTCCATTGTCGAACAGCCCTACCTGTCAGGAAGTTCCTCCTAATGTTCAGGTGGAATCTCTTTTCCTGCAGCTTGCATCCATTGTTCCGGGTCCTGTTCTCTGGAGCAGCAGAAAACAAGCTTGCTCCCTCTTCAATATGACATCCCTTCAAATATTTAAACAGGGCGAACATATCACCTCTCAACCTTCTTTTCTCCAGGCTAAACATCCCCAGCTCCCTAAGTCGTTCCTCATAGGGCATGGTTTCCAGACCTTTCACCATTTTTGTCGCCCTCCTTTGGACACGCTCCAGTTTCTCAATGTCCTTTCTGAATTGTGGCGCCCAGAACTGGACACAATATTCTAGGTGGGGCCTGACCAGAGCAGAATACAGTGGCACTATTACTTCTCTTGATCTAGACACTATACTTCTATTGATGCAGCCTAAAATAGCATTGGCCTTTTTAGCTGCCGCATCACACTGTTCACTCATGTTCAACTTGTGGTCTACTTGGACTCCTAGATCCCTTTCACACGTAGTTTCATTCAGCCAGGTGTCACCCATCCTATATCTGTGCATTTTATTTTTCCGCCCTAAGTGCAATACCTTACATTTCTCCGTGTTGAATTTCATTTTGTTAGCTTTGGCCCAGCTTTCTAGTCCATTCAGGTCATTTTGAATCTTGATCCTGTCCTCTGGGGTATTAGCTATTCCCCCTAATTTGGTATCATCTGCAAATTTGATAAGTATGCTTCCAATTCTGTCATCCTGGTCATTGATAAAGATGTTGAATAGCACTGGGCCCAGGACAGAGCCCTGTGGGACCCCACTGGTCACTTTTCTCCAGGATGAAAAGGAGCCATTGTTGAGCACTCTTTGGGTTCGGCCAGTCAACCAATTACAGATCCATTTAACAGTTCCTTTGTCTAGCCCACATTTTACAAGCTTGTTTGCAAGAATGTCATGGGGAACTTTGTCAAAGGCCTTACTGAAATCAAGATATACTATATCCACAGCATTCCCTTCATCTACCAAGCTGGTAATTTTATCAAAGAAAGAGATTAGATTTGTCTGGCATGACTTGTTTCTCTGAAACCCATGTTGACTTTTTGTGATTATGGCGTTGCCTTCTAGATGTTCACAGACTCTCTGTTTAATCATCTGCTCCAGAATCTTTCCTAGTACTGATGTCAGACTAACTGGACGATAATTGTTGGGATCCTCTTTTTTCCCCTTTTTGAAGATGGGGACAACGTTTGCCCTCCGCCAGTCTGCTGGGATCTCTCCTGTTTTCCAGGAGTTTTCAAAGATTATTGCCAATGGCTCCGATATTACATTTGCCAGTTCTTTTAATACCCTTGGATGGAGTTCATCTGGTCCCGGAGACTTAAATTCATTTAGATTAATAAGGTGTTCCTCTACTATCTCTTTACTTATTCTGTACTGAAATGCCCCTATCCTGTCCTCTGCTCCATTATCCTCAGGTTGAGCACCCTTTGCCTTTTCTGAGAAGACTGAGGCAAAGAAGGTGTTGAGTAATTCTGCCTTTTCTCTGTCTTCTGTTAGCATTTTGCCATCTTCTCCACGCAGTGGCCCTACCGTTTCCTTCTTCCTTTTGCTGCGGACATATCCAAAAAAGCCCTTTTTATTGTTCTTAACCTCTCTAGCAAGCCTGAGTTCATTCTGCACTTTAGCTTTTCTGACATTACCCCTACACATGCCTGCTATTTCTTTGAATTCCTTTTTTGTGATTTCCCCCTTTTTCCATTTCTTATACATGTTCCGTTTCAAACTTAGCTCGGTTGAAAGTTCCTTAGTCATCCATCCTGGTTTCTTGAGACACCTCCCGTTTTTCTTTCTCACTGGAACTGTTTGAAATTGTGCCTTCAGTATCTCCCTTTTGAGAAAGTCCCATCCGTCCTGAACTCCTTTATCTTTTAGTATTTCTGACCATGGAATTGCCCTCAATACTTCTCTAAGTTTACTGAAATCTGCTCTCCTAAAGTCTAGGATGCGTGTCTGACTATGCCTGGCTTCTCCTTTCCTCTGTATAACAAACTCCAGGAGAACATGGTCACTTCCACCCAATGATCCCACCACTTGCACCCCATTAACCAAGTCATCCTTGTTGGTTAGGATCAGATCTAAAATAGCTGACCCCCTTGTTGCCTCTTCCACCTTTTGGACCATGAAATTGTCTTCCAGGCAAGTGAGGAATTTGCTAGGCCTTGAGGATTTTGCTAAGTTTGACTTCCAACAAATATCAGGATAGTTGAAGTCGCCCATCACTACTACATCTCTCTTTTCTGACTGTGTGGTCATCTGTTCTAGAAAGATATCATCCAATTCCTCAGTCTGACTTGGGGGTCTGTAGTAGACTCCCACCGTAAGGAAACCCTATCATGTTTTTGAGTTTTTTGGAAAGATTTGTTCAGAGGAGACTTGCCATTGGCTTTGCCTGTGGCTGAGAGTATGTGACTTGCCCAAGGTCATCCAGTGATTTTCATGACTGAGCTAGGAATCAAACCAACACTCAAACTACTATGCCACGAGTACAATATACAATAATATACTCTGCATTGGCACAGGGTAGAATGCACAATGGTTTAAACCCAACCTTTAAAGAGTTATGCACGCAGAGCTGGGCCTATGGTAGTTTCTCTCCCACATTTGATCTGTTTTTGTTGGAAACTCAACTCTTTTCCATTTAGAATGGGAAGTAATTGGTTAATTTTGGTAAATTCTTCATCAAAATGAAAAATCTTATCCTTTGCTTATTCCTTTCAGGCTCTTCCTTATGGAAAATGACTCCCGGGATCTGGGAACAACAATAGCAAATGAATCTTGGTTGGAGTCTTGGCAGCTTCACATTCTTTTGTTGTGCCACATCTGGAGACCAGTTTTCTGGGTTGTGTGACCTAAAATACCTAAAATGGTTCCCTTCCCTCCTCCTCTTTCTAGTACTGAAATCCCAGAATCCCATGAGCAAAGTTTTTTTGGAATTGCAGCCCAAAAAATAGCATGTGGTGACCAAGATGAGAGGAAGATGAGTTAAATGCTACAAGTGTGTAGTGTGAAAGGTTCTAAGTTGATGACAAAGCAGATTCACATTCTGCACCATTCAAGGTAAAAGGTGTGGACCAATTTTCATAGTTTATCCTTTTTTTGGACTATAACTCCCAGAATCCCGTGATGACAATGAACTCTGTGGGTAGAGGGAATCTGGGAGTAATGATCCAAAACAAAAACCTAGCTTTCCAGTGGCCAGACTGGCTGGGTAATTCTAGGAGTTGCAGTCCGCCCCTAAAAAGGAACTTTTCCAATCCTGCATTCAGAGCAGGCCCATTTTGCACAGTGTCCCAGCTTCAAGCATTCTCCAGATGCCTCAAAAGCAGGTTTGTCTACTTCTACTGCGATGCATGGAACCCAGCTCTTTGCTCGCTTGCTGTTGTTCTCCTAGTAAAGATGTTTTTGACTAAATTAGAGACATAGCTTGCCAAAATATTTGACAACACTGAGCATGTCTTGGCAGCACTCCAGTCTCTCTCATTCTCTCTCTGTCTTTAAAATAAGGTGTTTGGGAGGGAGAATTGTTTTACCCACATAGACATCAGCATCAGCTTGCATAGTGCTGCTACAAACCAAGCAACAAAGGAAGTAGAGAAAAAGTGAGCAGCCAAAAGAAAAAGCATCTAAAGCCGATAAGCAGGAAAGCAATGTTTCTTTCTTGATTTACTTACTTCCTGGCCTCCTGACTTGATCCATCACATCTCTGCTAAGGGTCATAGTGATGAACAACTGCATATAAAAATTACAGAGGACAAAATGAAAATAAAACAGCCGTCATCAAACAAAACAAAGTCAATGAAAACAGCCCACAGTCCACTAGAAAATCGATAAAGGTACAAACAGCCAAGACCTGAGGTGCCCTTAAGAGTTCCGTAGGAGAGAAAATACTGTATATATTCATGTATAAGTCTAGTAATTTTAGTCTAAAAACTGACCCAAAAACCCTTCTATTTTTAAAAAAGGAACCATCCCTTTCTCTGAGGTGTATGGTCCATCCCAGGAGCACCTAAAAGGAGCACTGACCCCATTTACTCTCCTTGGTGTGATACCATTTCTGACCTTTTTTTAATGCTGGAGTGGGAAATGTTGGTGACAGTAGCTCTTTGGCACTTCCAAAGGAATTGGGCTTTGAAGGATTTGAATAAGACACTCCTGTATGTTTGCCAGTTTTTCTGGGTTAAAATCAGGTAAAGTTATCACATTAAAGATTTTAATCACCCAAATGCATCTTAGGGAGTAGGTTCATGTCTATGAATCATAGAGTTGAAAGAGACCACAAGGGCCATCCAGTGAAAGCTCATGCTACCCTCCTTCACTTAGCCTCAAAGGTGCTGTAAGATGCCTTTGCTATAATCACTGTTAATGTTATTGCCATTTTCTTCATTTTGCCTTTTTGTCCTTTTTGACGTGTGTGCATTTTCTTAGCCCTTCCTTTGCCTGATCATCTCCCCTATGCATTACAGACCCACAATAGACTAAAGTCCCCTCTTCATCTATCCATCCTTTAGGATGAGCACGGACAATTATGCCTGCTGGAATTTTGTAAGTGCTTTGGCATCATTTTTCTTTACTTCATCCTTTACATCCTTTGTTACATGTCCCTCAGTTTTACTCTTGACATATCCACAAGTCATATTAAAATCCATAATTTTGGCCTCAGAATCTGCCTTTGACTTGTACATTTATAGCCGAGTATATACAATAAGCCTTAGGTAACAAACTCTGTCTCTGACACCTCCAGTTCATCTATGTATTGCAAAATTGTA
This sequence comes from Sceloporus undulatus, assembly GCF_019175285.1. NCBI lineage: Eukaryota > Metazoa > Chordata > Lepidosauria > Squamata > Phrynosomatidae > Sceloporus > Sceloporus undulatus. The sequence continues at coordinate 264,759,008 of NC_056524.1, read as the reverse complement.
CATAAAACTATTTCTTTTTGTTACATGCCCATAAATCAGCACTGATTATTGCTGATCCCACCATAGGGCTTTCAAGATATATTCAGACACATTTGGTCTCTGAGGCTGAGAAAATATGATTCACATAAGGTCATCCAGTAGATGTACCATGACAGAGTAGGGATTCAAACTCTGGTCTCCTGAAGTCCTATTCCTACTCTCAAACCACTCTACAACACTGGCTCTATAGCTATTTAAATTTTAGATAGTCTGGACCTGAGCAGTGTAAGGCTTTAAAGATGATAATCAGCCCTTTAAATTTTGTCCAGAAACAAACTGTAGCCTAAGAGGCTGAATCAGAAGTACCAGACCACTGGGCAAAACTAAGCTTTTCCTTTTTATGCTAAGTGGCTGGATTTTGGAATGATGGATAACTATGGTGTGGTAGAGACGCACCTTTTGCACCGTGCTGGTAGCGCAGTAGGGTCCCTAACCCTAATACACTGTGGTGCCATAACAATGGTGGCACCAGTGTTATGTGATGGATGCATAGTGTACGCATGTCGCACCAGCATTGTGATGTTACGAGTGCACCATTGGCACACCCAGGCATCACAAGTGTGGCGCTAAAAGAACCCGCTTTTCGTGGGTTCTTTTTGCTCTGCAGGAAAGCCACACAGTTTTGGCGGCTGCAGCTTCCCTGCAGGGCAAAACTAGACACCAGGAGACTGTCCTTTTTGGACAGTCTGTACAGCTCCACTTCCATCTTTTATCATTTCTTCCAACTGGATGCAGGAGACTAAATACTGAGAAGAAAAAACACTAGTGGCTGCTGTGAACCTTATGAGGATGATTCTGTTAGACTGTATCTGCACTGCAGAAATAATCCAGTTTCACACCACTCTTAACTGCCATGTTTTGTGAGATATTTAACCTTCTCTGTCAGAGAGCTCTGGTGTGACAACAAACAATTCCCAGAACTCCATAGCATTGAGCCATGGCAATTAAAATTGTGTCATACTGGATTATTCTGCAGTGCAGATGCAACCTCAGTGAATATGCCAGAGAAATTATACTGCCATTGTTGGTTCTATCATTCTGAAAAGGGGCATGGGCATAACAGTCATGAAAGAAGTAAGACATTGGAGAAATAGGTTGCTCAGAGCTAGCAAATTTTTGTATGCTTTTTCCAACCCTAAAGAAAGTGTATCCACTAACATAGTGTACTGACAGAATCATGCCACCCTCCAGATGCTATTGGTCTTGGACTCTGAGCATTCTTGTGAGCGTTGCCTATGCTACAAACCTATATAGGCCAGTGGCCTCCATAACTCACTCCTCAAGAAATCCTGGAAATTGTGGTTCAGGAAAAGTACCAAAACTACTCATAGGAGAACTTTCAAGACACTTACAAAAACTCCATTATTTCTAGTTATCCTTTCATCAGAAATATTTGAGTACTGTCTTTCAGCTTGTAAGGCTGATGAAGCAAGGTACAATGAAATACGAAAATACAACAGGAATGGGATTTAAGAACAGGTGAGCATTTAAAAATGTTATTTAAAAACAGAAGAAAACAATCTGAAAAGCCAATGGCCTTACAGAATAATATACACTTAACTACCTAGTGGAAGCTTGATAAGGACGCAGAAAGCCTGACTTCACTTGAGAGGGAGTGTTTTGATGTGGGCACACTGTAATTCCATGCCTCTTCCAGTCGATTGTTTGGGACCAAAAACTGACACTCATCACAGCTGTAAGATAAGGTTTATCAGTAGTAAAGGATGCAGCAGGTGATTTACAGCACAGGAAGCATGGCAGTCATCTACCTGATGGATTCCAGCATCATCTCTCAGCAAGTTGTAGAACTGGCCCCCTAAACAATACAATACAGATAAATGCTGGATCAACACTTCTCATTCCCATGCCTGAATAATGGATCATGAGTATTAAGGGGTTCCCCAACATCTGAGCAAGGCTGGAAGATGGATTCCCAAGGTTCTATAGGGCAGACCCAAATAAAGGGAACTGAATTCCATTCCAATAAAAACAAGTTCATTATGGGAAAGCTTACTCACCTGTAGGGATGGAAAGAATATTCAAAAATATTTGGGAAATGGTTGAAAAGCATGTTTCTTGAGTTTCAGAAAGCCCTGATGAAAAGAATCCTGGAGTGTTGAAAATTTTTGGAGTTCAGGATTTATTTTGCACAAATTTTACACCTGGTGTTTTTGCACAGGAAACAGCATTTTCTGCACAGGAAACAGCATTTTCTGTCCTAAAAATAATGTGTCTGTACGGAAATATTATTTTCTGTGGGGAAAAAAAATCTAGTTCCTGCACTAGGTTCCCTAAGGCAAACATATCATGGGGTTTCCTGGGGCTGAAAGTATGTAACTCACCCAAGGTAATATGATGGGTTTTTATTCTCAAGTGGAGGAATCAGATCCTGATCTCCAGAGTTGTAGTCCAGCTCTCAAACCACTACACCACATTGGTTCTCCTTGCACAAAAATACCACATGTGAATTTTGTACAGAATAAGTCCTGAACTGCAAATAGTCTTAATAACTGCACAGTTTCCAAACATTTTCTCCCAGAGGGAAGGCGATTGCTCAGATTACTTGTTGCTTCCTTCAAAAACAACTTTAGCAAATAATTGCATTCCTTGTCCCTGTTCCCTGCCTTCAATTGCCAGGCAGCAGTGAAACTATTTAGCCGTGATGGTTATATGGACTCTAGAACTCATTTGCTTGCAGATCTCAAGTTCTGGGCAGGCTTATGACAGAGAAGGAGATTGTTCAAATAAGCTGGCCTGCCTAAAAGCTTTTTGGCCACTCTCCTCAGCTGAGGAAGGTTTCCAGACTCACTTTAAAAGAACAGTAATGAAACAGTTCCTGCCTATGGGCTCATTCAGAAAGACATGTGGGGAAAGGGAAGAGAAGGCACTAGATTGTTAGTCTGTGTCCTTAAACAGGTCACAGTCCTTTATATATTGATGGGGGGAATTGCCAGCAGGTGAATCAGAGAGAGGCAGTGTGGTGTAGTGGTTTGAACATTGGACTACAACTCTACATACCAGAGTTTAAATCTCCATTCAGCCATGAAAAACACCTGGGTGAATTTGGGTACATCACATTCTCTCAGACGAAAGCAAAGACAAACCCACTCTGAACAAATCTTGCCAAGAAAACCCCATGATAGGGTTGCCTTAGGGTCACTGTAAGTCAGAAATAACTTGAAAGGCACACAACAACGAGGGAATTGGACCTGCATGTTGCTGATGGGCCACAATTTGCCCAGCCTTGCAGTAATCAGTACAAGATGTGAATACCAACACATGGATGACTGTGGTCAAATCCATGTCGGAGAGAAGCAGAACTTAGCCAGATAAGGCTAAGTAAGGGACTCACCAGATAAGGCAAGATGAACTTTTTAAAGAATCTTCCCTTCCCCCCTTGCATTCTTACCCAGAGTTTGTTTTCATCCTTTCCCATTTCACAGTCTGCACCACATCCTTGGCTGAAGAAAGAGCAACCATCCATCTGAGTTCGGAAACCATCTGTTCTGTGACTATAACTGTTCACTGCAATTGTTATTCAAGAGAAAGCTAAAGCCCCACTTGCTCCATTCATATCATGAAAGAAGGGTCTTAGAGCTCCCCCTTCTTGCTCCCGGTCTCAGAGTTGGGGTATGAATGTGGAGAAAATGTTTTAACTGTCTAGTGACACCCCCCCCCCAAAAAAATAGAAAATGTTGGAAGAGACAGGCCCTCTGTAAGATCTAACCTGCACTGCAGAATTAATGCAGTTTGGCACCACTTCAACTGCCATGGCCCAATGCTATGGAATAGTAGGATTTGTAGTTTTGTGAGATATTTAGCTGTCATGTCAGAGAGCTCTGGAGACACAACAAAGTACAAATCCCAGGATTCCATAGGCATGGCAGTCAAAGTGTTGTGAAACTGAGTTATTTCTGCAGTGCAGATTAGACCTAAACCAGCAAAGCTCTTCTTGATGTGCTGCTACATCTCTTACCCTGGATCATTCTCACTAATACAGAACAACAAGGGACAGCAGGACTGAAACCCAAACCAGTCCATGCTGAGAAACAAAGAGGGAAGTATATTTAGGTGAAGCAGAGCATGGCAAAATTATTTTTAAAATTACATCTCACAGAATCCTCCAGCCAACATGGACACTGGATGGGAGATTATGGGAACAAAAAGCTTTACAAGCTCTGAGAAACCCCAAAACAGGAGTACCGTAGAGCATGGGGCCAATTGTCTACCCCCAATCCCTTGTGGGGCTGCATCCCTTCCTGTGGCCAAAATGCCTTGTTTTCTCCTCCATTTCTTCTTTAAAATGGTGCCCAGAGTTACATCACATCACATCCTGATACCATTGTGAAAGAGAAATGGAGTGAAACCAAGATATTTGAAGGGTTTCTGGAAGGAAATCTGGAGAGAGCTTGGCCTGTTTGCATGCACTGTGCAGCTTGGGGAGTGATTTTTCAGATAATTTTTGCCCAAAAAGAATGCCAAAAAAATTAAGAGCAAATGGAGAGTCGGGGAAGGTGGGGTTTAGGGATTCAATGTGGTCCATGATGTATATTTCACCAGCATTTCTATACAAGCAATGATATTTATATGTGTTGTTCTGTGCCTTCAAGTTATTTCTGACTTATGGCAATCCTAAAGTGAACCTGTCATGGGGTTTTCTTGGCAAGATTTGTTCAGAAGAGGTTTATCATTGACTTCCTCTAGGCTGAGAGCATGTACCTTGTCCAAAGTCATCCAGTGCCTTTCATGGCTGAGCAGGAATTCAAACCATGGTCTCCAGAGCTAAACCACTATACTATGTATGCAGAAATATTATTTCCTGCACAGGAAAAACAGTTTTCTGTACTCAGGGACTTTTTCTGCACAAAATTTGTACATGGGTGATTTGCATTGGAAAAAACAGCTTATTCTGAACAGGAAATAATATTTCTGTGTAAAAATTGTCAAGACCATGTGCCACACTGGTCTGAAAATGACATGGATGTGGCCACTAGGAGTAACTGGAGCAGAGGTTTTATACAAAAGCCAGCATGTATATAGTCTCCTAAAATTCCAGATAGCCACAAAGTACAGGTACCAGACACACTGGCAGAAATCATGCTGCTCAGCAGTTATTGTAAGCAACCCCAATTGAAAGCCCTTATTCAAACTGGGAAGAACCAAAGTCTTTCCCCATATATATATATATATATATATGGGGTCCCTCCCTTAATATAATGGTATATTAATGCTCACATATTAGTAACCATATAAATTATATTATACAAAACAAAACACTACAATCCACAGCATTTCCCCCATATACATATATCCTCCTCTCAAAAAACAAAACAAACAAACAAACCAAAACAGAACAAAACAAAAGGACCTAAGTCTTATCCCTGTCAAACCCAGCTTCTTCGCCTCTGTAGTCCCCATTCTTTCCTTCTTTCTGAACTAGCAAGTACAGCCTCTTCTTTTTCTCCTCCTAATAGGGCACACCAATAATTCATAAAAGTTACACTGTCATGACTCCATCATGTGAAATGCTGGGATTTATAGTTTGTTTTTGCCTTGAGCTGTGGCAGTTAAAGCGGTGTCCAACTGCCATTCATTCTGCAGTGCAGATGCAACTACAGTTGCTTAGTTTATAGCAGCAGCTGCAGAAGGTAGAGAAAAATTCATTAAACACTGCAATGTTGTTTGCTGTGCTGTTTGTTTTTAATATGTATTAGTAATATTTATAACCTCTGTGTATTTTTTAAGGTTATAGATTTCACTGATTGATAGTTGTATCCTCCAGCTAAGATGGTAAAGTTATTGGCATTTTTAGTGTACGATCCTCACTGCGGTATTCAGACACTGAGTTCTCTTGTTTATATTTTAGCCTCCCATTCCTGATGTTTCAGTGCTGAGCTCTGTGGGAATGGTTTAAAATAGTTTACAGCCAGGGTCTGCCCAAGATATCCAGCTGCCTGAGGCAAAATAACAAATTGTGCCTTTCCTTTATTCATCTAAGTGAAAGTGCACAGAACCCAAAGCTAGACAAGTTGTATATATATTTTTTGCATCTGAATCAAATAACCCCCTCTCCAGAAACATGGTAGCAAATATACAATAATAAGAAATTAAATAATTTACCAGTTATTTAACTATGCCTTTTCACAACACTCAATGTTTATGGTCTGGAGCTGCCACCAGCAGTAGGATAAAGGGTGTTCAAGGTCTTTGAAATGTTTCTGGGAAGAGAGAGACTCAGGATCTCCCCATCTGGAGGAGAAAAACGTCTCTGAAAGTCTGAAGAGTTTCCAGTTCTTTTTGTTTTGGTTGTACCTGCTTATTCATGAGTAGCATTGTGTCTCTTGCCAGGTTTCCCTCCCCTTTTGTATTCTTTCTCTTCCCTCTACCATTACGCATGTGTCACACTTTGGTGGTGTTTCCATGAACCAGAATACTCTAGGAGCAGACCAGAGTATCCTGGCCCTGAACCTGCCTCAAAGTTCCCCCATCACCTGGCACTCTGGAGTAATGCCAGGAGGCTCTTTGCACACATATCTCACTGTGCTGCCTGCAGCTTTCGCTGCCAGGGTCACTTCATCTGAGGCCAGAATGAAATGCCCAACCATGTGATAGACATTGGGTGCCTTGTACTGATCTTAGACATGCAGCAGCAGTGATGTGCCAGGAGGGTCAGTGGGATGGGTATGCAAACATCTGCCTGGTGCCAGAATGGAGAGCCTTTGTAACGTGGTGGGTTGGTGCAGCTCTGAGTCCAAGTTACTTAAGGCTGCCCTTGGAGTATCCTGGCTGCTACAAACGAAGCCAGAGTAACAGTGTAATGCAAATATACCCTAAGAAGGGCTACAACATATTTGGAGAAGGGCTTAATATTGAACATGTTGTTGTGGTGGTGGTGGTTGTTGTGTGCCTTCAAGTTGCTTCTGACTTACATGACCCAAAGGCTCATGGAGTTTTCTTGGCAAGATTTGTTTAGAGGGGGGTTTCCATTGCCATCCTCTGAGACTGAGAGAGTGTGACTTGCTCAAAGTCACTCAGTGGGTTTACATGGTCGAGCCGGGATTTGAACCCTGGTTTCCAGAGTCATAATCCAGTGCTCAAACACTATACCACTACAACATACTGGGGCTTAACATACTGGGGTTTTTGAGTAAACATGCCTAAAACTGTGCTGCTAAACTCTTCCTACAAGGAGGTCCCTCTCATCTGCATAATGTAATTTGCTTGATTTACTGTCACTCTTTCTACCAATCTCCTTTTCTGCTTGGGTTGTCACTTGACGCTCCTCAAGAGAAAGTCAATGGCATGAGCTATCCTGCATCGCCACCGTCTCTCTTGTAACTCCGGGGGCTTTCAGCAGCTGTGAGGAGGCTTTGAAGTGAAACCAGAGGAGCAGAGTGTCAGTAGAGGTGAGGCTTCCTGCCAGCTTGGCCGCCTGCCTCAAAATGGATCCCGGGTCTTGTTATGGCAAGGCCAGCTGGATGGAGAATGTGCGCCTGAACAACAGCAGTAGTGCATGGACAGGCCTGTGATTAGCTATGCGTGCCACTCTTCCTCTCGGGCTTTGCCCTTCTCTTCATGTGGCCCTGATGTCTGCGGACATGGCAAGGAAAGAGAAACAGATGTTCCTGTGGAGAGACTGAGCTCTACCCTGATGTCAAAACAAGGAAATGGAAACCCCCAAGTGGCTCCACTCGAGAGTTTGCTTTTTAGCTGCACATACCATTCTCTGACATATTCTCCATTTGCTTGTGCTTGTGTGTGTATATAAGCTCATGTCTCAGACATGCCTGTCCTCATGCTTCCCTACATTGTTCTTTGGCCCTATAAGATCCACAGTATATCACGGCTCTAAACCAGAGCACAGCCCAAGGATTTATCAGCAGGATTTAACAAGGATTTATCACCACTTTAAAGGGTTGGGCAACAAGTTGATTCAAATCCACCTAGGGCTGTAGCTACATGGGGGTTACCCCCAAATAAGATTTGTCCACTTCCCAAACTTTTCCTTCAGTCCCCAAATTCCTAGTGTAGTAAGTAACTTAAATCTTCAGCTGAGGATTTAGAAATACAATTTAAGCATCCAAAGAGAAGGGACAGACTAAGCGACCAAGGGAAATTGAACACAGCAAATAGCGGAGCCCTAGAGGCAAATGGTTTTCAATATCTCATTCTCTGGATTGCTAGAAATTTGGGAACCAAAGAAAAATTTCATGGGAGGGACAGATTTCTATTTGTGTGGCATTGTGTCCCAGTTAATCCAATTTTTTCTGCTCACTGAGTGCAACCAATTTATCTCAGTTTATGACAACTGGAGATTTTGGAAGACAGTGTAGAGATGTTCAGTGGGCCACTGGTATCTGCTATGGTTTGGATCCAGAACTCTTTGTGGATATCAAAACCCATAGATGCTCAAGTCCCATTATATACAATGGGGTAGTAAAATGGTGCCCCTTATATAAAATAGCAAAACTAAAATTTGCTTTTTGGATATTATTAAATATATATTTTCAAGTCATGAATGGCTGAATCTATGGATGCAGAGCCTGTAGATATGGTGCGCAGACACAAAAAACATTTCCCCTAGCCTCTCTGGGAAAGTAAATCTTCCAAAATCATTCTTGCATGTGAAAATGAAACATTTCAAAGGCTTTCTCCATGACAGATAAAAATAAATGTGCCTTTTTAAAAGTGACTTTTCTGGTTGCTGGGCTTTTTTGGGGGAGGGGTTTGCATAAAATACATCTTGTGAAATAAAATCTTTTGTGAAACAAAGTTTTTCCTACCGTTGTTGTTCCAAAGGTACTGGTCTTTTCACTCTTGTATATGTGTGGAAAATCTCGTGAAACCACTATCCAATGCCAGCGGAGTTGACAGCTTAGAGGAAAACATGACTCCTTAGAAATAAAAATATGACAGTAACAAATTAAATAGCTAAGAGTTTTCTGCCCTTTCCTATTTCTTCCAATCTGTGGACTACATTGTTGTTGTTATTGTTGGTTTTTGTTGTTATATCTCCTACCTTTATATCCCTAGTTCTGGAACCATCTGTTCACACAAGCATACACATCACTCTTTTCAAAAGTGGCTTTGAATTTCTCATTAGCTAAAATTTCTAGCAAGACATAATTACCTCATGCACAGAAACGCCGGCCATCAGAAGGAAAATCTAATTGCTGACCTCTGAACTTCACCACAGTTATTGTATTGTTTTTAAGTATGTTTTATGTTTTAAATCCTACATTGTTTAACTGTATTTTAAGTGGGGGGGGTTGAGGGTTTGGACTGTATATTTTAATCTTGTAAGCCACCCCAATTGCATTGTGTAGAGAGGCGGGATATAAAGAAAGAAATAATAATAATAATAATAATAATAATTATTATTATTATTATTATTATTATTATTATTATTATTATTATTCTAAAAATGTGTTTCAAGTTTGCAATACAGTCTTCAGTCACTAGGTGGCAGATTTCCTTGAAAGAACATATTTCTTGCAGTTGTTACTGTATGAAGCCAATGGACTCATCTCAGGGCCAAAACTAGAGGGCTTCCCTCTCTCATCTGCTGCTTGGCAGCCCCCCATACATACAATAGGTAGACACCGTCCTTCAGCAGGCTGTAAGTGTGCACTTTGATAGTGGGTGGAAATAGTTTCATTCAAATGGAGTAGGCACCATGCAACTAACCCTAACAGCCACATAATTTTGCTTGGCTCTTTTAGCATATCCAGTTAATGGTTATTTCAATACTTTCACTACTATTTTGCTAATTAAATAAGATAACTTTTTGTTGGGGTTTTTAGTGCACATGGACCACAACATAAATAACCTATAGCAGTAAAATGTACACAGTACATTTTAACAACTTGAGAACCATGGCAGCAGGAACAGTGCAGATGCTCAAGAATTAATGGTGAATGTTCGATATAATTAAAAAATAATAATTGTAAGCCGCTCTGATAGCCATTAGGGCTGAAGGGTGGGGTATAAATACCATTAATAATAATAATAATAATAATAATAATAATAATAATAATAGGGTGGGATTGGAAAGGAGTTTAATGTGTGGAGCCATGGGAAAGGCACAGAACAATAAAAGAAGGGGAAGAAATCTCAAGTCATTCTGGTTTCGGCATCATCCACTCCATATGATTCCATTGTTAAAAAGCTGTTAGATGGGTTCCGCAGTAGAGGAAGCACCAATAATTGTCTTTCCAGTATTATCTGTCTGGAACCTATGTCAGCTATGAAGATTAGCCAGGTTATCCTGCCCCATGTCATTACTTATTTTAGTGTCACAATGTATCTTAGAATTCTTCCTCTCCCTTCCTGCCACATCGGAAGGATGACACCAGAAGGTCCAGAGACAGCCACAATCCATCACCCCTTTTCACCACCTCCCTGAACATTTCATACATTTGATACGCATCAGGGCCTTTGCAAGAAGGGTCATTTGGCTGTACTGGTGTGAAACGCAAAACAAGCTGCCTTTCTTATAAATTGTCAGCATCCACTTAGCTCTTCCTTGCCAGTTACAGAGAAGACCTATGCATGGAAAAAACAATGCATTTTTTGAAAACATCAACTAATAGTCAACAATTGCTCCACTCCTGTCCCTGGTCCAAATAGCAGCTCTGCCCCCCACCCATCCCCTCAAAAAGTATTTCAGCCCAGCTCCAAATCTCTAGTTTGTGGCAGACTGCCTCAGAAAAAAGGCAACACAATAGGGAAGCAAATATTTTGTGAGAAACTGGGGCATAATTCCTAGAAATGGGGAAAAAAACTGAGGGGAGAAAAAAATGACATGTCAATGTGTTCTCACAAAGCATGAGTAGCTGGAATAAGGCTGTTGGGAATTATTGAAACAACAGAATCATAAAAGAGAGGGAAGGCTCACAAATAATTATATTGGTAGTGTGTATGGGGAAATGATTCATGGCCTCAATCAGTGCATATTTCTGTGAGGAACCTAAAGATCTGGGAACCAATGAAGCCAACATGATGTTCCCTGGACCTCCTACTCCCTTAATAAACACTTCTTTTAAAATGAAGGTATATTTTTTGAGAGAAACCGTGGGTTCCTAATCTTGTGATTGACTCAGAATCACAGAGTTAGGAGGACTAAGGGCCATCTAATCCATCCCCCTATGTGGCTCAGTGCTCACTTTTTGCATGTACATTTTAGATTGTAAACTGTCCTGAGTCCCAATTTTGGGAGAAAGATGGGATGAAGATAAGGAGGATGGAGATAGACCCTTTGCCTGACAATTGGTGATAATTTCATTCCTTTTTATTCTTGCATTTGAATAAGGATGTGGAGGCAGTCAGATTTGCTCATTTCTAGGTGCATGCATGTCTGATTCCTCTATAGTGACAGCTGGGGCTCCCCGTCAGTGAGTTAGTGAATCCACTCTGAGTTTCAGTGCAATCTTTAAAGGAGATATCCAATGTGCAAGACTATATCCACAAATTAAGTTTAGCATCTTGGACATTTTCTTTAAAGTTCAGGCTGAAACCTGGAGCAGATTCATGTTTATTTTTATTTATTTCATTTAGAGTATTTATACCCTGCTCTTCAGCCACAAAGGCTCTCAGAGTGGTTTAAAGATTGTTAATTTGACAGTTCCCTGCCCTCAGGCTTACAATCTTAAAAAATCAATTGATTCAATTCAAATTTCAAAAGATTCATTATCCTGTTGACAGGCAGGTTTCATTGTTCCTCCATTCACATTCCAGGTGATGGCACATCACTAGCCCATATGAGGACACCTTCTTTTAGCTGTAGCTCCTCCATCTTCCACTGGAGTGGCTTTTCTCATTCTATGCAGAAGAGTCCATTCCAATGGAACAAATATGAAGCTTTGGGTAATAGTCCAGCAACTGACAGGTCTCCACCCACGTAATATGAATAATATGAAGATAAGATATTGCTTCAATGATACTGCACATTTCAAACTGTCGCACATGTATGTGAGCATGGATGTTGTTGCTGTTAAGTCCTTCATATCAACTTTCACTTATGGCCAGTAGCGTCACTAGGGTTGGTGTCACCTGGTGAGGTAAATCATAGTGTCACCCACCCTTGAACTTCTCACATACTACACCATACAGATTCCTTAGTAATATATATATATATATATATATATATATATATATATACTAATGTTATGTTACTCATAAATCATTATTCTTGTGTATCACTGGATGCAATGGTAACAACTGGAACATTAAAAAATTAGCAAAATTAAAATTATACCTTTAAATTACAATATAATACACACAGCCTAAATGTTTTGTAGAGTTAAAGGGGAAATTTGGTAAGATGTGGTGTTTTTACAGAAAATTTTAAAAGAATTTTTAATTTTTAAACAACTAAAAATTAATTTTATTTTTTTAAAAAATGTTAACACTTAAAAATATATATTTTTTAAAAAACTCTTCTTTGTCCTTCCACTGAGCATCACCACATTCACACCATTTCTTCAGCATTTTAAAGGGACACAGGCAAACACCACAGCCCATTTCGACCCCAAGCCAGGTGTTTGGGGATCAGTGTCACCTGGTGTGGCTTGCATCCATGCACCCGCACAGTGATGCCCCTACTTATGGCAACCCTGTGAATTAGAGGCCTTCTAGAAACTGACCTCAAATTTTATTTTAATTACTTGCTTATTTGTATCCTGACCTTCTAATAACATGAGAGAAACAGAAAGTATTTGGAAGCTTCATAAAGGACAACATCTGGTGGCCAGACTATTGTTAGGTGCATACTTCAGATACTGTGCACTGACTTCCAATTTCCTTCTTACATCCATTCAAGGTACTCTTGAATTGGACTACAAAGCCCTAAATGTCTAGCAGCCTAGATATATGAAAGGCTGTCTCCTCTCATATGTGCCTGCCTGAAATTTGAGAACTTCAGAGAAGGCCTTGTTGTTATTTCCCACCACCCCAAATGACTGGATTGGGGAGTATATGTGACAGAGCCTGCTGTGTGGTAGCCTCCTTACATCATAACTACCTCCTAAAGGAACTCAGATTGTCTCTGTCACTTTTGGTAGTTTCTGCCTGCTGCCACACTGCAGAATTAATGCAATTTGAAACCACTTTAACTGTCATGGCTCCATTCTATGGAATCCTGGGATTTGCAATTTGTTGTAACACCAGAGTTCTCTGGTACAGGAGGCTAATTAGCACACAGAACTACAAATCCCAGAATTCTATGGCATTGAGGCATGCCGGCATGCCAGTTAAAGCGTTGTCAAACTGCATTGATTCTACAGTTTTATTTGGCATGATCTTCAGTCTTTAAAAATACCAAAGAAAGCTCTGGCTGTGAAGTCAAAGGCTTTCATGGTCGGCATCCATAGTTTTTTTGTGGGTTTTTGGGGTTATGTGGCCATGTTCTAGAATATATATACCCAACTCTCTTCCATGCCAGCATTCTCTGAAGATGCCAGCCACAGACACAAGCAAAACGTCAGGAATAAGCTCTTCTAGAACATGGCCATATAGCCCGAACCCCCCCCCCCCAAAAAACAAGCTCTGGCTATTTTAACCAGTATACCTCTTTTAAACTATTTTAAAATAAATTTTAAAGCCTGTTTAAAGATGTTTTAGTTGTTTATATTTAATATCAAATGATTTTAGCTGTTGTACATCACCTCTGGGGCCCCACTGGTGTGAAAGGCAGTAAATAAATGTTTTGAATAAATCAATCCACAGGTCAGGTGCAACCATAGGCCAGCCTAATGTAACATGAGACTCCCTGCCCCTGCTCTTCCAGGCTCTTTCCACACTCACTGCTTGTCGTTTATCAACATTGCCAAGATTTTAAAATAAAGCCTCAAGCACATCCATTGGCAAAGTCAACAAGTCAACTAAGCAAGTCCCCACTATTCAGACAGTTGCTCACATAGGCCAGTGGTTGGACACTGTGTTAGTCCACTGGGGAAAGGAAATGAGGACATGCAGATAGTGAAGTTGGAGGAATTTTGCAAAAACACCCCCTGGTGGAACCAGAATATAACAAATACCCACAAATATTTTCTTGTGTCCTTTTCAGCTTTGAATTGAAAGTCCTACAATATACATTTGTAGAGGTTGCCACACAAAGAAGAATTCTGCCCCCTCCCTTGAAATTTTATTTCCCTAATTTCTAGCACTGCAGTAATTGAAAACGTCACTTAGCATTTAAAATATGCTTTAGACATCCAAAGGGGGAGGCAAAGTTACTAAGGGGATGTGAACATTTTCAATATCTTCTTCTCTGAAATGCTTGAAATTTGGGGACTCCAGGAAAATTATACTGAGACAGCAGAATTCTAATTTTGTTGTTGTTGTTGTTGTTGTTGTTGTGTGCCTTCAAGTCTTTTCTGACTTATGGCAACCTTAAGATGAACCTATCATGGGGTTTTCTTGGCAAGTTTCTTCAGAGTGGGGTTGCCATTGCCATCCTCTGAAGCTGAGAATGTGTGACTTGCCCAAGGTCACCCAGTGGGTTTTCCATGGCTGAACAAGAAATTGAACCCTGGTTTCCAGAGTTGTAGTCAAATGCTCAAACCACTACACCACACTGAATTCCCATGGGAGGGCTATGTCCTCATTTTGCCCGTTTCCCCATATTTACACCTCTGCACTTGCCTTTTCTGGAATTCTGGTGCTCAGATATTGGGCATAAAAGAAGGATGTTCCCCTGCTATCTTTATTTTTATTATTTCCATGGATGTGTAGACCCATTGTTCCTCCTCTTTGCACCTTGCCTTTCTGTGATAAATTCAGAAATTCAGGGTGGTTTACAAAATCAAATATAAAATTCAGCCAAAGTAACCCTGATTGTAAAACAAGAGAACCAAACAGCAATAAGAAGTATATGTCGTGTAGGGTGAGAGGTTGAACTTGGACTAAGTAGACCTTGAGTTTTAAATTGCCACGCACCCAAGCAAGGCCTCTCCAAAGGCACCATATTACATCACAGCCTTTTACAAGTGCCTGGCCTTTCTTCATCTAAAGCAAAAGACTCCTGTGGTGAACCTCCCCATAAGGTTCTAAAAGGCCAACCCTCTTAGATCCACCTCTACTCATTGGTGGATCTAGCCTGTTCTCTTTGGACTCACTCAGCTCAGGGTAGTCTCTACACAGGTTGGGCCATCCATCATGCTGTCTGCAGCTGTTCATGGTATGGTAGTCCCAGAAAGGATTGCTGGGCATGGGTTCACTCAGCCTGGCCAATGTGCTTGTAATGTCAAGCTGGCTCCTTCCTCTCCTGTGTGTTTCTGCCTCCCTTTTAATTTATCCACTTGGCCAGCTCTTCCAAGGTAGAATTTATCCTTCAAGGCCAGCTCTTCCAAGCTACTATCACGTCTTTCCCCACTGTTTCAAATTACCCTACTCAGGCCAACAGGCAGGTGAATTGCCTTCTCTCTTCTTTAGTACTGCTGGCTTTACTGGTCTCTCCTGACTGGCACAGAAGGGCATGCCCTCCATCACTTCACCAATGAGAACTGAGACACATATGGTCAAGCAACCCTAAAGGCATTAGATCCCATCTGATCTTGGAAATGAAGGTCAAACCTGGTTTTTACTTGGATGGGAGAACATCCATGAATACCAAGTGCTGTAGGCTATATGAACTGGCAAAACCACCTCTGAGCATTCCTTGCCTAAGAGAAACCCTGTGAAATTCATGGGCTTGCCATAAGTCTAAAGGTAACTACAGGACACACACACCCACATTAGTGAAGAAGAACAACCAAGCTGCAAAAGGCTGCAGCAGGTTGCTTTTGCCTGACCCTACTGGGAAAAACAAGATTCTGCTTCATGTTTCTCCCTTCCCTACTGCTAAGCTGACTGAGAGCAAGCTGCTTTTGCACTTTGAACTCAGTTTGCAGCAACTGAAGTATAAACTGAGTTACAAACTGAAAATACAAAAGGAGAAAGTGGGAGGAGGAGAAAGCAACTGGGACATTTTAAAAGCAGCTGAAAAAATGGGACGGTAGAGGATTAATTGTGATGGATTGCTAAATCAGGACAGTTGGTGGCTCTGGAAAGATTTTCTATCCCTCCAAGCTCCCTTGACAGCAAGCTCTGTCCTGTGAGTCCCTGCAGCTTCTTACATCTGTCCAAAAATATTTGCAACAGATAGCTTTCCAAATTGGGGGGAGGCTGTAAAACACAATTGAAGGGGCTGCTGGAGTGCCAAGTATCACAGAAAGAACAATGGGCTACATGCAGCCTGTGGGTGGCAGTCCTCCTTCCCTTTAGGGAAATAGGAAAGTTTATATGGTACAGACAGTTCTGTCCTGCAACAGAAGGTAATGGTCAGGAACTCAGAGAAGGAGACAGCAACCTGCCACTGCTGCTTTCCAAAATCTGCCTCATCCTGTCTCATGAGAGAACACGTTGTTCAGACCTACTGACACTGTATTGTGCTGTATGCACACAACTTACATACCCCAGCAGTTGTGCCACTCAGTCCAGTGGTGATGCTGAGGTGATGGAAATAGAGATTTACATGCTTCTTCTCAACAAAAAAAATCTGTGATGGTAGGATTTTTTGACTTGCTGTAGGCAACTCAGTCACTGTATTTCAGCCCAGCCACAACCAGCTTCACAAGGCTGTGAATATAAATGAGCTGTGAATTCTAAGATGCTTCATACATCGAGAAGTGTTGTAGACATAATAACCAAATTTATTCCCCTTATCTCAGCAATGCTTCTACATTTCCTGGAGGCCCATGCAGGTGCCTAGGTGGCGTTTGCGCCTGGATAGAAAATACCCAGCATAAGATTGAGGGGTTACTACCAGAGAAACAGAAGCTTCTACATCCATAAGTATGTCTGAATGTGTCATGTGGGTGTGGGTTTGGGGATTATTGTGGGTTGTTTAGTGTTTCTGTGCACTAAACCTACGCAGGATACAAGCAAATGTTGCCACTATCTATGCTGTGCTCTTAATATACTTCTCCAACAGATGGAATAACTTAGTTAACAGACTATTTAAATTCCTAGGGGGGCACCTGTAACTATTAGAAATTGATTTTATGAGCCTGTTATACAAACATTACTCTTCCAGGTCTGAAGCCCATTGAAATTCTTCCTGTTCTCTCACAAACAGATGGCGTTTGGAATTCCCCCCCCCCCAAACCGGCTCGTATTCATAAATAATAACCTCCAATCCCTCTTGCGAGACAGAAACAATTCTAATTAGAACAGTACAATTTGGCCATGTTTTTCCTCACCCATTTCCCTATATATATTCTTTTAAGGAAAAAAAAATAAGGATGAGGATAACTGGCAGGGAGTGTGCTTCAAAATTAGGGAGGGTATTTGCTTTGCTTTTCTTCTTCTTTTTATTTTTTGGCATATCCATCCTTGTGGAAGTGTTTGTGAAATGTACTGGATGTTTGTCATAATTAGAAGGAAAGCAAGGGGAAAGGGGCTTCAGGGTAATTTACCAGGCAATTGGAATCCAGATAGAACAAACACACAATATGGCAAGTCCAAAAGGAACCAAAGTAATTCAAGGGCAGCAAATGGGGAATCATCTCAGATGGAGGAGCAGAAAAGCAATACTCCCTCAGAGAGAAGCCATGGGTCTCTCAAAGGCCCTTATGAGGCTGCACCTGCAACACTGTTACATTGTGGGCATCTTGGTACCAAGAAAATATCAACAAATTGGAGAGAATTCAATGCTAAGAGGAGGAGGAGGAAATGATGGTTGAGGGAGATGGGGGGTGGCAAGGAAGGGGAACCGATTAAAGAGCTGGAAGGATTGATTTTGAAGATTAAAAGAGCTGAATCTGTTAAGGTTGAGTAGGCATCAGCTAAATGTGTTCAAAAACTGGGGGAAGGTATGCCATGATGGGCTGCAAATATCTAAAGCTTCTTGCTCTCCCATCCCCACCCCACTTTACACACACCTAAAGCTGGGAAGAGCAATTATTCTGAGTGCAAGCACCTCATATAAAGGGGTTACAAGGAACAAAGAGATATCTTTCAATCTGAAGGTTTTCAAATGGTGTTATCAAGGATGCCACAGAGCACGAGGCCAGGGTTGTTGGATAAGCCTGCCCTGAAACAATCTTCCAGGAGTTCTTTCCCTGTGCTGTGCACTGGAGGTGCATAGTGTTTTGAATACACTGTCCTCTTAGGCAGAGGCCCAGAAGACTTTCATAAAATTATAGAGTTGGAAGAGACCTCAAAGGCCATTTGGCCTAACCCCCTGCCATGCCAGAACACACAATCAAAGTACCCCTGACAGCATCTGTTCAAAAACCTCAAAAAAAATGAGACTCCACCACATTCTGAGGCAGCATATTTCACTGTCAAATAGCTCTTACTGTTACAAAGTTCTTCCTAATGTTGAGGTGGAATCTCTTTTACTGTAGTTTGAATCTGGGTCCTATTCTCAGAAGCTGCAGAAAACAATCTTGCTCCATCATCAGTATGACATCCTTTCAAATATTTAAACAGGGCTATCATATCACCTCTTAATCTTTTTTTCTCCAGGCTAAACATACCCAGCTTCCTAAGTCACTCCTCATAGGGCACAATTTCCAGACCTTTCACTATTTTAGTTGCCCTCCTCTAGACACACTCCATCTTATCAACAACCTTCTTCAATTGTGGTGCCCAGGACTAGACACAGGTGAGGTCTGACTAAAGCAGAATGGAGTGGTACTATTACTTCCCTCGATCTAGACACTGTACTTCTATTGATGCAGGCTAGAATTGCATTGGTATTTATAGCTGTCACATCATGCTGTTAACTCATGTTTAACTTGTGGTCTACTAGGATTCCTAGATCCCTTTAACATGTACTGTGAAGAAGATGAGACCCTATGAATTTGCACCTCATACAAAGACACCAGAGGGCTTGCCAGCTTTCTCCCTCCCTTGGGGACAAATAAGTAGAGCTCTTGCTACAGTCCTTGAAACAGAGCATAAAGGACTTGGCTCACTATAAATTTTCATTTTATGCACATTTGGATATTCCCAATGCCTGGGGGAAGGGAGGATCAGGACAGTGGACAGTCTCAGAGGTAGAAAGCAGATGTTGACCACAAACTCCCTGATCAAACTCAAGAGTGCAAAACTGTCCGCAACCCTTGTTATACAGTATATTGAAAAAATATTTACTATCTGGGTTATGAACTCTGAATAACCCCATTCAGGCATTACCGATCAAGCAGCAAACAGAAAAAAAAGGCACTGGGTGTTCACTTTAGTTCTTTGGAAGGCTTGCTTTCTTACCATTAATGGAAGCTTTGTTAAGTCTTCATAGCTAGGGCTTAATATAGGGAAACATTTGGGGACAGAAGGTCAGATCTCTTCACAGCTTTCCAAAGGCCAGGTAAGGATGAGACAGGCCATGCACCCCCCCCCCATCAGATATCTGGCACTAATGTTTTAGTTGAGAAAGAAGCAAAAGACAATGGAGTGTACCTTTCTTGGTTTCAATAATACAGGAGAAAGTGGGACAAGGTAGATGTATCCATGGGTGTGTTTACCATTCCTCAGTTTGTCCTGTATAATTACAACTGGAGAAAATACAGTGTGTCATTTTTTTCACACACACACAGACAGACACACTTCTTGTTGTGTGTCTTTAAGTCACTTCCAACTTATAGTGATCCTAAAGCAAGCCTGTCATGGGGTTTTCTTGGCAAGATTTGTTCAGAGGAGGTTTGCCATTGCCTTCCTCTGAGGCTGAGAACATGTGCCATGTCCAAGATCACCCAGTGGGTTTCATGGCCAAACTGGAAATCAAATCCTGGTCTCCAGAGTCGTGGTCCAACACTCAAACCATGTGCCACGCTGGTTCTCATACATGCATGCACACACAAACACACACATAGAGAGAGGGGGGACATGCACAGGCATGTCACATTATGTATGCAGGGCCAAAAGGACACAGATAGTAACAGAAGTGGAGTTATGGAGACACCATGTTCATCTGTGTCTTGTCTTTATATGTTGCACTTTGTCCATTGTGGTTGTGCACCATGTATTATGCATTGTGCAATGGCACCCAGTCACTGACATGTGTTCTACAATATTGCTGTTCTGCATGAGATTTTGTGTAGTGTTGCCATGGCATATTTTCTGTATGCAGGTATTCATGCTACACTAATTTGAGGATGTTGAATTGAGGCCTAATTGTGCTCTATGAACCTTGGGTTGAATGGCAACATTGCCCTACCAAATGTGCAAACAACAAGGTGCTATTGACCATTTCAGCAAGGATAGATGGATTCTCAGCTGAGAATTCACATCTGCCTGTGCAATGGCACTGCATGCACGACTCCACTTCTGCAACCCTGAACTGAATGGTCTGAATTGGACATTAACATCCAGGTGCTTTCATAGGTGTATGAAAGCATCTTACACGTGTAAGACTCAAGCACAGGAAATGATTTTTAAAAAAGAATTAGCCCATTAAACATGCAAAGTGCCTCTTCTTAGGCCTTGAACAACTACAACAAACCTTCATACATCTGGGGTTTTATGTAAGCACTTCCATATCACAGGTGATATGTATGCTTATTCATAAACAGAATTCAAGGCTGGCATCCTGCTGAACATTAACAAGTGCATAAATTAGACTTATGCATTTATAACTGTTTGATATTTATGTTTACAATCTTGGTGCTATTGCCATAATCACAATATCTTAACACCCAGCAGCCACAATGAGCAATGTGATATTGCACTGCTGGCAATCAGAGTTGCAGCAGAATGACATTTCCAGGCACCTCAAGCTACAGTGCAAAAAGCTACAGTGCAACAATCAGAAGCAGGGCCCTTGTTGCAACATCTTGTTGCCTTGCAGATTTCTCAGACAAATGGGCTGGAAATATCATCCTGTAGCATCCCAGTCGCTAGCAGAACAGACCTCCACTGCTCAGTACAGCTGATGCTGGCTGCTGGCTGTTAAAATAGGTTTGGGGAGTCTGATCAAGGGACAATGTTAGTTGGAGGAACTTTCTGACAGTAAGGGCTGTTTGATAGTGGAACACACTTCCTCAGAGTGTGGTGGAGTCTCCCTCCTTGGAAGTCTTTAAACAGAGGCTGGATGGCCATCTGTCAGGGATGCTTTGATTGAGAGTTCCTGCATGGCAGAATGGGGTTGCACTGGATGGCCCTTGTGATCTCTTCCAACTCTACGATTCTATGATCCTGTGATTCTATGATTCTATGATTATGTCTGTGATACAGGATCTCAGCTAATGTTTTTACTTTAAAATTACCCACCTCATGTCTTAGAATCATACAAATAAACATATGTAGATAAAACAGAAGAGTGTTAAGTTAGACCTGGCTAAGGCATGTAAACCAACTGGATGACCTTGGGCAAGTCACACTCTCTCAGATGGCAATGACAAATCCTGAAGAAATTTGTCAAGAAAACCCCATGATAGGTTTGCCTTAGGGTCATAGGCTGGAAATGTTTTGAAGGCACACAACAACATCAAAAACCATTCCAAAACCAAATTAAACCAGCAGAGGGCTTTGATAAAAACTGGACAATTGATGAAGTAATGCCATTATTAATACTGAGCTATCCAAACCTCTCTAGGACAGAATTTCACACTCTGGATGTCACAACTGAAAAAATCCTGGCTCACTTCAGCCAACAGCATCTATTAAGAATAGCAAGACATGCATCTTAAAAAGTTAGTAATTATGATTTCCAGGTCGTTCTACCTCCACAACTTTCCCAGTCAGAAAAAACACCCCTGACATGGGTATCCTGGGAAATTAAAATGGTGGACATTTTAACCTCAGGGCCGCTCAGTGATGAGTGTGGAAATGTTACTTCTGGGGTCTTAACCTCCCAGAATCCCAGAATGTCCAACCCAGGTGGGAGATTCTGGGAACTGTGGTCCAAAACAGCAACTTCCCCAAGCTCTGAATCAATGAATTACTACTAATTCTGCCCTAGGCTGAGTCCGCCGCCACCACCACCTAAAACAAATCAAAGCTTGAGCAAGATTTGGGTACCATCCTCAGTTGTCAGAAAGTCTGTTTTTGTCTGCTTTCCAGAACTTCTCTTTTTAAAAACAAGTCCCATAAAATATCTTCTTTTACTCCTTGCTCTGTTCCAAAACTTCTACAGCTCATATATTTTTGGACAAACCTGCCTTCGAGTCGGGGTTCTCTGGGGATGCTCGTTCATACTTATTCCATTAAAACTCCTGTCAGAGCAAGATGGTGCTCTGGGAGTCCCCCGACATGCAGGAGGTGAACTCATCTTGACTGCCCTGTGCCTTTCTCTCCTTTTAAGCCATACCTCAGGCTGGGTGTGGGGGGTGTGAGGTGGTGAGCCTCCTGGAAGCAGAAGCCGCAGGCCCAAAGCCAGCGGTGGATTAAACTTGTCAGCCAGTTATTTCCTGCAACTTTTGGGAAAGGGACAAAGGGAAGAGAGCCTCGTTAAAACCTTTCCATAAAAAGAAAATGATTTCCTCTTTTTTCCCCATTGGCACTTCTCCTTCGGTCATAAAAAAGGAAGGGAGGGCAGTTGACTCAGTGAGCTGCCTTTATGGGAGTTGGATTTTTTTTTTTTAATAAACTCTAGTGTCCTCTACAGATAAGGCTTGAGGGTTTTAAAGAATCATCAGTCAAAGTATTGCTTTTGTTACTCCTCGCTGTCATGGTCCAAAAGCAAGCCAAAATTGGAGTCGTTGCCCATCAGTAGTTTCACCCGATTAATTTTGGACAATTGCGCAATTAACAACATTTTTCTGGACACAAACCTGGTGGTTAAAGAATGTCATGATAATATCACTGAATACTAAATTTGGGATTGTCCACACCATCGTATCTTCTTATTTCTGTGTGTGATTAGGAGAGTTGGACAGTGAAGAAAGTTGAAGAAAGAAAATAATCTCATTGGAAATGTGATGATGGAGGAATGTTCTACAGATGTGTGTATGTATTGTGTGCCTTCAGGTCATTTCCAACTTATGGGGTTTTCTTAGCAGGATTTGTTCAGAGGAGGTTTGCCATTGCCTTACCCTGTGGCTGAGAGCATGTGACTTGCCCAAAGTCAGCCAGTGGGTTTCATGGCTGAGTGGGAACCATGGTCTCCAGAGTCATAGGAAAGAAATGAAAGGAACAAGAAAGCAAAGAAAGAAAAAAGAAAAGAAAGAAGAAAGAAAAGAGAGGATTCTAGCTTAAAACTCCCAGAATCCTTCAGCCAGTACCAGTACTGGCCAATCCTCCCAGAGCAATAGGGCTTTTCCCCTCAGGTTGTGCATGGATGTTAGGTGGTGCCTTGGTACAGCTCCATTATCCATAGGGTTGGATACCTTACTAATTAGGGATGCATCAGGCCATCTGTCACCCTCCCAAACCTCCAGCTTTTGTTAACTGCCTTGAGCTGACTTTGGTCCCCATACAGACGGCCAAATAAAAGCTGCTTCGGGTCCCTTTGGCAGGTATGAAATGATGCATGTGTCCTAAGAGTCTGAAAGCCGCACCAAAGCCATGATCCAGTCCTAAGGACTGGAACACAGCTTTGATGCAGCTTTCAGACTCTTAGGATGCACGCATCATTTAAACAGCATACCTCCAAAGTGACCCGAAGCAGCTTTATTTTGGCCTGTCTGTATGGGGCCTTTGACTCATGGCAACCCCATGAGTGAGACACCCCAATACCCCCTGTTTTCAACCGCTTTGTTTGGGTCCTGCAGGCCCAGGAATGTGGCTGCCTTGATTGAGTCTATCCATCTAATAGGCAGTCTTCCTCTCTTTCTACTCCCCTCCACCTTACCTAGCATTATTGTCTTTTCAAGTGAGCCCTGCCTTCTCATGATGTGGCCAAAATATGACCAACTCAATTTAAACCTCTTGGTTTCCAAGGAAAGTTCAGGCTTGATCTGTTCAAGGATCCATTTGTTTGTCTTTTTGGCCATCCACAGTATTCTCAGCACTCTTCTCCAGCGCCACATCTCAAATGAGTTGATTTTATTCTTATCTGCTTTTTTTAACTATCCAGCTCTCTCATCCGTACATGATAATGGGGGAATACAGTTGTTTGGTCTACCTAACTTTAGTGTTCAGTTTTGTGTCTTTTCGCTCTTGTCTAGTTTTTTCATAGTTGCCCTTCCCAATTCTAGTCTTAAGGTTGCATTCCATCACCCTATTTGTTCAACTTATGTGCAGAAAACATCATATACAGAGCTGGTTTAGACTCAGAGGAAGGTGGAGTGAAGACTGGAGGAAGGAATATCAATAATCTAGGATATGCAGATGACACCATACTACTAACAGAAAACAACAAAGACTTGAAACAGTTATTAAAGAAAGTCAAAGAGGAAAGTGCTAAAACAGGCTCAAAATGTTGAACATTAAGAAAACAAAAATAATGACTACAGAAAATTTACATAAATTCAATTTAGATTATGAAGAAACGGAAATTGACCTCCAGCATAAGCACATAAATGGAACTTTATGTTCTGCCTGTGTCAAATAGCATCTCACTCAATAAATTAAAATGGCTATAATAATAATAATAAATAAACTTTTTATTTCTATACCGCTTTTCCTCGAGATCAAAGCGGTTCACATACAATAGAATTATATGACACATATTACAGTATAAAAACAGTTACAACAATCTGATAAAAAGTGTTTAAAAACAGCATATTAAAACAGTCAGGACTATAAAATTTAGAATATATCTTAATCTGAATGGGGAATACTTTCTCCAGAGAGAATCAGGAGGATATAGTGAAATACAATAATATCCAAAATCCCACAAAATAGTGAACCTTTATTAGGTCAATCAAAAATGCACAAAATGCTCCATTGGCTTCTTCATCGGGCAAAGTTGTTAAAAATCATGCAGGAGAAGAAATATAGAAGCATTGGATTGGTTCAATGAAGGAAGCCGTCACCCTGAGTTTGCAAGATCTGAGCAGAGCTGTTGATGACCACACTTTGAGGTCTGTCATTCATTGGGTTGTCATAACTAAAAGTTGGCTTGATAACAAACCACAACAAGAACAACTAGAACTTACTGCTATTAACTGAGTCTTTAGAGATATATTTCTGCCTTTGAGAATGGAAGAAGCCCGTAAAACAGCAGGAAACTCCCAAAAGGTAATGTCATAGATAAGGGTGTGTGGCTATCAGAAGAACCTCAGAAAAGCTAAGATCCCAGCATGGCTAGATTTAGACCAGGGCTCTTGGTTCTCCTGGTTCCATGCTATAGAAGGTACTATACTGCTGCTGGTGCACAACTATAACATCTAGGAGAGATGTAGATAGCACAAATTACCAAACAATGTCTAGGTTGTCAAAATGGTTTTGTAGTAAGCTTCAAAATGTTATTTTGTACTAGACTTCAACAAATTTCCCAAATAACCCAAATGACTGGGGCATTTTGGAGGTCAATAGTGTTTCCATGTTTTGGTTCTGGATGTTCTTGTGCAGATTTAATCAGAAGTTGGTTTGCTTACTTAATGACAAACCCATAGAGACACAGTGGACTTAGACAGTTATGCATTGGACCCAGATAGATATGTCTTGTTACTACCATGTTTCCCTGGAAATAAGACATTGTCTTATATTTGTTTTTTCTCAAGAAGACACACTATGGCTTATTTTCAGGGGATGTCTTATTTTTTATTAAGTATGGTACAACAATCTACATTTATTCAAATATAGTTAAGTCATCTTCTTCTGGAACATCGTCATAACTATCCAAACCCAGAATTATATCCTGAATTTCTTATGACTCCATTTCCTTTAGAACCATTGGTCCCAGTCTTTCCGCTCCCTTCCCATACTCTTCCATTCCGCACCAGGCCTATCACTATGTCTTATTTTCGGGGAAACAGGGTAGATATGAACTTCTCTTCCTACTAAACCCGCCTTCCCTTACAGCAGCTATAGAGGCCTTAAACATTAAATAAATAAACCAGCTGCCCCAACCAGGCACCTTCCAGCCACCCATTGTGGCCAGGATGATGGTTGCAATGGCAGGGTCTGCAGTCCAGCTTGCCACAAGGGCACCCAGCTTGGGAAGGATTGTATTCAGGATGCATCTCTCACTCTCACTGCATTACTAACATTCTATTAGATCCCAACAGCTCATCTCAATGGCTGGAGTTGCAGGCCACAGATAATCATTATGAACTTGTCTTTTCATCATTTGTATGTCTAGCGGTTATTAACAGAGAACCAGGGGATGGTATTTATTCTTCATTAATTAATTAATCTGGGACATAAGAGCATGAGACTGTGAAGATCACTGCCCACAAAAACTGTCTGTGCATTTCTAGGGAGAAATCGCAGCAGGGGGGTAGCAATTTCTTTAGACAGGCAGACCAAAAGGAATGAGCAAAATATTGTTTGTATACAATAGCAGTGACCCAAAGAAACCATTCTGCCTCCCCCACTCATTGTTATTCACAACAGGATCTCAGGAGCATTAAACAAGTCACTGGGGTACTGAATGGGGAAGGAGGGGTCACAAAAGGGGGGAGCTATCTGCCAGGCTTTTTCTTTTCCCCTGACTGGTTCCTCAGCCACTGGGTAGAGAGGAAGTCTGGTGTATCATCCAGAGGGAGAATTGTGGAAAACAGCAAAGCTTTGGAGTCCTGGGTGCACTGGTGCAGAGCAAATTGTCATAGACAGGAGCCTGTAATGCAATACGGCCAGGGAATGGGGGTGGAGGAGAAGTCAGCAGTGCAATTCTGGATGAATGCCTGGTTGTCTCAAGTCCCCAGGGGAGGAATAGATAGGGAAAGGGGGAAGAAATATTTCCAAAACATCTGGGCTTAACCCAGTGGCAACTCCCATTGCAGTGAGGCAGTGAATTCATTCTTGGCTGTCCTGTGAACTTTCAAGGAGCTATCCAAGTTGTTTTGTTTTGTTGTTATTATCTACTGTCAAATCAACTGGGATGTATAGTGACCCTACAAATGAGACACCTCCAAGAGCCCTGGTCATTGACTGCTGTAGCATTCTTGATGCTGTCAATCCACTTGGAATGTGGCCTTCCTCTTTTTTTTTCTTTTTTTCTTTTTTACTGCCTCCTGCTTTCTGTCTTTTCTCATGAGGAAAAGAGATTCCACCTCAATGTTAGGAAGAACTTCCTGACAGTAAGAGCTGTTTGACAGTAGAACAAGCTGCCTCAGAGTGTGGTGGAGAGTCCTTCTTGGTTGGTTTTTAAACAGAAGCTGGATGGCCATCTGTTAGGACTGCTTTGATTGTGTATTCCTGTATGACAGGAGGCTGGACCTTTGAGGTATCGTCCAACTCTATAATTCTACGTCATTAAAAGATATGTCCGAAGTACAATAGCGTCAGTTTATGCCTTTTAGTTTCCAGTTACAATTCTGGCTTGATTTGCTCTTAGACCATTGCTTTGTTTTTTTGGCAGCCTATGGTATCTATAGAAATCTCTGCCATCATCACAGTTTGAATGTGTCTTCCTGCCAGCTTTTCATGGTGCTGAACATAGTCTGGAGTTCTAGTTCAGCACCTTGGATAGATCTGTTAGTCCCAACTAGCACAGGCCCATTGAATTGATATGCTTGCCTGTGTTTTGACTCACAGTGAATCTAATCTAGTTGTGATTCAGGGAGCATCTGCACTATAGAAATAATGCAGTTTGACACCACTTCAAGTGCATTAAGTGCATTCTATCCTATGGAATCCTGGTTGATTTACAAGGTCTTTACCCTTCTCTGCCAGAGAATGCTAGTGCATCACAAAACTACAAATCCCAGGATTCTGGAGGAGGGAGCCATGTCAGTTAAAGTAGTATCAAACTGCATTATTTTTACAGTCTAGATGCACCCTTTCTGACAGGATTCAGGCCTTAAAGTTCATGCTGAAACCCAGAATGAATTCACAGTCCCACCACAATGGAAGACATCAGTCACTACTGGCTGGATCAAGTACTCAGGGACAGAGCAATGCAGGTTATCTACAGCTTGGAGAAGACCAACATTAATTGTAGGAGTTCAAATTTCTTACAAAAACAAAACCACCAAAATCCCTCTTCACAGTTGTGTTTGTAGGCTGCAAAAAGGGATCACTTTAGCTGTTTCTAAGTACATGGTGACCAAATCCAAGGGCAGAGGGTGAAGCTCACTGGCATTTATCCCAGCAACCTATAGAAGTCAGCCACCATGTTGAAATCTCCTGGGGAAACCCTATGGAATTACATTATTTTCCTTGAATGCCTCTTAAAATTCCCCAATATCATCTTATCCTGGAAAATTCTGGAAAATTTGCAAATAATAGCTAGCAGCATTGTGGAGAAAGGGTACCCACCAAAGAGTCCTATTTTCTGCAGCTTTGAAATGAGCCTCCTTTCCAGAAAATGCAAAAGAGAATTGCCCTGTGGTATGCTGAGTTGAGACTTCTCCTTTTAAAAAATTGGGTTTATCTTTTTATCCTGTCTAAAATTCAACATAACACCAATTAAAAGCTGCAGTTACTGGAGTTTCTTACACCTGTGCAGTGACCTAGCCTTCTCTCTCCATTGCTACAAAATAAAAAGAAGTATAACTCAGTAATCTGAACATTGGTTCAACCTTCAGTTATAGCATCCTCCTCATGCTTCAGGTAAGATGTCTGCCTTTTTATTTTAAACCTAATGAGCAAATTCATTGAAATAAGCAGTAATTACTTCATCCTGAGTTCTTTCCTAAAGGGAAAAAACCACATTTAATTATTTAACTGTTGCACAAACCACACTAAAGATTGTAATCTAGCTGTAAGTACACCTGTTTATTAAAGCTTGGAAAAGTTACTATTTTCAATTACCAATCTCTGGTCCTTGCAGGAGCCTTCTGAGTCTTATAGGTTTAACACATCATTTTTGCAAACATTGCAGTTGCACCTAAATTTAAAGTGGAAAGTAAATTGGTTGTAGAATTCAGAGACATAGTCATGTTAGTCTGAAATATCAGTATGCAATGGGATCTTGCATACTGGTAAATCAGTTGTTTGACTTAAGAGCTGAGCCATTTTCTCTGACAATATTTCTGAGATTCCCCCCCCCACTGCCCCTACTCAAGTAAAATGACACTTTCCCAATATTCCCCTTCCTTCCTTCCTTCCTGCCTGCCTGCTTGCCTGCAGCTATTCATTACCCCACCACATTAGCCCACAATGGACAAGATTTGATGTAAGCATTACATCAAATGTGTGTAGTACAACATGGAATCACAGCATCATAGACGTGGAGGGAATTTCAAGGACCACCTGGTCCAACCACTTGCTATGCAGAAATGCACAATTATAGCACACCTGGAAGATGGGTGAACCACACATCCAAAAGACAGTCCAGGACCCTGCAAGATAGTATATTCCACTAGAGAGAGTTTTAGCATTTGGGAATCTGCAAACTAAAACTGCTTACCCTGGTAAACTAGGGGTTATGTAAGCATCAGAACTTGGAAAAGTTTGAGATTTTCTTTTTGGTTCTTACTATGGTTCAAAACACACTGCAAAAATAATTCAGTTTAAGACTGCTTTAATGGCTCTGGCTCAGTGCTAGGGAATCCTGGGAACTGTAGTTTATTGTGGCACCAGAGCTCTCTGGCAGAGACAGCTAAATGTCTCACAAAACTACAGTTCCCAGAATTACCTAGCACTGAGCCAGGGCAGTTAAAGCGGTCTCAGACTAGATTACATCTGCCCTGTGGATTAGACCTTAGTTCTAGTTTCAGTTGCAAGCAACAGAAGTGGAAAAACCACACACCTGTTCATTGTATTGTGGGGAGAACGGTCAGAACCCCCCCCCCCAAAAATCCCACAAAAACCCTACTTTATCATTTTGGCCATGTAATGTCGCAATTCACAAGCTGTTTTAATTGACTTTCAGTCATTCCGAGTAGACAGACTGGTAAATAACAGCCATTCATCAAGGTATTATGCATCTGTAATTAAAAATTAGGAGGTAATTTCTTCCAAAGGAGGCATCTTTCCAAAGCCTCCTGTGCAAATGACACCATTATTTTCCCTATCAGTGACCCAAAAAATTACTTTAAAGTTTTTTTCTTCCCCGTCATTCAGTCCTCTTTTTCAGGCCCTCCTTCCCACCCCTCACCAATCCTAGGCCTTGGGGTCTCCCCCTCCCCAGCTCCCGTCTAATTTATTTCCATGGTTAATTTTAATGAGGGAGGGTTTTATTATAAACATTTGTGTATGTATGTCGCAGTGTGCAGATGTGTGTGTATGTGTGCAGAAATGGTTTTCATTAGAGTGCGCGCACCCTGAAGCGTCTCAAATGCAGAAGGGAGATTTGGAAAATAAAATGTTATTACTGTTGTTATTATCTTAAATCAACCCCTCCAGCTAAATTCAACCAAGCAAGGCCATAGTCAAAGCCTCTGTGATTTCCCCACCACAAAAGGAAAGGCTTCGCTTTCCGCCACAGCAAAATCTACATTCTGCAACAACAATAAAATTATTCATTCATTTTTCTCATATCTAGAGCCTATAGAATCATAGAATCATGCAGTTGGAAAAGACCTCAAGGGCCATCCAATCCAAGTCCTAGCCAAGAAGGAAGATACAATCCAAGGACTCCTGACAGATGGCCATCCAGCCTCTGTTTAAAACCTCCAAAGAAGGAAGTTCCACATACTCCAAAGCAGTATATTCCATGACGGAACAGCTCTAATCATCAAGAAATTCTTGATTCTCTGAGCAGAGTTCAAATCCTGGCTCAGCCATGGAAAACCTTGGACAAGTCAACACTCTCTCAGCCTCAGAGGTTGGCAATGGCAAACCCCTTCTGAAGAAACTTGCCAAGAAGACCCCATGATAGGTTTACCTTAGGGTCGCCGTAAGTCAGAAACATCTTGAAGGCATGCAAAAATAACAACAATAACATAGCAGCATGCTGCACGAGCAATGTAGACCCTCAAAGGCTATTCTTCCATTGGCACAATGGAACTACAGAGTCCCTCTCACTCTACACAGTTATACCACTTTAACTGTCATGGCAACAATCCCATGGAATGTGGAGAAATGTGTTTCATGAAGTATCTAGAATTATCAGTCCAAAGTACAAATCCCAAGATTCAATGAGATGCAGCCATTACAGTTAAAGTGCAATCATTGTGCTATAATTATGCAATGTGAAAGGATCCCAGGAGAGGCAATCCAACCTTGTATTTCTGGTTGTAAAATGGTAGTCACAGGACTCTGGAGGGATTGAGGGCCACAGAAGGATCTTTGGAGTCTACATGTGGTCCAGGTGTGGCTGCCAAGCCATGGTATGGACTGATGTTTAAGATCTGACTGTATCTACACTTATATATGAAGGCTGCATCTACACTGCAGCCTTAATGCAGTTTGACACTGCTTTGATTGCCATGGCTCAAAGCTATGGAATTTGGGGATCTGTAGTTTTATGTGAGATTTACCCTTCTCCACCAGAGAGCTCTGGTGCCCCAACAAACAACACATCCCAGGATTCCATAGGATGAAGACATGATAGTTAAAGTGTCAAATTGTATTGAATCTGCAGTGTCACAGCAGCCCAAGACTTAAAAATCATAGGTATTTAGGAATCTTACTTGTACTGGAGGAAGAATTGTGTGGAGGGGGAAATGTGGTTAAAAACAAAGTCTTTTCTATTAGGCATGGGGGCAGGGGATTTTTCACAGGAGAGCCATCACATACCCAGATCCATTCACTTTACTGGCATGATATAATGGATGGTGGTACCAAAACAAACAGAGTCACTTTCAGACATACATCCTTCCTAAACCCAGATGGGTGCAAAGCACCATTGCAGTACCAAATGCCTTCCAGACAATGCCAGCTGGGGCATAAGGAGATTTCAAAGCTGGGATGCAGTCAAGTCTATTGAGAGCAATGTGAGGCTATTCCAGGGGCATCATCATTTCCCATGTGTCAAGCCTTGCTTTGTCAACAATCTATTTGGCTTGCAATTCTTTGGTGTATTCCCCCACCTTCTGTGCTGTGTCACACTAGGGCTGATCCAGGAATGAAAAGTACACAAAATGCTACAGACCAGCACAATCCTTGCAAAAGAACAGCTTAACGTTTTAAAATGAACTACAATTCCCAGAATCCCCAGCAAAGGGATGGGAGATGCTGGGATTTTTTTAAAAAAAGATTTACTTCTTACCCTCCCAATAAAAGACAACAAGATACAAATATTTTGAACTTCTCTGTCTTTTTTTTAAAGTATGTTTTATGTTTTAAATTCAACACTGATTAATTGTATTTTAAGGGGGTGGGTGGGTTGGGGCTTTGGACTGTATATTTTAACCTTGTAAGCTGCCCCGACTGCATTTTGTAGACAGGCGGGATATAAATAAATTTATTATTATCATCATCATCATCATCATCATCATCATCATCATCATCATCATGTCTTCTGACTTTCTGTGTGTTGTGCACCTTCAAGTCATATCTGGTTTATGGTGACCCTAAGATGATCCTATCATGGGGTTTTCTTGGCAAGAATTGTTCAGAGGAGATTTGCCTTCCCCTGAGGCTGAGAGTATGTGACTTTCCCAAGGTCACTTAGTGGGTTTCATGGCTGAGCAGGGAATTGAACCCTGGTCTCCAGAGTTGTAACCCTCAACACTCAAACCACTACGCCATGCTGGCTCTCTTTCTTCTGACTTTAGGTCAGGCAAAAAAGCTTCAACCTTCAAATCCCACAAGTGTAATCTTTCCTCCTTTCTTATGAAAAATAAAAAGAATTCCCCATCTTTGAAAAAGTTATTCAATGACTTCCCTCTGATCAAAGTAGTTTGACTATTTCAGCCATTTCAATAAAGTTTAAAATTATTTCGTTCTTTTATTGGCAAAAAAGCATTTTTCCAATTCTGGGCCTTGCTGCCAATATCAGAAATATTGTGTATCCTTTTAAAGTTAGCACCCTTGAATTTCAATTTTGGTAACCCTAGTGAAAAAAACTGTATTCTTATTTCTAAAACATCTTGCATCAACCTTTCTTTCAGTTTTCACTCTGTCCTAAATTTATTATATGTACATCATATATCATAAAAGCCACATACAAGGTACCTTCTTGTAAAAGAGTCAGTGTGAAGTAGTGGTTTGAGCATTGGACTATGACTCTAGAGATGAAGATTCAGTTCTGACTCAACCATGAAATCACTGGATAACCTTAAGCAAGTCACACTCTCTCAGCCTCAGGGGAAGGCAACACCAAACCACCTCAGAAAAAATCTTGCCAAGAAAATCCCTATGATAGGGTCACTTTAGGGTCACCATAAGTCAGAAATGACTTGAAGGTAGACAACACACACACACACACACACACACACCTTCATATACTCCACATTTTGAAGATGGTAGGCTCTGAAGTCCTAAAAGTAACACTGGTCCAAAACATACTGCAGAAATAATCCAGTTTGAGATCATTTTAAGTGCCTTGGCTCAATGCCAGGGAATTCTGGGGGCTGTAGATTTGTGAGACATTTAGCCTTCTCTGTCAGAGAGCTCTGGTGCCAGAATGAACTACAATTCCCAGGATCCCCTAGCACTGAGCCAGGGCAGTTAAAGTAATGTCAGACGGGATTATTTCTGAAGTGTGTTTTGAACCATTGTCAAACTTTGAGTGGGAAGGGGAATTTTCTGGCCCAATGGAAACTGGAGTCAGACTTGTTTCCATCAGAAGCTGCAATGTGAGCTCATCCTATATACAGTACAGTAGTGGCTGGGAGCTTGCAGGTCAATGGAGTGGTGGATCTTCAGAAGGATCGAGGAGCTGTCCAGGGTGCTGAATCTATTTGGAAGGAGACCAGGTTCAACACTTTGGAATGCCCCTTTAAAGTTCAGACCCAAGTATGGACTGGATTCATTGCCCTAGTGACAGAGTAGTCACGAGCCTACAACACTTTCTGTGTCACTTCAGATTTCCAGGCTTACCAAGTAATGCAAGGAGAGTACAGACCACAAGGTTCACATCAAAAGGCTTGACTCAGATTACTCTGATAATCTGACGCTCATTCACACTACACAAATATACGACTGTATTCCACTTTAACTGCCATGACAACATCCTTAGGAAGCCTGGAGTCTATCATTTGGTTGATTGACTAGAGCTCTCTCATTGACAATTCTGACTCTTATACCAAACTGCAAATCACACAATTTATAAGAGGTTGCCATGTCACTTAAAGTGGAATATAGCACTGTAATTGAGTAGTGTCAATAATCTGGTTCCAGTCTGAATCCCAGATTAAGAAAAAGCAAGATGTTTGTTTCAGCAATCTTTTACACAAGAATTTATCTATATTTTTACATAAATATTTCATCTATCTGTCCCTTTTACCTTCAGAGTTAGATATGGGTCTTTGTGGGACTGTAACTCCAGAATCCCCAAACCAATCCAAAAAGGACCATATTCAGATTCTTTTTTTTTCTTCTTCATAGTAGAGCTTTTCTGAATCTTGATCTCCACCTTGAGTTTTGTGTGTGTGTATGTGCCTTAAAGTCATTTTCCAACTTATGATGACCCAATGACCCATACTTTGGTAACCAATTTCAAGGCTGGGGGAGTCTGGGAGGTGCAGTCCAAAAACAAGAGGACCATTTCCAAATTCTCTTTCCTTCTCTACAATGGTGCTTTTCTGACCTGGCTTTGGCCAGCTGTCTTTTAGATCACATTATCCCTGGTAACCATTTTTCTGACTCACAAACCCATAATTCAGGAAGGAGCTGGAAGATACTGGAAGGAGCTGGAAGATACTGAAACATCTCACCTATACCTTCTTTATAGGGTTGCCAGATCTCAGGGCCTGTCCCTGGGTGTAAGGTTTTCATGGGTCATCTCCACCCAGGAAACAAAGGTACAAATTGTCTGGTTTGGGATAAGGGGGCTTGAATCAAGAGGAAAGGGTTATGTACAAATCTTCAGCTCAGCTAGTGGAGCAGCTGCTTGCTACAGTGTGCAAAGCTTAGATGATTTATTGCTGCAACTTGCAAAGACTCTGAATGGGGGCAGGTCTATCTGTTTACCTAGATGGCTTCCTCTTTCTCTCATGGTCACTACAAAATAACCTGGTGTGGAAACCGGGTTATTTCAGGGTTCACACTGTGTGCCAAACTCACCTGGCATGGTGCACGGGGGGGGGGGGGGGGTGAAAAGGAAATTTTACCCAGTGTATTTGGCACTGGGTAACTAACCTTGTCTTTTTGGGGGGCAGAGCAATTGGCATCTTCAGTAGTGTGAATGCGGTACTGTACTGAATCGATCTGAATCACTGGGATCCATTCCCAACCATGAGACGACACCATGTTGATCTACAAGTGGCTCCAGTGTGAATGGAGAGATTGGACCATGCTAAGCATAGTCTGAACATCAATTCAGTATCACATCACTGCACAAATCCACATCTCAGTACAAAACAGTGAGTGTGAATGACCTCCAGCGCTTACCCTCTTCTCTGCTCTGCTCTGCAAGTAGGCTAGATCAAATGTTCTTTGTCCCATCTCCCTGAGTAAGTGAGACAAAATCATCCCTTATTTCATCTTGATCTTGGAGCAGGCCATTTAGGTCGAAATTTAATTTCCAAACAGGAAAATATCCTGTATGTGTGTGTTTGAATGACAAACTGTGAGCAACTATGGTTGGTATTTAATGCATAACACTTAATGACATCCCTAGGTCTCAGGTTTGGGCTCAGAAACCTCAGATCCTGGGATGATTCTGAACAGAAACTCTACTACCTCATTCTAGTCTCACATGCTATAGAGTCATAGAATCCTCCATACCACACTACACTCTTATAGTGCTGTTATTACACTCTTACTGCGACAGCTGCCTTCTGTGGAATCCTGGGATTTGCAGTTTAGGGAAGGACATTTAGAATTCTCAACCAGAGAGCTCTTAGACCTCACTTAACTAGAAACCCCAGAATACCACAGGAAGCAGCCATAGCAGTAAAGGTGGAATAACAGCACTGTAACAGTGTACAGTTGGACCTCCACATTTGCGGCTTTGACTTCTGCGGATTTGATTATTTGCAGTTTTGATTAATATGTTCTTTCTAGGACTCTCTAGGTCCTCCCGTGCAACTCTTCCAGAAGTTGATCATACAGTTGCGCTGGAGAACCTAGAAGTTCCTAAAGAAGCACTAAAGAAGCAGAAAGATACCCAGCTGTATCTTTCTGCCCCTGACCTTTCTCCAAGGCTTGAACAGCAAGTCTCGTCTTGCCTCACAGCTGTCTCGCAGTGGATGTGCCATCAGCGTTTGAAGCTCAACATGTCCAACACAGAGCTTCTTGTCCTTCCTCCTAAGCCCACCCTTCAACACTCCTTTTCTGTCTCTGTGGACAACATTTCTATTCAACCAGTCCAGCAAGCCCGCAGTCTTGGTTTTATCTTTGACTCTTCTCTGTCGTGTATCCCTCAGATCCAGACCACAGCCAAGGCTTGTAGATTCTTTTTGTACAATATTGCCAAAATCCGACCATATCTCTCCGCCTCTACTGTCAAGATCCTGGTCCATGCCCTTGTAGTCTCATGACTTGATTACTGTAACATCCTCCTGGCTGGGCTTCCTCTTTCTCACCTCCGTCCTTTAATCTCTGTCCAGCATTCAGCTGCACGCATTATCACTTCCACCCACCGCTCTGACCACATCTCTCCTGTGTTGGCATCCCTTCACTGGCTCCCTCTCCCTTTCCGCATTCAGTATAAGCTCCTGCTGTCGACATTCAAAGCCCTCCATGGACTGGCCCCTCCTTACTTATCAGACCTTCTTTCTCCTCACCTTCCCACTAGGGCCCTCCGTTCTGGTAGTCAAGGGTTCCTGTCTCAGCCCAGGATTTCCTCTGCCCCATCCTGGATTTGCCCCTTTTCACTTGCTGCCCCTCACTCCTGGAACCTTCTTCCTCCACAAGCAAGAGCCATCACTTCTTTAACCAGCTTCAAAATGGAATTGAAAACCATCCTGTTCAGAGAAGCCTTCCCAGGCATTGCATAACTGTCGCTTACTATTTGATGTTCTTTTGTTGCCTATTTATCGAACCATTTCCTGAATTGCTATGTATTGTATATGTATTATCCTACTTGAGAGTATGTATTTTCCCTGGATGAAGATTAACCTTCCATTTTGAAGCCAAGCCCTCCCTCCAGTCCATCTGCCTTGGTCCAGGCCTCGGAGGTAGAGAGGAACTGCTGGACCTCTTACCCTTTCCCGCCACCACCCCCTTCTCCTTCTGTGTCATGTCTTTTTAGATTGTAAGCCCGAGGGCAGGGAACCGTCTAACTAAAAAGATTGCATGTACAGCGCTGTGTAAATTTACAGCGCTTCATAAATAAAGGT